>NC_092213.1:66865644-67054993 GCF_043381705.1 Parasteatoda tepidariorum
TAATTAATGAAGAAACTTTTCTTTATAAATTCTTTTCAATAATAGATTGCGTTCAGAACAAGGTTACGACGGCGATCACGAAGTTAATCCCATTGAAAATAATCTACAAGAAACGATTTCAAATCGCGAAGGTGCGAAAACGAACATGTGATATAACGATATAAGGTCTCAAAAGTGATTCTGATTCTACCGCTCATCAGTCAAGGCCGTCTCAACATAACGAAACAATATCGTCTTCCACAGCGCGAGTTGGCATCGGAACGTAAGAGAAAGTCCTTGCGTGTATCGCTATATCGTTATATCGTCTTCTTCACTCGACGGCTTAAATCAGATTTCTGATGCATCGCTTGGAATGAAAGTTGCTGTATCGCTTTGCCGATATAGGCGTTAAATCGATATGTCGCGATATATCGATTTATAGCCCAGTCCTACTCATGATATAACAACCCCAAGTTGTAATGCCTGTTTTCACCTATATCACCAGGATGAGTCGCGATGGTCCAGGGGATAGAGCGTTTGCCTTCCAATGATGTGTACCGGGTTCGAATCCCAACGATGGCTGGTTGATACAAATCCGCATCTGGCTTGCACCGACGACAGTGCTGACCTGAAATATCCTCAGTGGTAGATGAATCACGGCTTAGAGTCCCTTTGCTGTCAGGCTAACTGTGCGTGGTTCTCGTGGTATTCCTCCCCATGTAGCGCAAATGTGGGTTATTTCCTTAAAAAAAGTCCTCCACAAAGGCAAAATTTCTCCCAAAACTTGATCCAGGAGTTCTCTTGGGATGGGGTTCGAAATTACAAAGCTACAGAGTTGAGCATTAGCTGTCGTAAACCCAAAAACTGGGTCGGCTGTTCAACGACGGCTATAAAATTATTAAATAAAATATATCACCAGGGTAGTTATATCAAGCATCGACTCCATAAAATTTTAATATCAGTTTTAGTTGCTTTAAAGGCTAAAGTTCAACTAATGTAAAGAATGCAAAAAAGAAAAGCATTCCTTATGAATATTATTCTTATTTTTTTAACATCTGAAAAGTAGTAAAAACAACTAAGCTGGAGAAAGGAATGTAAAAATATTTACATAAAAATAAACACATAAAAAATATAAATAAATAGAAATAAAAAAAACATTTTATGCATATAAAACAAACTTAAATAGATAATTATGAATACCTTGTAAGTAAGATCAGGCATCAAGTTAAGAAGCAAACAGACTAACTTCTGAGGAAACTCAAATTTAATCGTCCAAAATACTAGTTCATCTAAGAAACAGGACTCTTTCAAACTATCAACATCGCACCAAGATGAACGGCCTCGCCCATCTAAGGGAGAGAAAAGTAAACTCATAAAATATAATAGAAAAATTTCTAAAGAATACCTGTTTAGCAAAAATAGAGAGAGAGAGAGAGGAAAAAAAAAACTTTAAAATATACTTCAGAGTTAATTCAAGATCATACAAAATTGAAAATTCAAAATGATGAGAATTAAGTTTATAAAAATTCTTTAAAAAATCTTACAATAAACACTTTAATAAGTGAGTAATATCACATCATGTTTATGATATGATATTTTCAGTTAAATAAAATCAATTATATATCAATTCCTTTTAAGACTGAAATAGATTGTTCATACTGATAAAAATTAGAATAAATTAAATACACAAAATATTTCAATACATTCAAACTGTCTTTAGAACAAAAAGATAAGTATTTAAACGAAATTTATTTAATTTAACAAACACATTTTACAAATTTCTTTAAAAGACAAACATCCTTTTTTTTTTCTTGACATGCTTAGAAAAATCTAAGTTAACCTTTGCCTTCACCCCCTAAAAGCATTGAAATTTCATTCAAATGCTTATAACATGAAATTTCTTTAAATTGGAACAATTTTAAACCTAAAAATATGTGATATATCTGAGCCATATATAACCAATTACAATATTGTGTAATATTTGGAAATTAGGTCGAATCTATCATTCGTGATGAGTAAACTCAGAAAACATAAATGATCCAATACCCTTATTTTAAAATAAAATAAATACTCAAAAGAAATTACATTGGAATACTGTTGTGAATATTTAATATGAAAAACAATTCCTATATCAAATATTATTCTTAGATAATGATATAGACTTTGAGAAGGCATGGTTGTGGTTTTTCTTTCCACATTTTTCTTGTCTTAACCTGAGATTTCTTTTCTGAAAGCATGATAAGAGATTCAAAAAATTAAAAATATAGCTTATGCTCCTTATATGTAGCATTTTCCTTCCAGTTAATAACAAAACAAGAAATTACTTCTAAAATATATTTTTCTTACAAGGGGCATGGATAGTCTGCAAACAGGGTTGCCACTCAATTTCAGAAAAAAAATTCCCTGACTTTTCCAGGTACCCCAGGTAAATTTCAATGAAAATCGAGACCATATTTTCATCAGAAAACTTTGATTCTTTTACTTGTAATGTGAAATATTAGATTTTCTGAGTAAAAATATATCATTAAATAAGGATAGGAACATTTCAGTTTGACTAAAGTGGGAAATTTTTACAACAAATAATTGTAATAGATGTTAGAATTATTTAACTCTAATATCAATAACTGATTATTGTTACAGGACAATTAAGATTAGTTATTTTCCAGGTATGATATAGGGAATATTCCAAGTTTTTGTAAAAAAATTTCAGCTTTCCTTGACTATTCCCTGATTTTTAGAGTTAAAATAAAATTCCCTGATAATTCCAGGTTTTCCCTGCTCTGCCTGACCTGTAGGAATCCTGTGCAAATTAAGTAATCAGGAGTATACTGAAGTTAATTATGAAAAACTTTACTCAGAAATATGAAAATCTCCAAAACTTTAACTAGTTGATGTTTAAAAATATAAACAATCTTTTTAAAGATTTATCGATAATTTGTTGAATATTGTTTTAAATTTAGTCCAAGAAAACAAATAAAAAAAGGTAACTATGTAATCCAACAACAATAAATGTACTTCTTACACTACCAGGGGTCTGTCCAGACATTTCATGAAAGGTCCTATTTTTTTTAAAATTGTGAAAAAACTTCATAATTTGTGAATGTAAAATAAGAGTTAAGCCCCATTCTTTCAACCAGCTTTTGAGAATTTGTGCAAATAGGGTCCTGTTATTGCAAAAATTGCTAAAAACCTTTTAAAGAAGTTTTTAAATTGTAAATAGATACAAGATTCTGCTACAACAATTGCTTCTACTAAATTAGAGATGCAACATACAAATATTTGGTATTTAGTCTATACTGCTCAACGTAGAATATTAATTTCGGACGAATAATGGAAAAAAAATCACACACATTTTTAATATTTTCAACATACATATTTTAAATAACACAACTTAGTAATGTATCACTTTTAATGTGTTACGCATTAAGTAAACTTAAACAATTCTTAAATTTATAATATTTTATTCAAAAAATTGCCAGAAATTAATTTTTATTTACATAATATTCTATTAATTAATTTTATAAATATAAATTGATCAATTATTTATTTACAAAAAAAATTATATGATTTAATATTAATAAGAATGCGTACACAATGTTTGTAAAAGTAGAAATATTTTCTTAGAATACTACAATTGAAATTTAAAGGGAAACTAAGTTTGTTTCGAACCGTCTTCAACCCCCCCCCCAGGAAGTGTTTATTCGATTAACAAAACAACAACAAATAAACAAATTTGTGAAGGGTCCGATTGAAAGATAAAATATTTTGTGAAGGGTCCATTTTTATGAAAAGATATTTTGTGAAGGCTCCGTTAACGGACCCAAATTTCTTCTAAACAGACCCCTGACTACTATTATTTACATTGAAGGACTTGAAAGTTAGACATAAGTTTTTAAATAAAATAAATCATACCTTCACCAGTTACTAGGTCTTCACTTGAATCTTCTAAACTTCGTCTAGCATCCAAATATGCAGTCAAGTTCTCCATCTTATAATCATAAAGACGTGAGGTTCCTGACACACAATCTGTAATATTAATGTCTTAAAAACCACAATAAAAATAAATAATGTTGTCTTTCTTTGTCTCAATAATGTTATTTAACTGTTGTCTTCAAGCATAAGTGCTTGCCCAAGAATACAAGATGATGACATTGGTTTAATTTGTTTGTGAGTATCCGAACCAATTTATTGAAATCAAATCTTAAATTAAAAGCTGTTAGCATTAACATACTCAATTTTAAAAATATGTGGAAATTATTTAAAATATTAATCAAAATTAAGGAAATTAAAAGATTTTTCATAATATTGCATAATATCAAAAAATTAACTTGATGTGAGAAAATCTTATATTTAATTAAAAACTATTAACATAAACACACCAAAACAATCTTAATTACTGCAAATTATTTAATTTAAATACAATTATTTAATTTAAATAATAATTTAAATAAAATTTTAAATTCAGCAAATTTAAGATTCTAAATAACTACTATGATCTCAAAAATTTTACTTTGTACAAAATATTTTCATTTAACTGGATGTGTTTATTATATTTAAAAAAAAAAAAAATTTATTAAAATCTAAATTTTGACCAAAAACTGTTAGTAATATACACAATCAATCTTAAAACTTACTGGAAATTATTGAAAATATAATCCTAAATTTATCAATTGTAATGTTTGGACCCATTTTAATATTGGTATTGTTTAACACTATTCATACCATCCCCAAGGTAATAAAGGGTTTTTGCATTTGGAAATTTAAAAATATATATATATGTGTAGTGGTCTGCTAGGGGGTGTTTATGAGTTATACCTTTCAAGATGTTGCCTTCTGTAGTGTCCTCTTTAAATCCTTACCTGCCACTGCCAGGAAGTCATTAAAATTTAGCAATTTTTTTTTTTTTGGGGGGGGGGGTTCCCCCCCCCCCAATGTTCCAAATAATCCCTCCCATGTTTTCAAATAATTTCATGTGAACAAAATATGTTAACATTTAACTGGCTGTGTGCATTCAAATCAATCTTTTAAAATCTAATACGTCTATCAGGGTGCATAGCCAGACTTTTTAACAAAAATTAAGCACCCTTTAAGTACTTTTTAAGCACTTAAAAATATTTCGAATCACTTTCCAAAAAAATTCAGAATTAGGATCTGAGCAGTAATAAAAATTATTTTTTTCCATCATATAAAATCTTAATTTATCAACATAAAATCAATAAAATTCTAAAATATTTTCAAAAATTCTAAAATATTTTCAAAAACTTAACATAATTATGTTTAAATTACTAGTTTCAGATAAATATTGCATAGAAAATTGTGAAAATCATGTACGCTTTGTAATTTAGAACGACAATCGACATGGCAAAGAAAAAAATGTCTTTTTAAAAGATAGAAAATTAAGCACTTTTTTACAACCCCGGAATAAAATAAGCACCTTTAAGCACTTTTTAAAAATGCTACACACCCTGTGAAATACAAAGGATATAACTTACCAACTGCCAAGGAATAATAACCCTTTGGATTTATGAGAGCACTGGTCATAATACTTTTCATAGCAGCACCCATTTCACTAAAAGATTGCAAAAGGGATAAAAATCCATCTGCATAATGTATTGAAGAAAGATAGCGATCTGAAGAAGCTAAAAGAGAAATTTATTCAATGATATTTATGTCATAATTACATAGCTTAATTGTTATTTTTCAATGACAGTAGAGATAATGTAAAAGAGAAAGAAAAACAATGCCAAGTTATTGAAACTGATATGTTCAAAATAAGCACTTATTCAACTGAATGTGCTAAGAATTTTTACATAAGCGAATTTTTTTTCATAGAAAAAGATAATAAATTTATACACACTGTAAAATTGCATTGTTAGCAAAAGTTCTACTTAAAACTGATTTTGCTTTCTATTTCATAAAATAAGTCTAAAGGCTTATAAGTAGAGAGGAAAGAAAAACTATTTCTACTGGCTGGTTAAAAAAAAAAGTATTCAATTAAGCTTAAAAACGTATTTACAAGAATATATACCTATACATAGTACATGAGTAGATGTTAAATATACGCAACCTTATTCATTTTTTTAATCAACAATTTCAAGGCATCGCTGGAGTCTTAAAAACGGAATAGTTCACAATTAAAAATCGAAATTAATTATAATTACAAAACTCTCATTGTAACTAAAAAACTAACATTTTTAAATTATACAGCATGATGATTGCCATAATATCATTTACAAAAAATGTACAGCTGATTAAATAAGAAAATTAGAAAAATATACACAATTTAATTCTTATATTTTACTTGAAATATTAGTAATGTTTCTACCCACTGCGATTGAGAGGGCTAGAATAGAAAGTAATGAAGCTAGTATTGATAAAATAAATTCTCTAAAAAAGAAGTAAAAAAAAATAATATATGCCTTTTAAGAGTAATTTAAGTTATAAAATGTAGAATTTAATACCAAACGATCTGGGATTAGCTATACCGTGCAAAACGTTAAAGACAGTATGCATTATAGATAAACTAGTTAAACGGCGCTATAAACTAAATCTGAAAGCAAAAATCAGTGGAAAATCGAGGTCATATGACTACGATTATTTCACAGTGTACTTCATATGATACAGGTCTTGTGACAAATCAGCAGACAGATCAAGAAATATTAAAATACTGAGCAAAAATGTCAATTTACCAGGTTCGCTATTTTCCCTGAGATCTCGAACAAGTCGCAAAAACAAACGAGGCATAAAAACTTCTGCAACACACAACAGGTCTGGAGGGATTTCAGGTTTATTTATTTGGTTTTGTAATCCATGTCTTTGGCAAAAACTAAAAATAAATGTATTTATTCATAACATGGTCTTGAAAATGTAACATTCAGTAAATAAAAGTCAAAATAGGACAATAAAAATACTTCAAATTACGAAACACTGCATGCATTATAATTTATATTAGAATGTAAGCAACACTTTTATATCATTTTTATGAAACAAATTCATAAACTTTTTAAAACCACAAAGTTTTACACAAACCCTTGAAAATACACAAATTTTATTTCAACAGGGGGAGAGAAAATAGTTGTCAAAATTTAATAAAAAAGGCATAATAATAAAGGACAGTAAATTAGATGCTAAACAAATAAAGGGCAGTAAGGAAAGAAACAAAAGCACTATAGAAATCCGTCAAATCATTAATAAAGAAGAACTAATCAAAATTAAAGCCAGATTAATGAAACTTTGATTCGCTTTCAATAATTGAATTTTTAAACGCCACTCTGTTTCCTCAAGCAATCAAACATGCTTTGGTATTTCAGTCACTCTTAATAATAGATTTCAATTGAGTTCTTGCTTTTTCATCACTGAAATATCAAACTCTTAAATCTTTTTGCATCATTTTTGACAAAATTTTAAGCAAGGTGATCAATACAGAATGCATGTTTTAAAAAGATCCTTTTTTCAAATGCTTAGAGAATAGTAATTAAATCAGATAATTGTAAAAAAATTCTTGAAACTTTGTTCGCATTGAACCATTTTATTAGGGCGTTAACATAATATAATTTAAATAAAAATAATAAGGTAGGTAAAAAAATCAGTACTTTATTTACGTCCCACTCGAGCTACACAATGGGCAATGGGCTATGGTCAGGGAATCATCCCTGAGGATGATTCAAAGACATGTCATCACAATTTTGATCCCCCGCTTTGGCAGCCCGAGGATCTGTATGAATTATCAAGCACTTTACGGTCGAACAAGCACTTATGGTACAGTTTAATGAGGACTAATGCCAAGCACTCTCAGTACCTACACAGTCTAATCAAAGTAATCATCCACCCGCTTACTGATGGGAGTCAGTTATGCTTCATATCTGTGTTCTACTAGAAACCATGTCATTACAATCAGTTTACTTCCTATTTGAGGCATTAAATTAATCAATATTGATTGAAAATATTTAAAAATTGTCTCGATATAATTAAAATTTTTAGTACTCAAGAAAAAGATATGATTTTATGCTTATACACAGAGTGCATTCATTAATCAGAGTATCAAGAGTACTTCATTAAAATACTGAAATGATTCTTTATGGATACAATTATTTTATTGTCAGTCTCTGAAAATGAGAAATTATATAGGATAATGGCTATTATTATTTCATTTAAAACTTTATTTTGAATAAAAATTAGGTCATAAATGTGAATGCGCATATTTGTTATCCAAAAAAATCGTAGGCTAAACTTTATTTTTAGAAAATAAGACAGAATTTTTACCCAGATTCTTTCATGACACTTTTATCGCCACAATCGCAAGCTCCACCAGCCAGACTTCTAAACATATTAAAATCATGGTTGCGATGATCTCCCTTTTGGAAACAATCAGAACACAGTGACATGCAAGGGGAAATACCACAAGTGCGACATCGATATGCAACAAAATTAGCAGTCCAGACATATCCACAAGTTGTAGCACTGTCATATTTTCTCACTAAAACAAAATCTATATTACTATGACTGAATTTTTAAAAGATCAAAATATAAAAAATTTTAACATATAACAGTAAAATGAACCTTTATGTTAATAAATGTTAACATTACATCATTACCAATAATTAATATATAACTGTCAAATGTTGCCACTAGAGCTGTGGCGTTTCACGGATAAAGGGTTCCCCCCTAACGAAGTAAACTGAGTTCGAATCCCAGTGTTGGATGGTTGATACGAATTCTTTTTTCGGCTATCACCGACCGCAGTGCTGAAGTAAAAATATCCTCAGCGGCAGACAGATCATGGGTTAGAGTACCTTTGCCATCAGACTAATCCAAGGGATGTCTGCATGGTTTTCCTCTCCATGTAACCCAGATGCAGGTTAGTTCCATCAAAAAGTCCTCCATAAAGACAAATTTCTCCCAATATTTGATCCAGGAGTTTCCTTGTCTTCTGGATTGGGTTTCAAATTACAAGAATTTAACAAAAGGATTTTACGAATTTAACGAAAATACTTTGTTGTAATAATGTTAAATATATCCAAAAATAGCTTGAAATTGAGTAGTTTCGTGTTCTTTTTTAGTGATTTTTAGCAAAATGGCTTGTTTCATTCCTGGTAAGTGATATACACGCCGCAAACCAGGTAACCGACGATCTTAATGCTAAGTATTTAGACATTATTTTTTATACCGATACAAATTTTTGTGATTAAATTTTATGGTAAATTAGTAATAAATACATTAAATTTCATTATTTTGTTTATTGTTCTTTGGTTGCATGCATCACGATCTTGCCACCGTTTTCATAGAAATATAGACTGAAAATCCAGTTAAGTTAAAGTATAGGGCCAGAAATCTATTTTTCTAGTTATCTACAGTGGCGTACGCAAGGGAGGGGTTTAGGGGTTTAAACACCCCCCTTGAGCTTAGACAAAATGGCAAAAATAAAAATTTTAGTAGAAATTATGCGAGCTATTATTTTTTAAGGCTATATATTTTTATCTGCCTTATGCCTACTTTTTTTTTTCTCACAGTATTTCTCAGAATACTGAAAAAACATTTACTATAATAGGGTTGTACTTTTGAAACCAAATTCACGTGATACTGTTACGGACTGGTTCCTTTCTGTCCTACCAGTATAGTTTTCGAAACTGGCTGTCATTCACGAGGTCTTTACGCGATGATTCTGGAATCCTAGATGTTCTGTCGTCTTTGAGACAATTCGAGAATTTTGGAGATGCGGTGAAAAATTATATAAAAGGGGGAACGGAGTACAGTGGAGTTAGTTAGTCAGACTAAGAGTTTATCTTTGCCGCTTGTCTTTCGGAGCTTGTCGCTAAATCTGTTTTGATTTATCTCAACAAAAATCGCTTAACCCGTCGTCGCCACTATTTCGACTAGTGAAGAAATCAGTGACAATACCATTGGAGATACTGTGCTCGGTGAAGTTATTCATTCCAGCTCGAAACTTTGAGATCGTAGCATAGCGGATATTTCTGTACCAATCCATATATATATATACATATATTTGCTGTTCTTGGATCTTTAGGATGTCAAAACGCAAGAATTTAACAATTTTTAATTACTTTGAGGAAAAAACGCGACCTGAAGTTAGTGAGGTGACAGCATCTAGTACCAATGTAAGTTTTTCTGTTGTACGGAAATGTGATACTTCCGTTGAAGAAAACGTTTCTAGCATAACAAAATCTGATGAATGTGAAAGTGGCCCTCAAAGTGTTACTTCCCACCCATATGACATTGGACTTTTTTTAGAAGATATTACATTATGTTCTTAAACTTAAAAAATCAAATCAAAATTTAACTAAACAATGTTGTCTAAATAAAAAGTCAAAATTGTCCAGCTGTCTAAATTAGGGAAATAATAGTGCTTTATTACAGATTCGAATTTCTTTTAGTAGTTTCAGAAAATTATGAACACCCCCCTTGAAAAAATTCTGCGTACGCCACTGGTTATCTAAAACTTATTTAGTTAAATTATTTGGTTATATATATTTCTTTACTTTTCAATGGTGACCAACTGCTAGACTTTTTAGAAAATATTTTAGGCAGTGGTAGATAATTATTAACTAAAGCTTTCAACATTTTTTATAATTTTGAAACTTCATAAATTTTGATAATTTTCCAAATTTTATAAACCTTACTGCAAGAAAGCTGAAACTAAGTGGTATTTCATTTGAAGTTTTGAATCATTAGTAAAAGTAGCATTTCAGTAATGTGGAAAATAACTTTAAACCAAATCTTAAAAAGAAAAATAATAAAAAAAAACATTAAAACATCAACTTAGCTACAACTAGAATAAATTTCCCCCAAAAACGCAAAAAGTTGACAATCCTATATGTCTTACAACTACAATCATTAACATTTTCAACACAATATTAAACGCTATAGTACCATATCATATCAAATATATTGATCATGCATTTTATACATTATAATCAGTATTTTATACAAGGTAGCATTTAATCACTTCCTCACAAAAACACAAGTTTTTTATGAACATTTTAAGGAACACTTAATTTATGATTTAAGGTACATCGTTACGACCGAAAAAAAGGAACTATTTCGGAGCAATTATTGCTGTGAAAATCCTCCCAAATTTATGAAGATATCGACAAGGGAAAATAATTTCTATTTTAACCTTCCGTTAGACGCGTGCACCTCACAGGTGCATCCCTACTGCACTTCCACCTCCTTTGCCGTCAATAGATTTTTCCGGGGGTCGAGCCTAATGTTATGTTCCTAACTTTGGATTACTCAAATGTCCGTGTAAAACCGACCTTAGAACATATCGATGGAGAGTTGGAACCGCTCAAATCACCCCTCTGGTGCAGCGCGACCATTGACGCAAGTAATATGGATATAATATTTTTATGAATTAAATATATATATTTTATCTCATTTTCTGTCCTACTCAACGTAGCAGGTGTAAATGGTCAAGTTATATACACAGAAAATGGTTACGGAGTAAAAAACCGCAGAACCTTCTTGCGTCAATTGGTTGAACATCTTGTGATGGAGGAAGAGATCCGACGCGGGAGCAAGAAAAATTTATCTTCGGTACTTCGCTAAATAAGTTTTTTGATATTTATCTCTCTAAAGAGTCTTAAATTGGTAACAATTAACTATTTAAACTAGACTAAATTTCATTTGGCTTTCAAAAAATCAGAAACACCTCATAGGTGCAACGCGATTAACCATGTCGGAAACAAGTGCGCGACTAACGGAAGGTTAATCAATTTTGTTCGATATTTCATCCCTTCTCCAATTTACTAATTAAACATGACAGAAAAAAAAATTTCCCAGCAAATTACACAGGTGTGCTTCAGTCACTAGTCCTTGGAATCTGCTAAAATGAATGACAGAAAATAGTTTATGCGAAAAATTATAGCAATGTTGGAGAAGGGGGAACAAATTTAACTTGATATACCATTTTAGTAGCATGTAAAATTATTTTTCCAATTAATTATTTATTTTAATGAGCTCTATGTGGCACTCTATTGAAGTTGCGTCCATTGCTCTCCAGTATATCTCAGTCCATCCATTAAAATTTGAATGTTGATTCTCGAACGAACTTAAATGCGTAGGCCAAGAACGAGCTTGCGTTTCCCTTTTCATATGAGAGGATGGGGCTTGGAATCGCATCCGTCTGTTAGTTTAGGTTGTTTTGCAGTGGCTCAGGAGACGGAGCATTTGCCTTCCAATAAGGTGAACCTGGTTCGAATCCTAGCAATGGCAAGTCGATACAAATTCTTCACCCACCTTGTACCGAAGGTATCGCTGACATTAAATATCCTCAGTGGTAGATGGATCTTGGGTTATATAAAAAATACAATGGAAAAAGGCTTTCAAGAAATGGCATTTCTAACAACGAATTAATGCAATGCATTTATAATTCGCTGAATATTTAGCTACTAAATAAAAAATTTAAAACTTCTAAAGTATGGATATGTTGGTATAGTTGCATCTTAGAGTTGTTATATAAAGTAAGAACAGAAATTTTTTGCATAGAACCCCAATATTGCGAATATCCCAGATTCAATAAATAAAATTCATCAAATCAAGAGTTAAACTGTATAATATAAGTACTGTGATAATACAGTACAGAACCCATTATCCGGAAATAAGAAAACCGGAAAACCAAAAAACCGGAACGAAATTCGATAAATTTTCCCGCCATTTTTTAAAAAAAAAAAATTTTTTTCCTCATAAGATTTTAGGATTTTTCTTTCTTTTTTGAAAGATGTTTACCTTACCATCATTTTGGAAATAATCATTAGTGTATTACTCCATCGTTTTTTCTTCTTTTTAAGATTATTTCCAAAAAAAAAAATTTTTTTTTAGTTGGGTTTAACAATAAAAAAAAACGGCTTTTTGTAACGATTCAGAAAACCGGAAAAATCAGTTATCCGGAATAGCGATGGTCCCGATTGTTCCGGATAATTGGTTCCCTACTCTATATTCTTATTTTTTGATAGTACAGTTAAACCTCGATCTAGCGTTTCCACATCCTTTATTTCCCCATATGTTTTGTGTTATTCTTATGGTTCTACCAAAAATGTTATTCTTACAATGTACAATGTTAATAATACCCATTTAGATTGTTTTTCAAACTAATCCTTCAGAAATTCTATCAATATACATATTTTTATTTTTAAATATTGAAGTTAATTTGGTTTGAGAAGAAAAACAGTAATCCCTGGTGCTAATGATGAAGAAAATGTGGGTATGTTACAGGTTGGGTAAAATGCCTCAAACAACCAGTTTTGATGTTTATGCATCAAACTTGATAAAAATGTTGAAACTTGTGGTGTTAGACTTCAATAAATGGTTTCAAAAGCTGAAGTGCAAATTGATAATGAAGACAGAACCTAAAACAACTAATTAGAGAAAACATTTGCAAAAGGTCTAAAAGATTTTAAAACAATGAAAAACTTTTGTATTCACACGAACTTTCAGAAAATGAATAGCAACCTGCAAAAAATGTTGAAAATTCATTATTTGAGCTGAGATTAATGAGGATCAAAATTTCCAAGTTATTTAAATAAATGAATATACATCTTTTTATCCTTCTCTTGCATCATAAATATTTTTGCAGGAAGTACATAATATTTTCAGTAATTCTTACATGTAATACATAAATTTATTTATACGTCATAGATTATAAATTTTTTACACATAATGTATTTATTTTCATAAATTTTTTAGTCATTATCTGATATTTGTAGCTGTATCTAATTCCCATATCTCCCGTATCTATTACCGTATTTCCCGTATCTATTACCGTATTTCCCGTATCTATTACCGTATTTCCCGTATCTATTTTTCATAAATGGTTCCTTCAATCAATATTTTACTGCAATAGGCTTCCTCAAAATGAAATAGTACCTCAAAATTTATGTTTTTCCTTAACAATAACTTCATTTACTTGAAATCTAAAAAAATTATGTATCATATTAAAGTGTAAATGTTAGTTACATGCATGAAAGTGGACAAAAATAAAAAAAGCTGAACTTTTTGCAACACAGTCACTGGGAGGAGTGTTCTATTATAATACTGTGGTATATTTACTACCATAGTTAAAATACATTTAGCTTACTCATAGCTGTTAACTTGCTAAAAACAAAAATAGGAATTCAAAGCATGATAAGCCAATCAGGGGTAATAATGACACAAAGTGAAAAACAAAATATCAAAAATTAAAATATTGATATCAAAATATCCATATATTTATAAACCAAGCACATTTCATACATAACATAATTTTTTTAGCTAACAGTTTTAATTAAATTACTTACTAATGAAGTAGTTACTAATGAAGTTTAATTACTTACTAATGAAGTGCGATGTTTGATATTACAACCCCGTGATTACGGATTGCAATATTGGTTTTGAAGGGTGCGTGAATAGGAATCGGGTTATTGGATTTTAGACGGGCGGGAGTATGAATTGCAATATTGGGTTTTTAAAAATGCTTAAACACAAATCACGATATTGGATAAATTCGTGAATGGGAATTGCGATGTACGATTTTTAAATCACGTGAAAAAGAATCGTAGCACATAACTTTTAAATAAGTTAATAACAAATATCAATGATAGATATTAAACTGCTTGAATAAGAATTGCGATATTATCAGATTCCGGCACAATTCCTAATATTTAATATTCCTAAAATCAGCCAAACCAAAGAAATTGAATTGGCGGAAGAGTCACATGCATGTAAATGTCTAGCTAAAGAGATTTATCATAATTTTCAAAATTTGTCGGATTATAAGTTTTTTATTTGCGGAAGTCCGCAAACAAGTGGTCTTGAGATATTTGGAATTCTGCGATATTTGTGTGCTCTGTTCCTAGTTCTTAGACCCGTCCTGGGTTGAAAAAATATCCGCATAAGACAAAATCGGCAAAGGTGCTAGAATACTAAAAATCAAAACATTTTGACTTAAAATCGTATTTTCGAATCAGATTAAGAAATCAGAGCAAATACTATTTAATAGGAACAGTTGCGGCTATATACAATGCACACTATGAAAAAGAAACAAGTAAAGAAAAAACAAACGTGTATAAGAATAAAGGCAAACAAGAAGGAACGGAGCTGAGAGAACTATAATGAATGTATGCGCAAATTCAATGTGCCTAACACCAACGAGGAAAACCAAGCATCAGTGGTCAAGAAGAAACTGCTTCAAGTCTTGCAGAAGTCTTTCATCCCTGTAATTATCTATTTATTTATTAAAATAAGACTTTCAATATAATCACTAACAGTTTACATGGCACCTGTTTAGAATCCAGGTAGATATAATCCACCCCACTCCTGTGTTTTGTTTTTCAACGAGCAACAAATGTGCATGATGCTTAAATTGAAATGATTTTTAATTTAAACCCCATTGCACAATGCTACTTAAGGTTTCCTTGAAATAAAATAAAAACTAAGTAAATAAAAAAAGTCTGAGATCAGCATTTTATCTGAGTTTTTTTTTAAATAAGTTTATCTACGCTTTAATAAATTTAACTATTTTGCAATTAAATTTTAAAGTTACGCAGCAAAGAAGGTATTTGCTATTTAAGTAACTCAAGGTTTTGCTCTATGTTACTGGCATAGTTAGAAAAAAGTGTTCGTTGGTACGAGTTAAATTTCATTTGATACATAATATTATGTCAGTAAAAAGGTCATTTTCCTCACAGGCAAGCAGTAATGTTAGAACGATTTAATACAGCTCAGCAACTTTTTACTTCAGATAATTTCCTTTTAATTATATGGATACATCAACAAGTGTTGAAATCAGTTTCGATACACAACAAAACTATGAATACAATTGATATAGCTAGCCATCAGTTTAATATGAGGTGAAAGACTTAATAATGGAAATAAAAAGAATGTAATTACCTGTCTGGGCAAATTCTTCGGGGGATCTACCACCACCCATTAACCAACGACACCAATCAATCGTTTCCCATTCACTTATAGGGACTAAAGGATTTAAAATTGTGTCAAAAACTTCATTCATAATATCCGTGTTGCTCTGAGAGGTACAAACACCTTGTATATACGCAGCAGTAACTCTCTTCCCCTTTTTGATGAGAACATCAGCCGCTGCGCTAGCCATAATTAGTACAATTAATTGGTTTGTTTATAAATTTCACCTACATACATAAATCCTACATAGAGTTGCAGAAATCCTTAACTTCCATATTTACGCATTATTTTGCTGCCAACAAAGTTACTTCTACTTCAAAATAATCTCAATTGTGACACGCTAACTGCTAAGCCTTCCGAAATAAAAATGGAATTTATTTTTCTATAGATAGCGCTGCATTAAATCGGAATATTATAATTCAGAAAGAACACTTAAAATAATGAAGGCTATATCCATGTATTCTGATATAGATTATTTATGAAATGAACGCTAGTTTTGAGGGCTTTGGAATACACTTTGATTGATGTATAATTTAATGATGAAGAAAGCGGTTCATAAAGTAAACCAAAATTAATTGGAATTTGTGTTTTGGTAGTTATTCATACAGATTGAAGCAATAAGAATCATCTATAATTTAACTTAATTTTAAAATTTTAAAACACCAGATTTCGAAGGGTACAGACTTTTTTATTTAAGTCGCTCAAGAGCTGCACTATTGGTTATTGGTAACGATTTCGGAAACATCCCTGAGGACGATCCGAAGACAACATACATACGTCCCATCCTGTTTTACAGGGAGGACACATTAACACACCATCCATCTGCAGACCGTAATTTTGACCTAAACCAAATCACGATCAATTTCTAATCCAGTACCACCAGAAATG
Source organism: Parasteatoda tepidariorum (assembly GCF_043381705.1). Lineage (NCBI taxonomy): Eukaryota > Metazoa > Arthropoda > Arachnida > Araneae > Theridiidae > Parasteatoda > Parasteatoda tepidariorum. Next base: position 66,882,424 of record NC_092213.1, read on the forward strand.
TAAATTTGTTATAGAAACTTCGTGGACTTTTTGACCCCGACTGATTTAGCGTACACCAGTCATCATTTTGTGCAAGGGGAGTCTTCAGCCGACGGGGATCAAGCTCTCGACCTCTTGGACATAGCCCCAATACCCAATAAGCCAGGTTATCTTGGCCCCAATACCTTTGGAGAGCATAAATATTCTAATTTAATCATTATATTAAAAAAAAAAACAATCAGAAATAGAGGAAACATTTCCGGTAAAGGAGACTGCAAAATAAAAAATGCTTTTCTTACATCCGTCATTGAACAACCAACCCAAATTTGAGTTTACAACTACCGATGTTTGCAACTTTAGTCTTGTAATTTTGAACCCCAATCTAGAAGACAAAGGAACTCCTAGCTCAAATATTGGGAGAAATTTGCCTTCATGGAGGACCATCCCTTTATGTCACGTGATTACAGAACGATTAGTAATTTTGCTACTCAAGCAGCAAATAAATACTGCTAAAATTCGTATAAACTGTCGATAAACTTACTGAAATTTAATTTTCAATTTATCATAATGACAAAATTGCGCATTCTTTAAAAAATGAACTACTTGAACACACAATTTTGACCTTAGTTTTAAATTTAGCTAAAAGTCTTAAAAACAAGTAGGCATTTTGGTGACAATTGGTTTTATTAAATTTTGCGCTCAACTGCAATTACATCCATGTTAAAGTCTATTGATTTAAGCTAATTATACACGAAAAATCATTTAGTAGTACTTATTTTTGAATTTGTTTATCAACTCATTTTAATGTTAAGTTAAAGTATGCAGACTTACGAGTTTCATTGAGCAATTTAATTTGAAAGTAAAAATCTTATTTAGGTTTTTACCCTCGTTCATATAGTGTTATTTCTGCGATAGGACCTTTAGAGTTAACAAGCTGTAATTTGTTTTTTGTCTTTTTCATTACCAAAAATCTGGTTTAAAGTGAAAGTAAAACTGTTTTATCACTGTAGTAACTGTTTAATTATTAGAGATTCGTTGAATAAGTTCAATACTCAAAATCAGATATTTATGAATTATTAAGGGTAACTTTGAGATATTGATAATTCCTCTATCATGTTCACCTAGAGAAATTAAATTTACAAAATAGCGGGGGAACCATCCCTTCTGCCGAGGGTGTGCGGTATCGGTCCTCGTTGAACTGTTTTACTACAAAGTGCTGGATTCGCTCGCACGTCCTTGGTTTACTAAATTGCGATGTCGTGTGTTCGGATCATCCTCAGGGATGGTTTCCAGACCTTCAATAATAGCCCATTGGGAAGCTACGAGTTTAGTACATACTATGATGAAATTACCATGTTTTATTTACTAAGTAAATTTAAATAAGTCCCACAGTGGACTGATCGTTAAGACACGGTTCCCAGCAGATCACCGAAGTCAAGCATCACTGGCTACGGTCAGTGTGTTGGTGGGTGACCACTTGGATCAGTCTACGTAGGGACCGAGGGTGTGCGGTATTGGTCCTCGTTAAACTGTGCTACCGTAAAGTGCTCGACTTCGCGCGCAGGTCGTCGGGCTACCGAAGCGAGGGTGCCATCTCTTCCGCAGAGGATTAAAATTGTGATGGCATGTCTTCGGATCATCCTCCGGGATGTTTCCCAGACTGTCGCCAATAGCCCATAGTGCAGCTCTAGTGCGACGTAAAGTAACAACAACAACAACAAATTTAAATAAAAATTGTTTTCAAATATATGTTCAATGTCCAAAGTGCTTATTTTTATTTATTTTTTTATTTTCTTCAATTGTTTACGGTCCTGCGAAGTACTGATCGTTAAGGCACAGTACGCTGCAAAGCGGTTAGCGATAGGGCGCGTGAGGACGTGCAAAGAGGATTTAACTTTGTCAAATATACACAAAGCAGAGCTTGTTACATAATAGAACCGGTTGAGTCTCGTTCTCTGCTTAAAGTTGAGAAAAGCTATCAAAATAATTAAATAAATAAAAAGTTTTTGTATTTTTCTTGTTGAATTTAAAAGTAGATTAAATTTATCTTTTTTATTAATTTATTTAAAATGCTGAACGGGAATTGTTGTAGTTCTTCGCTATAATTGTTCATATTTTAAATTTTAACTTTATTTTCACAGAGGAAAAAAAAAACACTTTTTTAGTTTAGCGAAAATTATTAGCAGTTGAATTAGGATTTTTTTAAGCCACGTAAACTTAAACTTTAGAAATATGGACAAGTGATGTGTTGTTTCCTATGTAAGTTTTTACACTGAATCGAATGCCATCAAAATCATTCAATAGTTATAAGGGATGTATTAAGTATGAAGGATAAAAAAAGTGCAATTCTTATACCTGTCTGCACGATTATGAAATTTCCCTCTAGACAAGTAAATTATTATTTCCTTTGTACTTTTCTTTTAGACTGAATCATATGAAATTAAAACAAAGTTGATAGGAATAATAATTCAAAAGTTTTTATGTAGGCAGGAAGGACTTTACATACGCCGCACTAAAGCTGCACAATGGGCTATTTGCGACGGTCTAGGAAACACCCCTGAAGTTGTTACGAAGACATGCCATCACAATTTCCATTCTCTGCAGAGGGGATGATGCCCTCTCTTTGGTAGTCCGACAACCTGCACGCGAAGTCGAGCGCTATAAGTTAAACAATTTAAGGAGCCGATAAACCGATAAACCGATAACGCGCACCCTCGGTTCTTATGTAGGCTGATCAAAGTGTTAACCGACCTGCTTTTGATCGCAGCCAGTGATGTTGGACTTCGGTGTTCTACTCGGAAACGTGTTTACGATTAGTCTTTTTCTTGACAAAGTTATTATGTAAAAAATACAGTTTTTCACTTTTATCTATCTACAAATCTGACATTGCCATATAGACTAAGACTTATTTATGACTTAATTTATTTGTCCCGCAGTGGACTGATCGTTAAGACACGGTTCCCAGCAGATCACCGAAGTCAAGCATCACTGGCTACTCTCAGTGTGCGGGTGGGTGACCACTTGGATCAGCCTGCGTAGGGACCGAGGGTGTGCGGTATTGGTCCTCGTTAAACTGTTCTACCGTAAAGTGCTCGACTTCGCGTGCAGGTAGTCGGGCTACCGAAGCGGGGGTGCCATCCAGTCTGCAGAGGATCAAAATTGTGATGGCATGTCTTCGGATCATCCTCAGGGATGTTTCCCAGACCGTCGCCGATAGCCCATTGTGCAGCCCTAGTGCGACGTAAATGAACAACAACAACAACTTAATTTATTTATAAGACTTTTACGCTTAATAAAATGAGGTGAACACTAAGTGGATAGGATTAATAGTTTAGAAGTTATAACTACTATAAAGGTTTCGAGCATAAAACGTAAATTTTTTTCACTTATTCATGTGTTTGACAAGTTATCTAGACACGTGAGAAGTTATTTACTATGCATTTCCTCAAGTTAAATGCAATAAAATTAATAGTAAGTCGATAGTACAGATACAAAGTGGATAGGACATGTTTTAGCAATAACGTTGTACCGTAAGTCATCTATTTGGAGTCCCTTTTGTGAAGAAGCGATGAAACGCTACCTTGTGTAGAATATTTTTGTCTTTTTAATTCTATAACCGTCGTTGAACAGCCGACCCAATTTATGGGTTTACGACTACTAATGTTCAACTTCGTAGCCTTGTAATTTTGAACCCAATCCAGAAGACAAGGGAACTCCTGGATCAAGTATTGGGAGAAATTTGTCTTCGTGGAGGACGTTTTGATGGAACTAGCCCGCATTTGCGTTACGTGGAGAGGAGGACCACGAGAACCTCTCACGGTTAGTTTGACGACAAGGGCACTCTAGCCCATGATCCGTCTACCACTGAGGATATTTCACGTCAGCACTGAGGTCGGTGCAAGCCAGATGCGGAATTCGTATCGATCAGCCATCACCGGGATCGAACCCAGATTCACTTCATTCGAAGGCGAGCACTCTATCCCCTGAGCCATCGCGGTTCTGTGTAAAATATTGGTTATAATGTGTAGAATGAGTAATCAACATCTTAGATATGATGTACGTCGAAAATACATAGTTTCGAAAGTATAAGGATTTTATGCTTAATAAAAAATAAATGAAAAATTATATTTTTATCAAGCTTAACTCTCATAAGTTCTAAACTAATGGTACAATCGACTTGGTTTGAATCCCATTCTATAAAGAGTAAACAAATGCACAAAATTTAATACTTTGCTAGTCCATATTACACTGTCACAAGTGTACGAAACTGTACTTTTTATATTACACCACCGTGAAAATTGCCTAGAAAATAAATAATACCTCATTTGCTTAGATAGGTATTTCAGACGCAAAAATAGGTATTATAATAATAATAAAAACTTTATACGCCATAGTTACAAAATATCTTATAACTTCTAAACTATTAGTCAAATCCATCTTGATTTCATTCTCATTCGATTCAGCTTTAAAAAAAAATAGTCAAGTAGAAATAACTCACTTGCCTATATAGTAAAATTTAACCGCCTCTTTGAAACCCTTCACCACCTTAGTAAATTCAAGATGGCAGCTGGAGCGCCATTCATAAGAGTTTTCCGTAATTTAAATACTCCAACAGGTCGCGAGCTTAAATCAAATTTTAGGAAAATTAATCTCACAACATAAAGTTTAAGGTTTGCCATGTTCTGAGTATTATCTTTTGGGTGGCATCATAGCATACTTGCGGAGTCCGAATTCATTTGTTATTTGTTTCGTTGAAAGTTAAATTGAAAGAAGTAGTTCTATTGTAATCACTACACTATGATAATATTGGATGGCTGACTTTTTCATGCTTAGACGTAAAAATCAATTGGAAGTAGTAACCCAGAAATCTTACGACGTATTTCAATCTTTAGCACTATCTGTGCTTAGCTTTACTATGTAAACCATCCATTAAAGCTCAAGATAAGTGTGAAAGAATAGAAGAAGCTCAAAAATAAAATATTCAAGATTTCACAGCTCAAGAATAAAATATTAAATGTTCTAATCTCTTACGAAATCTAATTTTAATACAAGAAATCTTTTTTTATAAGAAAGTCCAAATAATTCATTGCAATTATTCAACAGAACCGAATTATTTATTCAAATAGCAATAATGACAAGGAATTATGACAATACCACTTGATAAGTTTTTATAAATTAACTAACCTTTAATAATTGTATAGCGCGTAAGAATGATTAAAACAAATTAGCAGTAAATTTATATATGATCATAGGTACAAAACTGTGCATTGCTTTATTTCTGCAGGAAGTTGCAAATTTCGTGGAGAATATCAGATTTCCCTATGGTATTTTCAGATTCCCGGAGAATTCCAGATTTTCCCCGATTTAAAAGAGTAGCCACCCTGAACTTTTAAAGCAACTTCCAATTATTTCCGTATTCAATTACTTAGGAAGCGGCCAACTAGTCATCCAATTGCCTCTTTCTCAAAATGGCAAGAGAATTGTCGTCTTAACATTAAGTTAATTAACGTTTAAGCGACGGAAAATTAGTATTTGCAATAGTTATATGCAGTTGTGATGGCAGCTGAGAATAATTATAATTTTCGAGAAGCATAAAATTTCTTTGGATTTAAGTCCCTTCTACTTTTTTTTAAAATTGAAAATTATCCCTTAAATTTTTTTATCAACTTCCGCAAAAATAGTTAATATATTCGTCAATTATTGGGCAGAATGAATTCTGTATTAATTTTAGCTGTGCAACTTATGAACACATTAACTACTGTAAAAATAGTAAATGTATGCATCTATAGTCAATTATTGGGTCAAATTAACCTCAGTCTGCAGAATAAATTCTGCAATAATTTTTATTATCTTCCACAAAAATAGTTAATCTATCTTTTTCCATCTATTGGGCTAAATGAATTCTTAATTTTTAATGTGCAATTTATGAATACATTAACTACTGCAAAAATAATTAATGTGTACATCGATTTCCAACTGTTGCATCATAGTAATCCCAGTTTCCAGAATTAATTCTGCATTAGTTTTCAAAGTGTAATTTATAAATATATTTAATACAGTTTTCATAAGATATCTTAGTCTTCAAAATAAATGATATCAAAACATAAGTTTAACATTAATAATATTTTATTGCATTTTTCTCTTTTTATACAATAAGGCTCCATTGACAAACTGTACAAATGTATACAAAATAAATGCACACATAATTTCATCGTCGTAGAATGTTTAACAAATTATTTTCATATTTACATGAACACATTCACAATAGGAACTCTTTTTTTTTTTCTTTAAACGCTCAACATTCAGACAACTCATTGTCAATCGAGCAGTGATTTTGTTCAAATGCATAAACACAAAATATGAGCTGTTTAAAACAACGTGCAGTAAAAAGTAATACAAAATAAATAGTTTTTTATATTAATCATATTTTAAAAGTTTGAACCAATGAAATACAAACAAAGGAAATTTAAAGTCATTTAGTTTTTAAACGTCATGTCATCATGCAAATTTATCTCTGAAAAAGCACTATTTACAGTTAAGTAGTGTAAAATATAATAAATAAATACAGAGTTCAAGTTCAAATGAGAATTACAATATTAAAAGTAATGTAATGAAACACTCAAATAGCTGTTCTAAATATGAAACAGTTTCGCTAACTTACAATCCAACGGCTTTTAACGAAGCGCTTTTTTCTTTTTTCTTGGGAGATTTTCCTCTTAGCTGTAGTTGGTCGCAACTATAATGCAAGCTTTTATTTATTTCAAAATTTTTATTTAAAAAAAAATGCCAAAGACGAAAGCGGGTCGCTAAAAGCCACTGGATTAGAAAATACCAACCAACCTATGTTGTTATTTATATTCCATCCAATTTATTACTTTTTTTTATTACATTGGCTATGTTTTAATGGCCCAAAATATAATTTTTTTACTTTATTAAATTATTCATTTACTATTTTCCAGTGGCAGAAAATCAGGAATTTTAAATGGTTATTAAATATGTGTATAGATATATATATATATATATTAGTATCTTTTTCGATTTAATTAAGTACGCACATTAACGACTGCAAATTAATATTTAAGCAAGAAAACGCAAAAATGCTCTAGAAATCTAAAGAATCACTATTATTAACTGCAAACATTCAAATTTCATCATGCAATCAAACTGGTTAGGGTATTTTTCATCCAGCTTTCCTCACTAGTGATGATTCAGTTTTTCTCCTCTTTAATATTAATTTGCAACTTCCAGTGTGCATACTTATTGGAAAGGATTTGAAAAATATTTTTTAAAGAAGATCGTCATTGAACAACTAATTGCGCTTTTATGGAATATACAGTTTGCAAAATAGAAACAATAACTCCACATTTAATTTATCGAAGCGTTAAATTCTCCAAATGTCATATTTACCTAACTCATAATCATAGTCAAAAACTTATTTGAGTCTACTTTCACTTTATTTCGATCCTTGCTTGCGTTATACGATTCTCGAACGAAACCAAGTTTAAAATTTTTCAGGGAACAGTTCTAAAATTAGTAATAGAGTTACGTAGATTTTCAGAGTCATATATCGCATTATTCTTGCATTTGCTGACACATTTAGAAATTTGTTTTATAAAATATACCTATAGAAATGTATCACCACGAATTAAATTCGAGTTTTAAAAAATACAATCCTGTCAAAAATAGTATCCAATAATGGTTAAAAGGAAGAAAAAAAAATGATGTCACGCAACGCTACAAAATTTATTATTTCATTGACGTTTTTGAAGTAGAAAAGTATATAATATCAACCACTGGAAGCTAATAACATCAACGTTTCGTTTGCTTTAAAATTTTATTACCAATTATCAACTAAGTATAAAGTTCGTACAGCTATTTAAAAAAAAAGTAATAACTATAATTTTTTTATGATTTCATTTTAAAACAAAAACTTAATAAAAAAAAAGGCAAAAAACTACACTTTTAGAACAAATTTCTTTCGTCATATTACAGAAACTCAAAGATAAGTATTGATTGTCAAAACAATATGTTCTTTGAAAATAACTAACAATTTTAGCAGCAATCAAACTAAACTGCACCTGGTAATCTAACTCAAACAGCAAACAATGATTTGGTCCCCAATTTTGAAAACTGCCACATTCTTAAAGCGATTGGCAGATGGGAAAAATAACTGCTGTATAAGTATCCAGAGAATTTATTGAGCATATGCGCAACTCGTCGGTCTAATCTGAGTAGACCGAACGGCTGCATAACTCATACGTTCCAAAAAGTCTCTTTTAAAATTCAGAATCATCCCTTCATTGAGCATTTCACGACGTATCACATGATTAGACATTTTTGCTGACTAAGCCTAACATGGCGCTTTAAGTGCGGCGCATGTCTTCTTACTAGACTTGAGAAACGGCTTTTGCCAAGTCCGGCTAAAGCAGAAAGTTCGAAAGCATCTGTGACACCAAGTTCATCTTTGGCTGATGTCTCTACATACGCTGATGCGTTCATTTGTCGTGCTACAGCTGCTGCCTATAAATAAAAGAACAAAAAGTTAGAAATGGTTTTAAATTACAAACTTCTTGATACACATTAACAATTTGGTACAGTTAATTAATGCTTAGCAATCAAAATTAATTCAATACATTTCCCTTTAATTAAAAAGCTATACATAGCAAGAGGTTCTGGAAACATATAGCCTCTTTGACATATATTTGCAGAAAGATGCTAAAAAACTATGTAACAAAACATACATACATTAGAAGTCGCAAAATATTTTTTAAGTAAAGAAAAAAAACTTTATAATAGTCGGTTACAACGTTATAAAGTCAATCAATAACGGAGCAGAGTTAAAAGCATCAAGATCAGTTTGATAGTTGAGTGCAACTGAAATACGTTTCGCTTAGTAACAATCCCACAAAGTAACAATCAAAATGATTATCATGCTTTTAAATTTGCATTTGCCGTGATTGATCTAGATGCTAATTCGTAAAAAAAATATAAGTATAAAAAATAAAAAACATTGTAATGCATAGTTTTTATCCTACGAATAAAATTATTATTTTCACTACTGCACTTAAGATCGAATTTTATAACATTCATAAAGAAAGGGCCTTATGCGCTGCTCATGATAAATTGTTAAAAATTATATTGTTTATCATTATTGCATAAATACAGTCAAATTTAGTAATTAACAGCAAAAGCTATGTTAGTTGGAAATCCTATTCATTCTCTTCAAATCTTTTATCTATCATTAAATTATCTATCTATCTATCATAATGATAGATAGATAAATTTAACTGACACTTTTAATATATTGTTGTTTTAATGTTTTATCACCTTACATGATTTTTGCTGCCCTGCTTCGCCATGTTCATGGACTGTTTGCCATGTCTGATTATGTATTTTATGTTTGTACTGTTTTTTTGATTTTAATAAGCATTTACCCGTATGCCCTAAATAAGGGCGGGTCGGGGAAAATTTTTCCATCTATCTATCAAAAAAAAAATTAATAAAACAAACACTATTATTGTATATAATTTTGAACAATTGTCAATATCTGCAAAATTAAAATAATTAAAAAAAAAATAATGAAATTTAATTTATGCAATTTCTAAAAGTTCACAAAAAGTATAAATATAACTGTTAATAAAGGGGGGGGGGTATTGCGGACAGTTTCATACCTTCCCATATAAAAGAGTAAAAGTGAGGTTAACAGTCCTGTTTTCCCACGTTAACAAGAGTGAAGTGTAAGATGTTCCACAATAATTTTCACGCCAATTTATAAACACATACAAAAAAAATAAATATTCTTTAGAGCGAAAACTAATGGAGAATTTTCGCGGCATTTTCATCCTATTTTCTATCTCCCTATTATTACAGATGTTCCACAACCTGTAAGAATCTGTCGCCAAGAAGCCATACCCGTGACGGCTTCGTTTCCTCTCCCGCATATTTCCGCCAACACCCTTAAAAATCTCCCGACCACTAAGTGGTCGTCTTCCGGCCTCTTCATAATTCCCACGAGAAGGGTACCGTAGACATGAAGATACAGGATTATGATAGATAGACGTGGTTATTTAGGAAAGGAAACTGACGCAGGAACTACTTATAGTGGAATTTTGGTGTCATACATTCGGATTTGGCGTTAAACGAAATATTGAAATTAAGACTAACACAACGCCAATTGTACAAGAGCACGAACTTTTATTAAATGAAGCATAAATCCTTTAACAATAAAATCCTCTCAATCGAAACAAAGCGGTATTAGGAAGAAAATTCAATGACCTCTTTTAATTTTTTGGTAGCTAAACGTTCTTAGGTTATTTGTTTTTATTATGTTTTTTAATCTTTCCAATGAAAGCGAAAAAAAATAAACAGCTTGATGTCAATGTCTAGCGAAAGGTTGTGTAAACAGCGATAACAGCATTCCCCGTATTTTCTTAATATTATAATGAAAAAAAAATTTTCTTTTTAAATTTAAAAATTTTAATTAGGTATTAGTTATTTTTGTTCTACGCCATTGCTATAAATTATTTACTCATTTATCCTGTTCTCTTTGCAAAATGCAAAGAAAACAATGAAAGAAATAAAAAAAGAAAAATATTATTCTAAAAAAAAGTAATATTATGAAAAAATTTTATTTTTTAAAATGTAAAATAATATTTTTCTCTAGACCAGAGGTTTCCAACTGGCAGCCCGCGAAGCCTTTTTTTGTGGCCCGCGAACTAAAATATATTGTCATTTTCTTGCGAACAATTTTCGTGAAAAATCTATATGGGTTTAAAATACTTTTCTCGTTAATAGAAACCTAATTTCTTCGTTTCTGTGAAATTTAACATACCAACGGTGCAAAGAAATTTATTTTTCAGGTTTTGCATTCAAGAAAATATTTATTCAAATACAAAAATAATCGTGTATGTCGCTCTTTTTTATTTCATTTTTTTCGTATTTTGTGAATATAATTTAGCATGTGCGTATCAGAAATTTTCTCGAATAAATTCTCCGATTTAACTTTTTGAAACCACTCATTTTGGACGAAAATATTTAAACACACATTTGTAAATTTTAAATTTAAAATGTAAATATCTATTCTCTGGTGTTGCAGCAGACAAACCTCAATTTTCTCATTGAATATTTTGTGTGCTACTATGTAAGTTTTAATACCTTAACAATTAGATATCTGTTGCACATTAATTGTTTAATACATAGGTGCGCGTTGAAAGTTATTGTAGCCCGAATTTTTATTATTTATTTAATATTTTTAAAAATATTATTAATAACAATTAAATATTTTTAAAAAACTAATTCTTATTTTAATTTGTAATTCAATACTTTTGTTTTGTACAACTTGATAAAAATCTGATAGTAATATTTAATGTTCCTTCAAACATAAAAGAGTCCTACAAAAAATTTTGATAAAATTGCGGCCCACCATTTGATTTGTGTTTTTAATTGTGGCTCCCGGCCTCAAGTAAGTTGGAAATCCCTGTTAAGACCAACGAATAGTTATAACAGTGGCGACTTTTTCCAAAAGTTTAAAAATTTTATAGGAATAAAAAATTTGCGATCGGCACACAGTTATTAAATCGCCATTTGATAAATTTATTCGCCCTGCGACCGGTAGCTATCATTAATTTTGCCCTAAATGATGTAACACATTCAATATTGTTTTATTCAGCTGCTGAACTTTCAAATTTAAATTGACAGAATGAAATAATTAACACCTTTTTTTTGATAAACTTTTAAATATAAGCGTTGGCTCAAACTTTTATGAGCAAGGATCTGTTTCTGTGATTTTAACAAAAATCAAAGCAGTAGTCTCTTCGTTTTTTTCTTGCACATTTTTCACAAGAGTGTTATACGGTAACACTCTTGTGAAAAATCTTATAATTTTGTGAATTTAAGATTAGCGCAGAATCTTTTTTTTTCATTTTTTTTCTCCAAGGAGTAAATGTGTAAAATAGAGGTCCTGTTTTTCGAGCAAAAAGAAGCATGTCTTCCAAAGAGTTGTAGTTTATAAATGTCTTCCAAAAAGTTATAGTTTATAAATTATGTCTAACATCATCGACCCAGTTTTTCAAAAAAAAAAATAAAATAAAATTGGAAAGTGAAATCTTTAATACGAAAAATATTATAAAGAGATAATTATGAGAAAACTTTTGTGTACGGTAACGCTTTTGTGAAAAATCTTATAATTTTGAAAATTTAAAATTAACGCTAAATCTGTTTTTTTTCTTTCCTCCCAGGTAGTGAATGTGTGAGTGATACATGTGTAAAATAAAAGACTGGTTTTTTTTTAGTACAAAAAAAAAAGCATGTCTTCCAAGAAGTTGTAGTTCATAAATTATGAATTAATAACATCATCGGCCCCGCTTTTCAGAAAAAAATTTTGTGAAGTGTGATTTTTAAAACGAAAAATACTACAAAGAGATAATTAAGAAATATTATTTTGTGAAAGGTTTATTTTTACGATAAAGCATTTTTTGAAGAGTTTGTTTTTTGGTAAATTATTTTGAGAAAGATCCGTTTTTAGGATTAAGTTTTTTGTGAAGGGTTTGTTTTTCGATAATTTAATTTGTAAAGGGTTCGTCGGATCTAAATTTCTCCTAAACAAACCCCTGAATTATGTAATGAATGATAAGAATTATAAATATAAAATCGGTGCAAAATCTATACTTGAAGCATTTTTATATTACATGATTCAAGAGAGAGAGTTGAGGTCAAATGTTTATCAGCAAACGTTATGCGCATTCTTTAACAATGTAATTGCTAAAGATTAAATATTAAAAAAATTAATAAATAAAAAAATTAAAAAAAATCCATTCGTATTTCTGAACAAATCTAAATTTACACTAATACAAAGAATTCTGAAAGGAATAGAATAAATGGTGCGTTTAAATTGTAACGAATGGATATTTCAACATGGTTGGTGAAAAAAGTCAAACACAACGAAGTTAATAAGAAAAATTACTAATGCTTTTATTGACAACTCTTTAAACTGTTAAGCTGATTCAAGGCACTAAGCCAGGCATGTCAAATTCGGCCCTTGACGAGTGCAATTAACACAATTCACTAAACAAAAAATAAATAAAATTTATTCAAAAAAATAATTTTTTTTTATATGAGCTTTTTGAGCATATTTTTCGCAAATTTATTTTTAAAAACTGATTTTCTTTGCATCTCATTGTTAACCTTTCGGGGCAGAATTTTCATACCTTTTCCGATATTTTGCTTTAATTTAGGTCAAAATAAGTGAAAAATAATACATTTAGCGTCTTAATAATTTATGTTTCTGAAATACAGTATGAAACACCAGAGTCTTTTTCTGCGTAAAAGGTAAAATCTTCCAAAAAAAAATTTTTTTTTTTCAAATCTGAACTTATTTTAAAAGTTTTATAGATCTAAGAGAAATAGCTATTCATCATTCAAATTTCTTTAATTTACAAAGTCAATTATTGATTAAAAAAAAAAATTGAAATTTTAATCTGAAAATCTTTTTTTTTTTGATTTTACATTTTAGTACAAATGAAATACCGACAATCTACCAGATTTTTTTAGCAACTATTAAAATGTTTTTTCATAATTAAATACCTAAATATATTTATTTCCGCTTGCAATGAGAGAAATATATATATATATATATATATATATATGGGACACTGGTGTCCCTTTTGGGGCACAAGGTTATTTACGATTTATTAATTATTTGACACAAATGTTACTTTTATGAAAATAATTTTTAAGTATTATATTGATATTTACATTCTATTTCAACTAATAAATATATATTTTTAGATCTAATTTAATGTCAAACCAAATTACTAGACGGTTGTCTACATTTAATCCGCAAGCTGTTTATAATTACTTACGTTTATAATTAATAAATATGAAAAAATAATCTCGATAAAATGACGATTTATTGTTTTAGAGCTAATAATCTTTAAATATTTAAGATATTCGTACTTTTTTCAGTCCAATAAATTCTTTTCTGCTGAGTAGTTTACCTACGTAGGTATAAAATTAAATCTTTACTATGATTTTAAGGGTACTTATTGAAAAAAGTATTTAAATATCTGGTCACATAGATCAAAAAATAGTTAAGGAGTTTCATTTCATTTAATTATTTTTTATCGCACACTTTTGGAGAAACGGACGCATTTTTTAAAATGTTTTTTATGATCATAACCAAAATTCACAAACATTACACAGCTGTAAAAGCATAAAAATATCAGGACTATTAAATATCAGTGTCAATATTTTTAACCTCTAAAACAATGTTTTATTACATATTTGTTGATTCTGAAAGTTAGGAAACATAATACAAAAATAAGAAAAATTTAATGTAATTGCTTAATGGAATATGAAGCGCTGAAACACATATTACTGGACATAAGTTCGTAGTTTAAGTAATGAATAAATTTGTACTGTCCATAAGTTGTTAATTTTCAGATTACGAAGATAAAGTAATTATTAATAGAAATAGAAAGAACGAATTTTATGTTAGATTTTAAAACCGGCGTTAAACAGCCGGAACTGTAGCTTTGTAATTTTGAACCCAGCCCAGAAGACAAGGGAATTTCTGGATTCAAGTATTGGGAGAAATTTTCCTCCGTGGAGGACTTTTTGATGGAACTAACCAGCATTTGCGGTACATAGAGTGAAAAATCACGAAAACATCCTAAGGTTAGCCTGGCGGTAAAGGGACTCTAACCCATGATCCGTCTACTACTGAGGCTATTTTTGCGTCAGCACTGTGGTCGGTCCGAGCAAGTTGCGGAATTCGTAGCGACAGCCAGAGCACTGGCATTCGAACCAGGTTCACCTCTTATGAAGGAGAACGCATGAGTCACCTGAGCCACCACGGTTTTTCAAAGAGGGAATTTTATTTTATAACCGTCATTGAACAGCCGACCCAATTTTCGGGTTTACGTCTACTAATGTTCAACTCCGTAGCCATGTAATTTTGAACAAAATCCAGAAGACAAGGGAACTTCTGGATCAAGTATTAGGAAAAATTAGCCTTCGTGGAGGACTTATTGGTGGAACTAAACCGCATTTGCGTTACATGGTGAGAAAGACCACGAGAACCTCCCACGGTTAGCTTAACGGCAAGGGGACTCTAACCCATGATCCGTCTACCACTGACAATATTTCAAGTCAGCACTGTGGTCGGTGTAAGCCGGATGCAGAATTCGTATCGATCAGTCATAGCTGGGATTCGAACCCGGTTCACCTCATTGGAAAGCGAACGCTCTACCCCTGAGCCACCGCAGCTCTGAAAGAATAAATTGAAGAAAATAAATATATTTAATAATTAGGACAATAAAGGATAAATGAATACAAATGAGGGACATGGTGTAAGCCGCCAAACTTATCGCCAAATTGATATTTTTATATCTAACTGTTCCTTAGTATTGTTTCCAGATAAGCACTTTATAAATTTAATTTAAACTCGATCACAGCACTATGTACATAAACTTTTTATTGTCTTAAAGAAAATCTTGCTTTTATTTATTTATTTTTAATCAAAACGCTCTCTTGACTATTTTAAAAATGTAGATACTACTTTTATGTCATTAAGTTGCCTCTTGATATGAGCTTTGAATAGAAAATACTTATACGCATTTCTGACTAATCAAAAGTTATTTTTGAAATTAAAAATACAGGGTTATTCATAATTCCCTTCGGGGTTTCGAAGGGTTATAGTAAAAAAGCGAAGACGAATATGGCAAAAAAAAAAAAAACATATTTAATTATTCCGAAAGTATTCAAGTTTTAATTTAAGCAGTTGTCGGTAGATGGCAGTAACATGTACCACTGAAGCCAGTTGCAGTAAAGAAAAATGGCGATTACAGGCGGAGGGAATTATGAATAACCCTGTAATAATTTTAATTTTGAATGATTTTATAGGACTTTTGTCAAGTGTTTTCAGACGTATTTAAAACTGTATCTGTGTGTAAAAGCGCCTGGAGAGAACTTATTCTCAACTACATCCTGAATTTTGTTTACCCATGTTCGTTTTGGTAAGCTTATATGTTTAGTGCCCTTACATACCAGGGGTCTGTCTAGGTTTCTTTGAGAGATACCAATTTTGTGAAAATTTAGACACAATTGGTGAAATTAAAAATTATATTAAAAACTCAACTCAAAAATATGGTAAAAATAAGGATTATCTTTTTTTGTACAAAATGTTTTGTACATTTTGTACAAAAATTTTGATACAAAAATAAAATTTTAAGAATTTTCCTAAAGTTGTATTTGTGAAGGTACCGATAAACGGTAGTAAATTTGGCCTGGACAGACCCCTGCACGTTCAATCTTTATACCAAATTGAATTATTTTATTTCTCATAAATTAGAGCTACCTTTCCTAGTTGCCTGAGAAAATCGGCATGAAATCCGATACACAACTAATAAACTTAAAAACTTTAATTTTTACTTATACATGAATGTAATGCATTACAAACAATAAAAATATTTTTTTTAAATCATAAGCACATTAAAAACGTCTATCTCAAAGTAGAGAAAGATAACAAAGTTAAAAATATAAACAGAAATTTTTTGTAAACAAAACAGGTGAAGAAAAAACAATGTATTAATAGATAATGGTTTTCATTTAAACACGCTATAGATACTTCCTGCCAGATGGTACAAAGGGTCAGACGTGACTAAAATACAACATAAAGAAGCGGAAAAAGATTAATAAACGTTACGTATTATTAAATGAGAATCGAAAGAAGGAGGAAAGTACTTTATAACCTTATATACATTAATTCAATTTAGTTTGGCATTAGAGCAGTAGTGTTTAATAGTCTTAAATAATATACATGTTCGACAACAATTTCGTTTTTAAATCAAAAACTTAATTAAAATTACGCAGTTCACGAACTTCATATTTAACGACAATCTTTTGTAAATCCATTTCCATTACTAGAGAGTTTTATATCCTTCAAGAAATTTACATTTTTTGCGGTAGAGCTTCGCACCTGTGCCGCGGGTTCGGGGTTCTACCCTAGGACTGGGCAATGTTGACTCAACCTTTTATCCCTTCTGTGAGACTATAAAATGTGTATTTAACTTGCTAGGGGAAACATTGGGGGTTCCGCGTTTGGCTGCCCACCCAACCGGAATATATGCTCCCGCACTCCAGAGCCCAAGATCATGAAAACTGGGATGGGCACAGTAGGCCGTGGCTCTCCATGTACTGTCGAGCCACTGAGTTAAGTGTTAACTTTAAAAGCTTTATATTTAAATTCATTCGTAAAAATGTATCCATGTTTTTTTTTAATAAACGATTTTAGTATAAAAAACCTGAAATAGTAGTTAAAATAAGGAAAAAATAGTAGTCAAAATAAGGAAAAAATTTTGAAAATAGAACTAAACTAATTAAAATGTTTTCTGTAAATAACTTTTACTTGATGGGAGTATTTTTTTCGATTGAAACAAGAACCGGAAAGTCAAGCTTGTTATTAAAAAAAAAAAATTCTGATGTTCACATCGACATTAAGTTATTTTCAATATTTTAATTTCGTTTGAAACAGAACCGGAAAATCTTTAATATGTTGTGCAGAACGGAAACAAACAATGCAGAACTTCAATATTTGATTCAGTTCCACACAAAGGCTACTAACATTCAAAAGATAATATTTCCCGTCTTATTTTTATCAATTTTCCCTGCAACTCCTCATGACGTAAATAATTAATTTTCAGCTAATCATTATTCTTTGAAATAAAAAATATTACAAAACAAATATAATTGGAGTTGAAAATAAAATTTTTTTTTAAATAAACTACTACTACAAAATAGATATGTATGGAGAAAAAAATTTGGACCTTTAGGTACGTAAAACCCAAATTAATGCATATTCTGATTTTTGAGGAATTTAAATTCCCAGACATTTATAGATGGATACTATTTCCTGATCACTCACCCTGTTCTGTGATCACCAAAGTTGAAAATTGTTCAGCGGTTTTCAAGAACTTCTGAAACCAATATTTTATTTTAAAATTTTAGGTTTCTGAAAGGTTTCAAGATAGTGTCTGGTAATCGCGTTAAGTAATAAATTAAGTATGCAATATTTAACTAATCAATTGAAGCAATCGCGTAAAACAATATTGAGCACATTAACGTGGTATACTTGGAAAATCTCAAGTTATTTAAACAGGATGAGTAGCCAAATCTTTCAACAATTAATTAGCACCTTTTATGTACTTTTTAAGCACTTAAAAAATATTTTTAAGCACTATACACATTAACAAAATGCAAAATAGTTTTCAAAGACTTTACAAGATCACGATAAAATAACTAGTTTCTGACAAAGTACTTTTTTTTTATTATATTAGCCATTATAAAATGATTTGAGAGAATTTTTGGTTTGATATCAGAGAGGGTAAAGGAAGCTTGAAATTGAAAATATCTTGCAAAATGAAGCAGAGTTGCACATGAGAGTGCAAGAATCTCATCGAACCCAGCTCAGTAGAGTAGACGCACATGCGGACTCGCAAGTATTTCATCAAGCATGCGAAATGAATGGCGCTTTCATACGCTATGGGTCGATGATACGCCGAAATGGACTGTGGTTGAATGAATTGTAAAAACGTTGAATAGAACAATCATACGCTATGAATCGATGATACGCCGAAATGGACTGTGGTTGAATGAATTGTAAAAACGTTGAATAGAACAATCATACGCTATGGATTGGTGATACGCCGAAATAGACTGTGGTTGAATGAATTGTAAAAACGTTGAATAGAACAATCATACGCTATGGATTGATGATACGCCGAAATGGACTCTGGTTGAATGAATTGTAAGAACGTTGAATAGAACAACGTGAAAAGCACGCTTTTGCATAATACGTTGCGAAAATCGACGAGGTAAAAAAAAGTCTCATTTTCGGAAAGGGAAAATCAAGTACTTTTTAAAACCACCCAATGAAAAAAGCACCTTTATGGGTTTTTAAAAACGAAAATTAAAAATAAGCACCTTTAAACACTTTTTAAAAACGCTATGCATCATGTTGAATATTTGTTATTTCTGTTTGGGAATTAGAATATAACTCTCAGGTACAACGAATTTAACTATTTAAATCGATATTCTCTATCACATGTAAGTTCATTAAGGGTCATCAAATCTTTTCTAATGCAGTTTTTTCTTCCCAGTATTACGCATTTCTTTTTCATATTCTATGAACTTCATGGAATCGAACAGCGTTTTAATCCACGTGTTAACAATATAAAATACAAATTCCATTCAAAAAGAGAAAACACACATGTTATTGCACGAGGCAATATTTCGAGCACAAAACGATCTATTTTAATGGGTAATTCATTTTATGGGTGATCATCCAAGCATTTTGTAACCCAATCATGCGAATAGAAGGATTCTGATTTCGCGATTTATCGCCAGATTTCAAAAAACAACAGAGCTGTCGATACGCCAGAACAGTTAAATGAATGATCGCAATATTCCAGATGCTACTCGGACCGTTTTAATTTCTTTTTTAGATTTTGTAGTTGAAAAAAAAATCCCCCTTTTTTTTGTTTTGAAAAACTGATATTGTTACCTGCTCAGGTGTGACGGGATATTTGACGTCATCTCTGGAATCACTTTGGCACCCGCATAGCACTATTGGAGCTTCACTATGCCTTCTAATTTCAGGATACCACTATAGAATAAAAATTATTTTTTAAAAATTACACAATACACATTTAAAAAACACCCTTAACACATTTTATAGCTTAGATTCAAATTCATGTTTGATTCCTAGAATAGATATTTTTTCTATAAGTTGAGCTCATTTAGAAATGATAAACGCCATGAAAATCAAATCTTTCAATACTTGGGTGATTGTTAGTCCAACTCAAAAAATCCTGAAAATTTCTTGAGTAAAATCATTAATGACGCATTTCAAAAAATTAATATATTCATAAATTTAAATGACTGTGATATTTTCAAAACATGAAAAAATAAATAAATTAAATGCAGCATAATTTAAATGAATAAATATTTGTATGTTTACTTTTATCTTTAGTCACTTTTATTATTCTACCAGAAAAAATATTAACGAATGAAAGAAATGTCAAGTATAAATTCTAGTTCCAATATTTTTAAATAAAATATACAAGAATTTTAATACATAAATGTGACGATGATTTCTTGAAATTTCTCAACCTTGGATTTCCGATAACTTCCGGAACACGGTTTGCGAAAGATCCGGAAATCCGGATTTTTTCCGGAGCACAATCATTTCTGAATACCTTAAACAAAAATCTTATTGCGCTGGCATCTAAGTTCACACAATTTTTTTTTTAAAAAATGTATCATTCCGCGTGTCATTAAATGCTTTCGTCGTAATATTTTAGATCATTCGAAAGAAATATTTTGCTAAAATCGCAATCTATTTATTTTTTTGGTTCTAGTTTATTTACGTTAATTTTTAAATCATTAAATCGGAATGCCAAGTAAAGAAAAATGAGCAGTTTCGACATCTTTTTGCTTTGAATTAGGGCTCTAAAGTTACAAAAGCTGCTCGTTGCACTTGTGTTGTGTAGGGAGAGGGTATCATAGCTGAAAGAGTCACTCGAGAATGGTATAACATGTTTGGAAATGGAAATTTTGGCCTTGAAGATACACCTAGTTCTGGCCGTCCAGTTGAGATCGATGAAGAGCAATAAAAAAATAGCGGAAACTTAGTTGTTAACCAAATCTAAAATTAAACCGCATTTTATGAACAAAATAAAATATTTAATCAAAACAATGATGCCCAAACCTTATATTCCACAACTAAATCTTAATGCTGCAATAAAAAGTCTGGAAATGACATCCGGGATTACTCCGGGAAAATCGGATTTTTTTTTTTAAATGTAGTTTTAAAACGAAGAAACGTCAAAAACATATTCAAAATAACAGTTTTGTAAAGGGGCCATTTTTGGAATGAAAAAAATAGCGAAGAATCCGTTATTAAGAGGACGGTATACTGCAGGAGAAACTTCTTATAGCAAATTCTGTTCCAACCCCAATTGATATTTTGAAACTTAAAATTTAGAAAAAAGTGAGCTCAGATAAACCAAGAGTAAATCATGAAGTTTCAAATGCGCTCTAAAAATGTTTCAAAACATGAAAATGCAAATTATTCCCCATCGCGTAATTCAGCAATAATTTGTTTGCATTTTAACATTTGACACTTCATGGTTTACATTAACTCAATTTTTCTATATTTTAAATTACTTATGTGTGAGCCGGTCAGGTGGCCGAGCGGTTAGCGCGCCTGACTGCGAAGCCAATGGCTGCGGATTCGAATCCCGCTCTGGGCATGGATGTTTCTCTCTCTTGTGTTGTCCTCTGTTGTGTGTGATGTGTGAATGTGGCTCACCCTATGAGCGGGTTTGTGGCAGTGTGGCGTGGGTTATGTTGCTCGCCTCCGTGACTTTGGTTCACAGGTGCCCACTGGGTAACGTAAAATGAGTAACAATTCCGGCATCTTCTTAGGCGAAGAATAAAGTTCAGTGCCTGCCATTTGGGAGGAAAAAATAATAATAATAAATACTTATGTGGGTGAAAAAGAGTACAGCGTCTTCTTACGTAAATTATATTTTTTGTTGGGCTCGCGTTTTCAATATTTTGCAAAAGACAAGTTTTTTAAGATAAAATATTTTGCGAAGGGTCTGTTTTAGCCATAAAATATTTTTTGAAAGATCCTTTAATCGACTCAAAATACTCCTAAAATTAATCCTGGAGATGAAGTTTAAAAATGTCTTCATTACACTCTCAGAAATATAACTCTCACTTTTGACAAGTCAACAATCGTTGAGCAGTATTTCGTTAATTTTAAGAATTATTTCGTCATTAAATCACGTGATTTGGGACGCAACACGAACTCTCAAGTATATGACAAAAACGTTTCCTCAACTCGAAACCTCATCGTAATGCATTGTGGGAAATCGTTAACTGTTGTAAATGACGAAACTAGATTGAAAACTAGACTATCGAAAATAAAGCGACGAATTGAGCTGACTGGTCTGTACTTTGGTTAAGGAGTCGGCCTCATACGAAGAAGATCTCAGGTTCAAATCCTGCTTCGGGCATAGGTGTGATTTTAATCTGTTCTATCTGTCCTTCCTTGTATTGATCCACCTATACTGCAGTGCAATTGAAAAATTTCAAAAAATGAGAGAATTGGAATCTATCGTGCTTCTCGATAAGACAATGTAGTTTATCATACAGAGATACCAAATATATACAAATCTCAATTTTGAATTTTATGTCGCTTATTTTTTTTTCTTTTGCACGGCAGTATAAGGTGACCACGATAAATTGATTATTAGAAATGTTATATACATTAGGCATTAGGATATTTTTTTCTTATATTTTGGGGAAAAAAAGAGAACGACGAAATATTTCTTTAAAGAAGAAATTTTTGCTCGAGCATATACCACCAGAAAACAGTTACGTCAAAAAGCGAAAAAAGTTTCGTGATAATTTGAGCATCCATTTTTTTCAGAAAATGGTACGCTTACCACTTTGCCCGTACTAGTTAGACCCCTAAAATGTTAGAGCGGATAACCTAAGTAATTAAGTAATCTCTGACTCAAACTTTAATAGGAATTTCATCAAAAACATGGTTAGGGTGTTTTCATATTGAATAGTTTATAAGTATATTTAATAAGTATAGTATATAGTTATAAGTATATAGTTTATAAGTATATTCATATTGAATAGTTTCTATTGCTAAGTACAGAGGTCTGTCCAGATGTTTTGTGAAAGGTCCGTTTTTGTAAAATTGTGAAAATAAAATAAACGTTATTAATTTGGGAATATAAAATAAACGTTAAGTCACATTCTTTCAACCAGGGTCCGCTTTTGTGAATTTGCGCAAATAGGGTCCTTTATTGCAAAAACACTTTTTCAAGGAGTTTTTAAATTGTAAAGACATACAAGATTATGCTCAACACTTTAAAATTATAATTAAAGAAATTAAATTTTAAAAAATAAACAGTAATTGCAGCTACTAAATTAGCAATGCAACATACAAATATTTGGTATTTAGCCTATACTGCAGAATATTCATTTCGGGCGAATAAAGGGAGAAGCGTCTGTCAAAGACAAAATTTAGTTCGTTTACATCAGTCTTTCTCCCCCTTCCTGGGAAGCGACAATGAATTCGATTAACAAAACAATAATGAAGATAAACAAATTTGTGAAGGGTCCGATTAAAAGATAAATTATTTTGTGAAGGGTCCGTTTTTATGAAAAAATATTTTGTGAAGGGTCTGTTAACGGACCCAAATTTCTTTTAAACAGACCCCTGAAGTACTTATATTACATAGTCCGAAACTAATTATTCAAGTAAACTTTCTTTTCTCTCTCCGAAATTAGAATGGAACACAATGTTTCAATATTTTATATTTGCTCAGTTGGAAAGATAATTGAGCAGCTTTATCGTTTAATTTCGCAATACCAGACTTGTTTTGCAGGTTCATCTGAGCTGAAAACAAATCGCGAGGTTCTTTTCAGAAATAGTATTACATAACACATTCGTAAAAACAAACTATTATATCTGTATGAAAATATTTGCTTCAGTTTGTTTATCGGAACTTTTGAAAGAATATTACAAATCGTTTATGGTGCATTTCAGAGTATAAAAATCGAACAATTACAACCATTGCTTGCGTTGTGTTTAAGTACAAATGCTGAAAATTTACACTTCATTCCACTTTTTTATTTATTTTTTCAATAAAGGGATACTAAATTTGCCACAACAAAGAAAACTTGTTATTGTTTTTAAAATAATTCCTTTATACTTCTTAAAAATATGTTTTATTAGTTCTTTTTAAAATAATGACAGAAATAAAAAATTTGGCAGAAAGTCAAAGGTTTCAAGATATTGTAAAGCAATTGTCATATTATCAAATATAGAAAAAAATTATTTACAAGCAACTAGCAGCTTTATTAGGTAATAAAGATATTTCATTAAGTTACCTGCAAGAAATTCCTACTTATAAAAGTATTTATGATATTACTATTTTACTAAATGATTATAAATTGAAAAAATTAACACAGATTTAGTGATATAATCTAGTGTTAAGAATTTCTTTTAACAAGTGTTAAAGCATTATAATTTTTCATGTAGGCCTTTTTTTTTATTACAATCAAGTGGGATTTTAGAAAATTGATTAATTTCCACGTTTTATATTGAATTGCACACAATTTTTACACAAAAATTTCAGATTTCTAGAAAATAAAACAAAACTCGAATGCGTAGTCAAAAATATTTTTTTTTCTTTAAAACCATTTTTATTCTTGTTCACTTAAGTTGTCGCAAAACATAGCGACAGGTCGACTGGTCGCAACCAAAATCAAGATAGTCCAGAAAGTCCCTTAAAACAACAATTATAAAATGAAAACGGCTAATTTTAACATATTTGTTAGAAAAAATTTAAGAGACAGAATTAATTAGAAATAACTTTCAGCAATAAGAACAGTTTAGAAGTGAAAAGTTAATCACGGAATTTAATCGTCCCCACTTTTTGTTTATTAATAAAACACTACGACGCCCTGCAACAAATAGTCATAAAAACAAGCTTTACGCTTGCATATATCACTATAAAAGATAAAAGAAAAAGACATTTATGTAACGTAAAGCATAAGATCTATTAATGAGAAAAACAAACTAAGACTTTTTTTTTCTTATAATATTTAACAGCTTTATATTTATTATGAAGGTCATTATGTTGGTATCTCCAGCCATGCAGAAAATGATCAACTTATTTTGGAAGGATTCATGTGGCGACAATGGGCAACAGATAATCATCTGTCAAGTATTTTAATGGTCAGTCTTTGCAGTGTAAATTTACATTTGTTTTACTTCCGCCATTACAGCTGATTATTCCTCATTCCAATACCCCTGGTGCCATTTTTAATCCACTTTTTTTATTATTGTCGTTTGCAGCCGTTCTTGAAGTGAAGTGAATTAAGAAAAACAGTTTGATTGTTTTTCGTCATTTACATAACCCAACAGTCCAGAGAATTTGATTGATCATTTCGATATTAATGTGAAAAACAGATGTGTCAAACATGCGGCCTTCAAGTAAACGATGCCAGATAAAAAAACGTTTTTCTTTTTTACATTTATTTAGCACTTACATAACATTTTAGTTATCTATTTTATTATTCCACGGTATTATAAAAATCAAACATAAAATTAAAAAGAAATTTTTACTTGTTACGACAGCACATACGCTTTTAGATAAAAGCTAAATCATAAATATAGGAATATCTATGAAATTAAAGAAAATAGAATAATTTTTTTAAAAAACCATTAATACATGTCTACATTTTTCGATAAAATTGTTTTTCTTATTAGAAGTGCAAACAACTGGAAAAAACAAACAAACAGATGTCCTGCCTTAAATGAATTCGAATTTTTTTTTAATAATTTGAATAGCGATTTCAAATTAATAAGCCCTCTTATATTTTAGTGGTCCGAAAGCCAGCATTAAATTAGTATATTTATTCACTGTTTTAGAACATTCTTATTTAAGCCAAAAAATATTTAAAGAACAAAAAAGTAAATTAAGTAATTAGTATTGCCAAACAAGCTTTGAAAAATAATTAAAATTCTACTAAAAGTAAAAACAGGAAGTTGAGTTTAGGAGAAAGTTTAAAAATCTATAACTCGTCCATTATGAAGAAGAAAACAAGTAGGTCAGTGAATACAACATATACTTATGCTCCTGTCAAATTGTTTTTATACGAGGAATTCTAAGAATTCTTCAAATAAGAATTCCTTTTGTTTGAAAGTATTGTTTTACCGAATTTTGACGAGGTAGTCTTTTTCTTTATTGCTTAGTTTTTTAGAATACATTTAGAGTTTAGCATGAAATTTTATTGCCACCATTTATGAATTATTAATCTTTTTAGGAAAGGAATCGTTTGCATTTTAACGATTTAAAATAAATAAAAACTTATCTTAAATTTAAATAAAGTAAAACAATAGAGAACTTAACAATGAAATCGATTTTTTATTTATTCATAACTAAAAGAAAAATATTAAAATGGTCGAAAGAATTTATTTGATAACGTTTAATAAAATTATATTTCTAAAATTTTAAACATTCATAATTATGTTACCGCTAAAGCTCGAAAGAAAATGTTCACATTACCAAGCTAATATGCAGATTCTGCTAAGATAAAATGCTGAATCAATTTTATGGAAAACACATTCATCTGTATTACTAGATTAAAAACTTGATTCGCTTCAAAAATTTATAAATTGGAAATAACAGTCGACAAGTTTCAAGAGCTCTGGTGCCTGTTTTTTAACGATATAAACATGTCGACTGTTTTTCCAATTTATATATTTTTGAATCGAAAGAAATTTTTAATCAATATCTTACCACTTCAGTTTCTTGGGATTATTTATTTAACATTCATCTGCATTGTTATTATTAGTATCAGTTAATAAGTTTTCTTCACTGTTTCTGCTATAATTTACATGAAAACAAATAATAGCTTACCTTTTTTAAAGCATTATGAAATGAAACTTGTGAAGATATGTCGAAACAAAGTAGAAATGCCCGGGCATCTTTATAACACAAAGGTCTAACAGTATCATAGGCACTAGCACCTGGAATAGAACGAAAAAATTTAGTAAGTGACAAAAGGAAAATACTACATATTTATGTAATTCAAATTCGAAACAAGTAGGATAGTTTTAATATTTCAATCATTTGGAAACTAAATGTATTTATCTTCGAAACAAGATTTTAAAATGCACAATGCGCAAAATAAAAATACGAGCAACTTACTTTTATCTAAATAATTTTTTAATTAATGATTGGATATTTATGTACTAATATTATGTATGCAACTATGTATGTATATTATGTCTGAAACTTTTTATCTAATGATTGGATATTTATGCAATAAGATGCAATCCAAATGATTTGAGGGACTAATCTTTTTTTTTTTTTTTTNTTTTTTTTTTTTTTTTTTTTTTTTTTTTTTTTTTTTTTTTTTGTTGACAAAATTAGAATTTTGATTTTGATATTCGCAATCTGGAAAGTTCAGTCGAAATATTTTTGGCAGGAGGGCGGTTAAAAGTTTAGGCCCTTTAATATAAACTTTTTACATATTTCATCATATTTCTGAAACTCTTTAAAACGATCAAATGATTTTGTCACATAATTAAAAACTCGTTTATACAAAGATGTAAAAAATTAATATATAAAAAAAATCAATGTATAATATAATAATTAATGCAATTATTTATTATTAATTCATTTTAATAATGGTCAAGAAATTTTTTTAAATTAAAATGTATGCAAATTTTTACATCTTGTTAAATTATGTAATTTTAAATGACAAAATCCAAAATTTGAACAGAAAAGGCCAAATACATAGTTCTTGAGAAATGAACAATTAAAAGATACAACTTTTCTTTTTCATACAATTATTAAACATGAATTACAATTATTATACAATACATACAATTATTTTAACATTCAAGAAACTTATCTGAGGGTCACGAATTAAGTCCGTAGAAAAATACATTGTTTAAATAAAAAAAAATAAAAAAAAAAAAATAAAGCGTTTTGTGTACGATTTTGTAACATAAAATATTATCGACACAAATGTTTTAGCATAATTAAGATTCGTCAATGAATCATTTAGATTGTATTTTTATAAGTGAAAATCCCATAATTGCATCAAAAGTTATTAAGAAGCTCCTTTCCCCCCCCCCATCCTTTTTTTAAGGAGCTAATTTCTCATATTCAAATTATAAAAGATTAAAAATCCAATCCTTTTTCTTCTTCCTTTGTCTGATTAAATTGTTAAATCTTTATCCATTTTAAATTCTATGCAATTATTTTATTAATAACGAATTAAAAAAAAATAATTAAAAAAAAAAATAAATAAATAAAATTAAAAAAAAAAAAAAAATTGTATATATTTCTTTTTACGGACCATCACGAAAAAATTGGATTATTTTTTTCATTGTATTTAATTTCCAAAGTAGATTTGAACAAACAAAGATAATTGAAAGATTAACTCATGTTATACATTAATGACTATGACTTAATATAAATTAAGTGCTATTAAACTAAAATAATAACATGATTGCCATTTCCGCAAAGGAAACTCTGAACTACTCTTGGGAAAATCGTTTGATATTAAATCGTGCATCACTAATGCTCAATTACATTTTACCGCTCTAAATTTAGTTGATTACTTCACGTTATAAGTTTAAATAATCATTAAAGATAATTCCAGTGTTAAATAACACTAATCATTAGTTTTTTTTTTCTGTATTTACAATAAAAAGAAAAAAAATGTAGAAAGCGATTGACTTCACAAATGAGGGGATTTTTAAGCTCTAGTTCCGAACAGGTTAATTACGGATTTTAGCAGTTTAATAACCTTTAAATCACTTTCGCATGAGAGATAAAAAAAATAATACATTTAAAAAAAAAGACTGACACTGGATTTAAACTCTCTTGCTAGAGAAAATTCCTAACAAATTAATTATTCTTAGTTGACAGAGCTAATGTGATGCCAGTACACATACATTACTTAGGTTAAGTACAAAGTGTAAAGCCAGCGTGTGTTATTACATCAATTTTCTTCTAATTGATGATAGAAATAATTGTTTAAATTGAAAGTATTGAAATGATTATGGTCGTAATACATCATTGAAAACTCGCTTGTTTACAACGATTAAATTTCGAGGGTGAAAAAATTAAATTTGTTACTTAATTTCATACGAGGACGATTTGCATGATGTGGCTGATAAGGAGATAGGAGAGTAAGTATTATCAAAAACATGGTTGCGAGTGATTAGAAAGTTCACATACCCTCGGATTCGTATGAATATTTATTTAATAAATTACAGAGATGTGATCGTAAGGAGTTTTAGATCTTACATTCAAAACTACTGTATCATATTATTTTATTCAATCGATGCTGCAGCTTTTAACTCTATCTGAGTGGATAGATTGGATTATTTGAATCGCCTTTTAGGGGAAAAAGCTTTGTTGAGTCAGCCAAACTAGGGGGGGGGGATTGCGGTGTTACGTACGTAACAAGTATTAATTAAACCAAACAATGCTGTAAACTAAAAGGCAAAAATAAAAGGAACAGTTGATTGCTTAAGATTAATGGTTCATAAAATGGAAGCAGCTAAGAGAATCTAGTTTTTTTTCTTTTTTTGAAATATTGCAATCAAAACTAAAATTTTTCAGCAAAAAGGAAAAAGTCTAGCACGATTTAGGGAAAAACGAGTTTCCGAGTAATTTAAGGCACAAATGTAATAAACTAGAAGTCTGGGACAGAGTCCTCTTGGTTTCAAAGGAAAAAATGTTTTAAAGGTATATTTTATGAGTGCAATTAGGCTCTTGTTGTATTTTAAATTTTTTTTCTTTTACTTATTATTTCCCATACGTAAACAAAGGTACAATATTTTAAGATTACAGTCAAGCTTTCATAAAAAATATAAAAACAGCGTTTTATATAATAATGAAAAGAAAGAAAAAAAAAACTTTTTTTATTGAAATATTTTTTTCTTAATTTACTACGTAACTTAAATTCAGTAAATTTTAAAGTAAAAAAAAACATTTCTTATAAACGAAAAGATTTAGAAAACTGTAAGCCTGAAATTAAAAATTGTAAAACACAAGCAATAGTATTACTAATTCCGAATATTCTCTTTCCCTTTAGAAGGGTTAGGGGAATAAAAAAAGTGAAAGAGCAAAAAATTCCAAGGCGAAGAATATCAATAAAAAGAAAATTACTAGCGCCCCCCTGACATGCCTCAGTGAACATGACAATGACACATTGTTTAACGGGGCATAAATAAAGATTAACCCAATTTTATTTGTTGGCTGTGGAAATTTACCATCTCCCTATTTTTCAAGGCATTCTTTTAGCTTTATATTTTTAAACCGACAAGTTTTCGGATTATTCCAAAGAATTTCTACAGTGGATTTTTTTTCCATTCCTATCCACCACCAAATAACGCCAGCAAGGCAATAATAATAGTAATAATACATGAGGGAACATGTCGAATACGGCATCTTCCCCCTATCACATTCTTCGAATTCCGTACATCCTTGTTGTCGTCTGCAAAGCTTCTTTCCGCCTGTAAATAAATAGTCTGGAGAATATCGTCAGGAAAACGAAGCAGACAGGGGGTATCAACTTACACTTGTGGAAGGGGCTAAAGGGAACATTTTGCCCTCAACAATGTTGATGGAATATTTCCTTTAAGTATTTGCAACCATGTAAAAACAAATTTTTTTTTTTGAAAAAATTTACACTAGTTTTAAGTTAAATTCTGAAAATATCTAAATGAAATAGTTTGGCAAGAAATTGGACGATACATAAAAGAGTTAGAATGCAGTTAACAAGTTTGAAAGTTAAGATGGTTTAATATTTGCGCACCCATATAACTCATCCTATATAATATATATGATCTCATAACCGCATATGTGATACATATTTGCCAAATATTTAATATAGTGAAGTGTATCGCATATAAATTCATCTTTTAAAAATTCTGAATAGTTCTGTTTGAAACAAACAAAAGATTCCTAACTTTTAAATTGTTTTTCGTAAAATAAAATTTTATATAGAGGGTTTGTTATCATATCTGCGTTTAATCTAACTTAACCAGATTCAGGGATGATTGAGTGCCGAAATCAAAAATTCTGAAAATTTCTTGAGTAAAATCATTAATGACGCATTTCAAAAAATTAATGTCTTCGTGAATTTCAATCCTTGATATTTTCAAAACATGAAATTCTAAATAAATTATATGCAGCATAATTTAAATGAATAATTGTGTATAAGGCTATTTTTATCTCTAATCCCATTTATTATTCTACTTGAAAAAAATATTTACAAATGAAAGAGATGCCACGTATAAATTCAAGTTCATAAAAAAAAAATATTTAAAAAATATGAATTTGAATTTTCTTCTTCAAATTGAATTCATATACGTTAAAATTCTTATTTCCGCCATATTTGTAGTATTAAAAAAATTATTTCGTATTTGTTTTTTAAAGCAATATCAAGCTGTTTTATATCTTTGTGAGATAGGAACACACTTGATATGAGCTAATCTCCAATAATTTTATAAAAATTACGCTATTTGATTAAAATATACATCTTAAACTTTGTTTTACAATTTATCTACTGCACAGTAATTGTGTATATAAAATAGGACTATCATTCTTATTTTTTTTTAATATCAAAATTTTATTTAGCTATTTTAAAGTTTAAAATGTTTATAGAAAATTATTTAAAAAAAAAACTTTCAGTTTTCAAGCACGTTGAAACATTTAGCTTAAAAATAAGAAGCAGTTCAACTAAATATAAAGCACCAAGCGTAATTATAATATCTTTTCATAATAAATTAATATCGCTACTTTAAAGATAAATCATTAAAAAAAAAGAACTGATTTCTATAAAAAGCGAGCTTACTAAATAATTTTAATAAGTCGCTGCGAATCATATGCCGTCAAAATTCCTATAAACAATAATGAAAAACTTCACAAAGCTGTTCCTCATCAATAATAAAGGATAACAAATACGAATAAATGGAATAACAGTAATGCAATGAACACTAAATATATTTTCTTAACTTACCCGATGTGTCCCATAGCGTAAGTTGAACATTATAATCACCTACTAAATGTTCTACCGAAACTCTTTCGAAATCTGTAGGAGTATATATCTGAAAGAAAATAAAATAAATGATCTCATAACCCCACAATAAATATTTCAAGATAAATAAACAAAATATTAAATGAAATTAAAAATAATAAATCTCCATTTGTAATAAGGATAACCGTCACATATTAGTTCTAACTAAAACATGGTTTTTCGAAGCTCATAAAAAAAGGCAAGGTTTTAGGGCCATGTGCTTGAAGCAAAGCTATAATTTTAAGAATCTTAAGAATAATCTTGGCTTTAGAGGAGACAAATAATTCAAATGCTCTTACTATTACTCTTGAACACAGTTGAAAAGTGTGATGACGTCAAAATAAGGTGCACACGCAATCAAACCCAAAACAACACCCTTTTTGCCAATGGGTAATAAAGCTTTGAAACCTACTAAGGCTACAAACAATAGGGCTACTAAGAAAGTTACTAACGTCTTTAACTAACCGTTAAAAGATTTAAAAAAATAAATATATAAAAAGCTGTTTTATAATCGGTTTTAAATTTTTTTTGCCGGGAGACATAGAATTCTGAAGACAAGTTTTTAGTAGATTTAGTTTTCTTATAAACTAGCAGCCGGCGAGTTTAATTGTAAAAACTACATTAATTTAATTGTACAACTGACATAAATACAACCATATACTTTTCGCCAAGTAGTCAAGGTAAAAGATTATCTTGACTACTCTTTTTTTTCTTTTTAAATATTTTTAGTATTTCTAGTTTTCATTGCTTCTACTTTTTTATTTAAAAAATAAAGACTTTGGGTTTTAAAAGAAACGTTACCAAGACAATCTAGAAACGCCTAAAAAGATTTTTGATTGATGAATGTTACATTAACACATTTATTGAATTTTTGATAACTATTTTTTAATGAAAATTGCAAAAAAAAAAAAAATAAATAAATAAATAAATAAATGCAATCTGTTTTAAAAATTTAGTAAAAAAAGACAATTAAAGAGATTTATTTTTAATAGAAATTAATAAGAAAATTTAATGAAAAATATTTAGTTTATTGAAGAAATTAATCATCTTTGATTAATCATTTTGGTAAAAGTATGACCAAAGCTATGAAAAAATTTATTAACTAGAAAATTATACCTATCAAAAAATATTTCTAACTGCATAAATTGCCATTTTTATAATTTGAGTGTATTTTCAAGCTTAAAAAATGTCGTTGTTAGGTGGAGATTTTATTTAGGGTGGTTGGGCCAGCGGCATGATAAACAAAACTCAACATATTTCGTTCTGATATGGAATAGAGCTTGTAGGAACATCATATGTCACATGACTATTCATATTACTTTTATGAGAGTTGCGAATGGCAACAGATCAAAAAATAATAATAAAAAATGAGTGTTCTAAAAAATGTCTGCTGATCATTTTTTATCCTGTAACTCTGTTGCGTACAACTGGTGACCCGGATTTTTGACATGGCTACAAAAAACAGTGAAAAGATCGAAGCAACGATCGTCATGGACGCCGAAGCTAATAAAGTAAGCATTAAAATTCCACCTTTTTGGAGAGAGAAACCCGACATTTGGTTTTACCAAGTAGAAGCACAGTTTCAAATAAATAAGATCACAACTGAAGAAACCAAATTTAATTATTTGATATCCCAACTGGAACCGAAGTATGTAGAAAATATTTGGGACATTATTAAAGACACTAAGCCTAACAAATATACCTTGGCGAAAGAAAGACTTTTAAATACGTTTAAGGAAAGCGAAAACAAGAGAATTCAGCGCTTAGTTACAGGATTAGAACTTGGAGATTACAAGCCAAGCCAACTTTTGCAAAAAATGAAAAATTTAGGAGCAGACGATTTTTCAGAAAAAGTGTTAAAATCTTTATGGCTTGATAAAATGCCGAATTTTATACGAAATATTCTGCTTGTCAGTGAAGAAAGTTTAGATAAACTGTCTACGATGGCGGATAAAATTCACGAAATGAAAACTGGGGAAGAAATATGTACTGTTTCACCAAATGTTACCTACAATGATGCTTTAATTGCACGAATAGCAGCATTAGAACAGAAAATTGATTCACTGCAAATAAATGACCGTAGTAGATCTAAATTTAGAAATAATTACCGAAATACATCTCGAAGTCGCAGTCATTCAATAAAAGCATTCAATAGGAAAGGTAAATATTGTTACTATCATTTTAAATTTGGTAATCGTTGCCGACCTGAGAAATGTTATTCACCATGTGCTTGGCGAGAAAAGTCGGAAAACTCCATGATGCAACAGGATTAGCGGCTACAACTGTTGCTGATGTTAATGAAAGCCGCCAGTTCCGATTATTTGTAAAGGATAAAAAGTCAGGTTTACGATTTTTAATTGATTCAGGAGCTGATGTTAGTCTCATACCTGCAACTCTCACTCGAAATAAAACAATAGAAGATTTTAAACTATATGCAGCAAATGGATCCGAGATTACAACCTATGGAATCAAAATATTAACTGTTGATTTAGGACTTCGCCGCTCATTTAATTTCCCATTTATTATCGCCAAAATTAATAAAGGAATAATAGGGGCCGATTTCCTTAATAAGTTTAATTTATTAATTGACATTAAAGAAAAAAGATTAATTGATGGAGTAACCAATTTAATAGTTAAAGGAGAAATTTCTCCAATATGCATGACGGAAAGAATTTCCACTATGGATAAAAATTCTAAGTTTTCTGAATTATTCTCTTCATATCCAAATTTAACTAAGCCAAACTTATTAATTAGTGATGCTAAACATGAAATTCGACATTTTATCGCCACAACGGGAAAACCTGTGTTTTCTAAGGCACGACAATTAGATCCAAAAAAATTGAAAATAGCCAAAGAAGAATTTCAATTCATGCTAGACAACGGGATTATTAGACCTTCAAAATCGCCCTGGGCAAGTCCCTTACATATGGTTAAAAAGAAGGATGGGTCTTACAGACCATGTGGAGATTATAGAAGACTAAACGACCAAACAATACCAGACCGATATCCAATACCAAGAATCGAAGATTTCCATCATATTTTAAAAGACACCAAAGTATTTTCTAAATTCGATTTATTTAAAGCTTATTATCAACTTCCTATAAATGAAGAGGACAAACAAAAAACCGCAATAATTACCCCTTTCGGACTCTTTGAATTCAACGTTATGAGTTTCGGCCTCAGAAATGCACCTTCAACGTTTCAACGCTTCATAAATGAAGTTCTGTGTGGACTTGATTTCGTTTTTCCTTATCTAGACGATATATTAGTGGCATCTCGAAACAAAGAAGAGCATCAATCTCATTTAAAACAACTTTTTGATAAATTAGATAAATATGGCCTCAGAATCAATATCTCCAAGTCAGTCATTGCTGTGGAGAAATTGGAGTTTTTGGGATATGAAATCAGTTCGGAAGGATCCAAGCCCCTTTCCCAAAAAGTAGAAGCAATCCATAATTACAAGTTGCCAGAAACCATACGTGAACTGAGAACCTTTCTTAGTCTAATCTTGAAATCCCCACAAGCTTGATAAGCCTGGCTTAGAGCAATATCATCCCCTTACTTCATTCGCTGAATATAATTGGAAGATGGGCAATCTAATCAATAGATTCTAACTCATACGATTAGAGCATTTAATTAAAAGCGAGATACGGAACGAATTCCGATTCATTTAAAACATTGACGTCATAGCGATACCTTTAGTTAATAACCGTGCAGACGATAATGTTTTACTGCACTGAATCATTTTTTAATTGTCTTTAATTCAAAAAGAGTTTTTTTTATTTAGATCTAGAGAAAGAACTAGCTTATGAAAGAGAAAAACGAGTTCTGTGAGTAATAAACCATTAATTTTCTAAAGCAAGAGCAAATGGAAGCGAAACAAAACATAGAAAGGCTACCAATTAAAAACCAGTTTTTTTAACTTTATTTTTTCACTCTTACACAGATGAGGCTTCATATTGAATTTCCAATTAGAACTTTCTCTTTTCTTAAGTAGCAACGCATCGCTGAAATCGAACAAAAGATCTTTTTTTGAAAAGGACGAGAATAAAAAGTGATGGAATATATTTTGATGTCAAATTTCCAACAATTCCAGGGAAAAAAGTTTCTCACGCTTTGAGTATTTTAAAGCAAAACGTAAATGTTGGGATGTTTTATGTGTTTTGTTAGAATAAAGAGAATAGGGAAAAAATTTAATTATTTTATTACATGATCAGTACACGTTGAATTCTGAAAACTCAGTTGTTTGGAATGATTCACAAAGCATGCTAATTCTTTGAAGCATTTAACTTTGCTGAATGTTGCTGCTCAAATATTACGTAAACATGTTTCGGGTGATGATTATGCATCAACCTTCTCATTTGTCAGCAAAAGTACGCTATTAGCAAACATCTTCTCTTACCCTATCTTTAAAGATGTATAACATAGAACTTTTTTTTTTTTAAAGAAAAAAAGTTGCAACTGTGGTCACATATTTATCCAATTTTTTTAAAATTCCAATTTTTTTAAAATTAAGTTCACGTTCTTAAAACGATCCCGAAGTTTCTTTTGATGAAGAAGGACAAAAATGCAAATTTTAATTTTTTTATGGATACAAATATAAACAAATTTAGTTTCCAAGTTCGAAATTGTAATTTTAAATTGCAAAATAAGGGTAAAAAAAGCATATTTATATAAACTTACAATACATAAAATCAAAATCTTAATCTTACTCGAAATTTACATAAAGACCTAATTTGAAGTTTATGTTAAAATTGAAAATGTGCTTACTAGTTAATGAAATTTAAGTTTTTCTTGCAGATCCCGGAACAACTTAAATGACACATTTCATATAAATTTTATTGACGATTATTTCTCAATCTGAAATTTAGATATTCGAATTTGAAAAATCAAAATTTGTTTAATATTAGTACCTAAAAACATATATTTAAATTCTTTTGCACGAAAAAAAAAAGTTTAAATCTAATGAGCCAGCTTTAGGCTAGTATGAAAATATATTATTCATTATTCAATTAGCTTGATTTATTTAAAAAGTTAGCAATAAAGCCACGGTAAGCAATGTTTATAGTTACTCAGGGTGCGTAGCCAAATTATTCAACAGAATATAAGCACCTTTTAAGCACTTTTCAAGAACTCAAAAAATATTCTTAAGCACCTAAAAAAATATTATAACTAGGCAGGGTTGGAAAGTTTTTGACAATAGACGGTTTTATCCGGTTTTGTGTAAAAAAAAAAAAAAAAAGAAAAAAAAGAGAAAGAAAAAAAAAGGAGCTTTTGGCATTGTTTTTGACAATTGGCAAAAATCATGAAATTTTAAATTATGTCATACGCCACGGACTGACAATACGCAGAAATAGATTGGGGATGAATTAATTGTGAAAACGTTGAATAGAACAATCTGAACTGTATCTTTTTGCATAATTTGATGCGAAAATAAACATAGTAATGGAAAAATCTCATTTTGAAAAAGGGAAAATTAAGCACTTTTTAAAAACACCCAGTGAAAAAAAGCACCTTTAAGGGCTTTTAAAAAACGAAAATCAAAAATAAGCACCTTTAAGCACTTTTTAAAAACGTTACTTATTAAAGATTTATTGTATTAAGTTTAAGCAAATTACTCATTCAACCTGAGTAATTTTCTGCACATTTCCTAATTATGCATACAGACTGATGGTAATAAGTTTGAAAATATTACTAATAAAAAAAGTAATTGTTTTAAGTGCTAAATGTAATATAAAAAATACCATGGTCAAAGTACAAATTCAATTAAAAGCCCCTTTTTTATTTTGCATCCAACATTCGAACGTACCATCAAGGCCAACGTGAATGTTTATTGCGCAATCTAGTTATCGATTAATCATTGTAAAAATAACTGTTATTGAAAAGGAAAGATTAAGAAGAAAACAAACTCGAGATTGAATAACGAAAAGAAGAAGAAAAAATGAGCACAAAAGTCAAAAAACCAGTGAACTAATAAACAGTCTGAAGATCTAAGGCGCCAATTTAAATCGCCAAATTATGGGTTTCAGAGAGATTACATGATTGGTCACATGATTTTACTCTACATCAGTTAATGGATAATAATTTCTCATTATACCTTATAAATCATTCATTAAAGAGAAACTGTCTCGAATTAAAAAAAGAGATTTCAGAATTTAATATCAGAACTGCCAGCCGCGGAGCTTAAGTTTTACCCTTTTACAATATTTTAAGTGACAATAAAAAACATTATTTTTTTAATGTACCAACTCTTGAAAACATCACAAGGTTATATGGTTTATTATTTTTTCAATTGTTTACGCGTTTCAATTGTTCAAGATACTTGTCGTAGTGGTGCAAATATTTTTAAATCCAATTAATTCAACAAACAATCATATATTAACTAAAAAAAATTTTTAAAAGATGTATCAACATTATGCGTTTATCATATTTCATAAAAACTTTTTATTCAAGTTTTTATTTTTTCATCTATTATATGACAACCATAGCTTGAGTTATAAACATTTTAATATAAAAAAAAAAAAAAAACTTCTTTCGATCATTTCTAGAAAACCAGTTTTTTGCCAGGCTCGAATAAAATAAGTGAGGAAATGATGGATTTAATTTGCTACAAAAATGAAAATAAAATTTTAAAATACAAAAAAAAAAAAAAAAAAAAAAAAAAATCTTCGATATATGAGATGTTTATCTAACAAAACGTTTAATGGGGGAAAAAAAACCAAATTTAAAAAAATCTAGATCGTCGTAGTTGTTTTTTGTGTGTAAGTAGGTGATTTTTATTTTAAATATTTTTAATGAAAGGCACATTAAAAAAAATACAAGATGACAGAAGACAATCGTGAAAACTGGAATTAAAAATAAAATTAGGTCACTGAAATTTTGAATAAAGATAATACAAGAAAGGATAAACCTTTGAACCGACCTGGTTTAAATAAAACAAAACGTCCAAAATTTTTCAGAAAAATACTTTTTTTAATACGGTATTAGATTGAAATATTTTTTTAAGGAAGAAAGAAAAAATAATATTTGTGATTACAAGGTGAACTAAATAAACACAAATGTCACCAACTCTGTGCAGAACGTTACATAGCTTTTGCAGAAAGGGGAAATTTCTGGTTTTCCTTTCTGCATAATTTCTTGAAAAAAGTTTTTGTTTTCTGCAATTTTTTTTCAAAGATGTCTTTCTTGCGCATCAGAGAGGAAATTGTCCGAGAGGAAGAGGAATTGTCATTTGAGATTTTTTTAAAAAAAATCTTTAATGACTGGCTTCAGCCAGGGGTCTGTCCAGACATTTTGTGAAAGGTACTGTTTTTGTAAAATTGTCAAAAAACTACTCATAATTTGTGAATATAAAATAAGCGTTAAGTCACATTCTTTCTACCAGGGTCCTGCTATTGTGAATTTGTGCAAATATGGTCCTGTTGTTGCAAAAATTGCTAAAAACCTTTTAAAGAAGTTTTTAAATTGTAAATAGATACAAGATTCTGCTACAACAATTGCTTCTACTAAATTAGAGATGCAACATACAAATATTTGGTATTTAGTCTATACTGCTCAACGTAGAATATTAATTTCGGACGAATAATGGAAAAAAAATCACACACATTTTTAATATTTTCAACATACATATTTTAAATAACACAACTTAGTTATGTATCACTTTTAATGTGTTACGCATTAAGTAACTTAAATAAACAATTCTTAAATTAACAATATTTTATTTAAAAAATTTCCAGAAATTAATTTTTATCTACATAATATTCTATTAATTAATTTTATGAATAAATATAAATGGATCAGTTATTTATTTACAAAAAAATATCATTTAATATCAATAAGAATGTGCACACGATGTTTGTAACAGAAATATTTTCTGAAACGAACTTAGGGAAACTTAGTTCGTTTCGATTAACAGATAAATTATTTTGTGAAGGGTCCGTTAACGGACCCAAATTTCTTCTAAACAGACCCCTGCTTCAGCTGAAATTTCAAATTAATAATCTAAAATAAAAATTTAAGAAATCGCGAAAGTTTAAAAGATATTTCGCTCTAGAAATTATGTTCTTTCTTTCGTTTTTTTTTTCCCCTTCAAAGAAATCTATATTTTAAATAAACTTTTTGAGAATCTCATTTTTAAAGAGTCCTATTTACATGATTCGTGATCTTTATTTCGGCAGTTGCTGCCAAATTACAATTTTACGATTTATAATTTATGACTACGATTTTTATTTTAATTTACTATCGTTTAATTTATTTACGAATTTTAATTTGTGTATTGATTTACAAAATTCGAAACAGGAAATAATTAGTGAATTTTTCCGCCTACTAATATTAGAATAATATAATCGCATATAATATTAGAATTAAGAAAATATTACTTTTACAATTAAAATTTTTTATACATTTTTATTCTATACTTTCTTCTGTAAACACAACGTTTCTGTTACTTTAAATTAGTAATTGTTATAATTAAAAGTATCTTAAAGTAAAATATTAGTGCTAGGGAAGTTTGTCGCAGAAAGCCCGAAAAAATTCTGCCACATGGGTCACCATTACAATTTCATGTAATTGAAAATAAAAAAATATAGATGCGATTCTTTTTTTCCAGGAAAATAAAATTGGCAGTAATGAAATAAATTAATGAAAATAAATGGTTCTTATGCGAATTTAAAAATTTGTATTTCAATCTAAGACATCTACAATGTTACTTTTAAATTGTTTGCTAAAAAATTTATTTGTAATACCTTCTTAGTTTCTTACCTACATTTCATTAAAAGTAAATTAAAAGTAAGTGAAGATTAAACTAATTATTTGAATCAGTAACAGTAGCTTAAAGAGGAGACAAAAGTTATTATTACATGTCGAGAAAAAGAAAAGCAAATTATTAAGTTCATAAATCATTGGTTATCCAGGCCAAGGTGAGGGAATTGCTGTTCAAACTTAGCAATCACGATCTATCTGATCTACTCGTGTATCTAAGATCGTCCATTTTATTTACGATATAAGTGTTTAAATCACGATATGAATCAAGAAAGAACAATTTCAAGAAAGAGCTTTAATTGAAATTACTGTATTATTAGTAAACTTAATGTTTAAATTATTATTAATACCGATCTCTAAGCCATTTACCCATTCTGTGAATGCCACATCCAAGGAAAGCGAAGATTATGCACTTTTCAATTAATTTGAATAAATTATTTGAGTATGAAGCTCGTTAGCAAGGTTTCCTCTATTTTTTTTTCCACCGAGCTGTTGAAAAATGTCTAAAGAAAATTACTACTAAAACTCACACTAAATTCGTCAGGAATTTAAAATATTAAAGAGTTAATTTGAATTGCAGTATTATTTTTCTCACTTTTTTTGCTTAAAATAACAAGTATCTTTCCAGTAGGAGTTTTATTTATTTATCCTGAGATATTTTCTGAAATTATAAACTCGCGCTTGAGTTAATGGCGATAGGAAAAAAAAGAGAGTCAAATATATCCGGATATAAATCTTGACATTCAACGTTTAAAAAACGCTATTAGTACTGCTGTAATGAAGTAAGTCCCATTAACGAGTAAAGTAATTTTCTTCTTTTTTATAATGCAATCGGTATTCCTAACTTTTTTTTTCTCAAATGCAGCTGATCACTTTTCAAATTCAGATAATCTTCGAACATATTAACAAAACGTTCCAGCATTTAATAATTACAAACTTCATTAACAAAATGTTCTTTGACTGTGAAGAAAATATCGACTTTTAAGGGGGAGAGGAACAATCAAGATATAAAAGAGAGGAGCGAGCAGGGCCGGAGCATTCAAGTAAACATGAAAAGATAAGACTAACCCAATTTCGTTGACAATTAAGTTTACGATATTTCAAAAAGTTGAGTTCATCGATTTTTGTGGCGAACAGCTCAACTGTAAATCGAGAAAGTCTTTGAACTAGTAAAAGACTATTATAAGAACGCTGTTCTCTCAGAAGAGGTAAGATTCACCAACCAAACAAAGTTGTCTTTTAATCTAACCGCACCCATCAAGTACAAAGCTATATTTTATGAAGAAAATCACTTTTACTTCAGCCACT
This sequence comes from Parasteatoda tepidariorum, assembly GCF_043381705.1. Taxonomy (NCBI): domain Eukaryota; kingdom Metazoa; phylum Arthropoda; class Arachnida; order Araneae; family Theridiidae; genus Parasteatoda; species Parasteatoda tepidariorum. Next base: position 66,924,166 of record NC_092213.1, read on the forward strand.
TGTTTAGAAGAAAATGATAACCATCTGGTTGCAGAAGGCAAAAAACCAAAGTGTGGGCGGCGGATGAAAATTCCATTCCTAAGGGACATCTATCTCAATAATCACAAACACCGATACTACAAGAGAGGCTCATAACTCAAGATCTTACTGCAACAAGGGTTAAAGACGATGTCGCGGTGAACAACTAAACTCGTGTGTTCGTAAACTGTTGCCCATCAGTGGTGCTCTTGAAAAATGAAGATTTTGAGGTTAAGTTGGGACACCTTTAAGCTCACGACTTAACTGTTGGAGATAAGGGATACTTGTATATCACTAGGCTCTTATTTTATTTAATTTTTTTTAAAGAAAATAACTCAAGAGAGAAGTTTTTTAGTGTGTTTAAAATAAAACAAGTGTTTAAGAATTTTCTGTATAGATACGAGCGAGACGTATTATGCTAGACACGCTGTGGCCAATAACATTAAAAACAAGTATTTTTTTTTAATGGATTGATAAAATTTAATTAACAGAATGATAATACACGTGTATTTTTTATTTTAATTAATTTTATTTATTTACTTTGAAAAAAGAAAAAAATATCGTATTGGTTTAAGCAAACACAGATGCAATCGCACTTTGAGATAACGGATACTTGTATATCACTAGGTTCTCTTATATTTTTTAAAATATTGTATGCATTTTCTTTTTTTTTTCAAAAAAGAAAGATCCTGACATCTGGAGATAATTAGGTGTTCTTAGGACCAGTAATCATATCTCAATTAATTAAAAAAAAATTCTAAAAAAAAGGAAAGAGATTATACATTCGAAAAATAATTTGTTTCAAGTGAGTATAAGGTAGTTTTATAAAGAATAGTTAATCTAGTTTTATTGCGTTTACATTAGTTACCATTTCTACACATTAATACCGAACTACAAATCTTGCAGCCTACTGCGAAGCAAAAGTTGCCTTTATCAATGTTTGTTTAAACCAAGTGGTTTTTTCCTTATGTTACTTAACACTAAATCGAGTGCTATACACAATACTTTCACTACAGATTTCACCATACATATTTATCATATTAATATAGATTCCATTTTATAAACTGCGTGAAACAGCCGATCCATTCTTAGATTTAAGACTATCAATACTCAACTCCGCAGTCTTGTAATTTTGAACTCGACTCAAAAGAAAAGGGAACTCCCTATCTTACACAAACTTACTTTCGTAGAGAACTTATTTGAAGTTATTTACTTATTTACCTATCAATCAGCATTTGCATTACACGGTGAGGAAAAACCACAAAAATCTCCCACGGTTAGCCCGACTGCGAGGAGATTCTCAACCATGATCCGTCTACCACTGAAGACATTTTTCGGCAGCACTATTATATTAATATATTTTGAGAGAAGAACCTATCAACCAGCCATCGCTGAGAATTCAACCTGTGTCATCTTATTTGGAGACGAGAGCTCTAATCCCTGAGCAACCGCAACTGAATACTAATGTATTTTATATTATCTTATAACCGGCCTTGAACAACCGATCTAATTTTGAGTATACTACTATCAATGTTCCAACTTCATAGCCTTGTAATTTTGAACCCAACTCGGAAGACAAGGGCTATCCATGATCAAGCATTTAGCCTTCGTGAAGGACAAACTAGCTTTTGTGAAGAATTTTTTTTTTATAGAACTTACCCGTAATTGCTTTACTGGAGCGGAAAAATCACAGAAACCTCTCACGGTTAGCCCGAAGGCAAGGGGATTCTAACCCATGATCCGTCTACCACTGAGGATCCTTTGCATCAGCACTGTAATATTAATACATTGCGAGCAAGTGCTAGCAATGAAATACTTTTGTAACCCCTTTTTACTTTTCTAAAGAAATAATAAGAGTTAACCTTTTGAAACAACGCTAGGCAAATATGAATTAAAAATAAAGTATGATGAAAATACAGTAGTTGATAACTGCGAACTTCAGATGAAGAAAAATAATATTGTTCGGGAAAAACAACTTAAAATATTTTGAAATTTGGCAGTCTGATTGCAAAAATAATGCATAGGATATCAGCTAGATTTACGGTGCATAGCTTTACAAAGACATGACTTCTTTTTAAAGAAACTACAAAAAAACTTTAGACATAGAATATATGTCTATACTAAATTGCAGCGTCACTCATTCACTGAGTTTATAAATAATTTAATTTAAAAATTGAAATAAATGCCGTAAACGTGTCCGATTTTAAGAGTTCATTTTAAAGGAGAGTTCCCCCCCCCATTAAAATAATAAATATTTATGATGCAAAACAATCGTACCTATTATTAGATATTAGCAATATATCTATATTTATATTTAAAAACAAGGCAGTTCTGATTTTATTTTACTAACAAGGCGGTTAACACTTCGGCGCAGACGGTACACCATTGTCCCTTATATATACATATTGTATATATATTTTTTTTCTAGCGCTCTAATTACAAGTAAAAATGTATTTCGGTATTTTTCAATTATAAAAAAACAGCCCAATAAATACTAAAAAAATCTGCCAGATTATCGGAATTTTATTTGTACTAAAATGTAAAATCTAAAAAAAAAAGTAGTCCGAAAAAAATTTCATCGAGAAACTGTTTTTCTTGAAGCTGCAAATTCGAAAAATTATTGTTTGGAAGTGAGCCGTGTTTGGAAGATTTTAACTTTAATGCAAAAAAGAGACACCGGCGTCCCATGCTGTATTTCCCAACCTTAAATTTTTAAAATAAAATTTATTTTTCACTTATTTTAACCTAAATTAATACGAAATGAAGAACAAAGTAAAAATATGTTTAATGAAAATTCTGCGTTTGAGGGTTAAAAAAAAGAGGAAAAAAAATGTCCACTTATTTTAAATTTTTTCCAATAACAATACTTACCCAACCCCCAATGGCATTTATTTTCATTATTGCAAGATGCAAAATTGTGCACGAATGGGGTAATAAATTATTATTATTATCTTTTAATTACACGAATGAGAACAGATTTTTTTTCGGTAGCAAAAAAAATTTGTACACTGCAGAGAACCAAGCAGCAAACCAAACAGAAAGAAAGGTTCAACAACTGGTCCAAGTAACGAAAACTTTTCTTACGGATTCACATCCTTAAACATTTTAAGGTACATTGCTTTTTTAAGCTACACAGGAATGCCTTAATAACTATATTTATACTTGCACAAAGCTATGAAAGAAAAAAAAAATGTAGTTGGAAGCCGACTATCTAATCCTTCACTTTTTAAGGAGGTGTAGTAAATTTAGTTTTTTTTCTTTTCGCTATTATTTTTCTAAAAGGATTTCAAGCGAGTCTTAAGACAGGGCGGAAGCTTTATTATTCCGGTGGAAAACTAAGAATGAACTCCAGCACGTGGAAAAGAAATAGAAACTTAAGTTGCAGTTTAAATATAAAAATAGCTTTGTTATTTTTTTTCAATGATGTCACAGAATTCTTTTTATTAATAGTTTTTACTTAAAAAATGATGAGCAATTCGTCGAAGCGAAAAATTATATTTCTCAGCTTTATTGTAGGATCATTCATAAAAAAAAAATAATAAAGTATGTGCATACGGATAGTTACTGCACTTAAGGTAATTCGAAATGGCCCTTTGGTTCATCATAATGAACGCAGAAACAGTGCCTTGACTTATTGCAAAGCTTCAAGTTTCCAGGTACTTCTGAAATTCGAAAATATGTTTCCGCTTGAGATTTGTCTACAAAGAAATCTGAATGAACAGAAATCGAAATGAATATAGGCATAAATTAACTCAATGAAATTGATTTTCGATTAATCATCAGCAAGTCTGAGTTGAGGACAATCAGAGATGCTTTCTCCGCCCTTCAAGAGAATGTAAAATTTGGAACATCATACGTTCGATTAATCGGGATCGTTTAATCAGAGCTGCGGATTAAATGAAATCACCTCCCAAAGAAAGTTGCATAACCGCAATGTTTTCTACTGTTAATTCTAAATAAAACAAAAAGGGTATACTATTTTTTTAGTACCTTATTACAAGTAACTGCAAATCCAACATTAAAATTGATGTTCATTTCCCTTAAGTAAAATAATTAAATAATAGGGAGATTTTGCCAATTTACAATAGCTTCCGTACGCAAGCTTTTTAAGTAATTGCGCATGCGCTGTTCTGGTGAAATGAAAAATATCAAAACCGCGAATATGAAACTTATATAAGGAGAAATAAGAGATTTCGCAAAAATCCATACGTTAAAAAAGCTAACGTAAGGTAATGGAATACAAGTATAATTTTAACTTGGACTACAAAATCATAACCATTTACAATGTACGCAGCGTCGTAGACGATCTCTACAAAGCTGTGGTACACGACTCAAGATGCTTTGCTCTGCGTAAAACTGCAGTTCTGTGAGCAGAAGAAATTGGTCGATTTTGATGAATTCTGTGATAAAGAATGCAGCTTATTATTTAGATTGTTGGTCGAAGATAGAAGAAATTTGATTATTAACCATGCAAAAGATGCATATTTAACAAACTTCGGTCTTTTAAAATTCTTTACAGTAAAAACCCGAAGTCTGAAAATCCTAGCTTTTACCAAAGTGGCTTAGAAAAAAATCCGAAGTATGCCTAAATATGATTCCATTTTATCAATGTTCCAAAAACAAAGAGTTTGTTTTTCTACTAAATCCGCCACTGCCTACTCTTTAAGTTTAGCAAAGAAAAAATAATAGGCGTAGAAGTAAATAAAATGCGTAGCTGGATAAAAAATAAGTTCAAATCAAACTGCAAATAATTATTTTAAAATGATCCAGCTATCAGTCACACTTACGGCGCCAAACGATACACCATTACAAAAATAAACGTAAATCAGATTCCAATCAGGAAGAGATTTTTATCGAGTGGCATATTTGAAGGGACAATAAAATGGCCCACTTCTTTTTTTTAATTCTCTAATAAAATTCCACTACTGTGGTGAAATGAAAGAATTTCCATATTTAGAAGCTGGGTAATTCGAAAGTAGGAGTTTAGGGAAAACAAGAAGGAAAAGGTCAAGCGTACCATCCGCATACTAATTAAAGCAGACGCTGCGAATTGTCCTCGAACTTTTCCTCTCTTGAAGTGTGAAACCCATAATGTTCCACACCACCTGTTATTTTGGGCTAGATTGTAAAGTCTATTGTGATACCTTTCAATAAATTCAATTTTCGAGATCAAGTAAAGTTCTTAGGTTGTTTTCCGAAGGCTCTGTCAATACTATGCTATTTTTATAACTGTTGTAAGTTTGTGACAGTTAAAGTTAAGTTCATATTTTCCTATGCTAATTATAAAAATGGCGCAATATGTCAGAGGTTTCCAATTGAGAATCCGCAGATGGGTTAGAGGGATCCCGATAGTTAAGTCTTTTTTTTTATTTATTTTATTTTTCACCAGTAATAAATTTTAAAACTTTAATTTTTTATTTTAAAACCAATCAATACTCACTTATTTAACATTTTGTCTGTCATTATTTAAATTAAATGCTAATAAAAAAGAAATAACACTTTAAAAAAATTTTTTATAACAATATTCTGATTAAATTGTGAAAATTACTTAAGATTTATTAAAAATTGCATTAGTATTCACGCTTTTCAAATCAAAATAACTTAATTCGATGATAAATTATTTCGATACAATAAAATAAATAAAAAAAGCAAGAAACACAGTAGAAACAAAGTGACCTAGTTACTTTCGGTTCATGACATCAACTGCAGAATTGCAGAGTTTTTTAGCATATAGTTTAAAAGTAAAGCTTTGATTAGAGTTAATTAAGCAAAGTGTGTGTATACTGAAATTGTAACTTTTAATGGCGAAAAAAACTTCGATAAGCAACTTTAAAAATAATTTAAACCATTCAACGATAACTAGAGAAGTCAATCCAATAGTTTTTATTAGACGCATAAACATGAATGATTAATTATTACTGTTATAAAATTTTTTGAATAACTTATACAAAGAAAAACAAAGTGATAAGTTTTATTATTTAATAAGACATTTAGAAATAAAGACTTACCGTTAAAAAAGTATCATTAGCGAACCTTTGTATTACTGCTGTTTTTCCACTCTTGCTTTCGCCCACCACCACAACCTTGCACTCCATACGGCACCTGAATTAAGAATAAGAAACAATTAGAAGATATTATTATGGTAAAATCATCTACAAGGCTTGTAATTTTTACCTAGTAGCAGTAAAATAAAAATTGCATTATTATTATTATTATTACTTTTTTTTTTGTTAATTTCACTGACATTAAAAAATGTCATCTAACGATTGCTAAGTGTATATGCATATAACAGCGGTTTCCAATTTTTTTCCAGCTACGGAATCCTAAATGATCAAGCTTCTTTTAGCGGACCATCACATTAAAAAAAAAAAAATCATTAGCCGCTGTGAATATACTTATAATGCTCAACAATGTAAAATTTTAATTAAAAAATTACATTTTAAAAAATAAACAGCAATTGCAGCTACTAAATTAGCGATGCACTATACAAATATTTGGTATTTAGCCTATACTGCTGAACGCAGAATATTAATTTTGGACGAATACAGGAAGAAGCGTCTGCCGAAGACAAAATTTAGTTCGTTTACATTTGTCTTTCTCCCCCCCCCCCTTTCTGGGAAGGGTTTATTGATTAACAAAACAATAATGAAGATAAAAAAATTTGTGAAGGGTCCGGTTAAAAGATAAATTATTTTGTGAAGGGTCAGTTTTTATGAAAAGATATTTTGTGAAGGGTCCGTCAACGGACCCAAATTTCTTTTAAACAGACCCCTGATGTATATAACAGCGATTCCCAATTTCTTTTCAGCTACGGAATCCTAATTGATCGAGCTTCTTTTAGCGAACCATCACATTTAAAAAATAAATAAATAATTCATTAGCCGCTGAGAATATACTAATAATTAAAGAAAGGAATCTATACTAATAATTAAAGAAGGGAATTAAAGAAAGAAGTCTTAGTGTATGCGTATGCTGAAAATAAGTTTAAAAAAAGAAGAAAAATGTCACTAAATTATTATTTTCAATCTCATGTCATTGAGAATAATAATCAGAGAAACGTAATTCTTTATTTTCTTTAATTGAAAATATCGATGAAAAATACTTATTAATTTTTTAAAGATTCATATTCTTTTTATAATTTATCCATTGTATTGATATTTAAAAATTAAAATAATTCTTTTGAAATGTTGCTATTTTTTTCATTAGCATTTTACATAAAATATTTAATATAATCAACTGAAATTAAATAATTTATGGATTGTTGATTTGATTTAAATAAAATCATTACTGGTTATAAAAAAAAAATTCTAACTCTCAGAGTCCCTGTAATCGTTCCACGGAATCCCAAGGTTCCGCAGAACACCTTTTAGCAACCGCCGGTATATAGGCTAAACCAACCAGTGAAGGAACATTTCATATATATTGATTAAAAATAAGAATTTGAAAGTTTTTCTTTAGATAGATTGGAAACAATAGCTTACTGCTAAACAATAGGAAGTCATCTAGCAATGTTTTGGATTTCCTGGTCAAATAGACTTCTGTAGAAAAATTTTTGAATTTGTTATTATCTCTGCAACACCTTGTTTCTTTGAAAAAATTGTAAGGTGAGTGTTTGTAGTTATATGTTTGAAGTGGAAATAATTGCATGTAATAGTCTTATTTTTCTCACTGTGAAAAAGAGAATTCAAAATATAGTTATTGAAGTTACGTTTTATTTTTTTAAAGCACCATAGCATAATCAAGTACTGAGATAAGGGGGTGTTTATTCACTGGATCACCAAACGATGAAAAACCAGTGAAGGAACAAGTGTTCCTTTACTGGGTTTTTTTCCCAGTTAATGAAAATGAAAGAAATTTTTTAATTTTCTCGTACTTTTAGCCATATTATGCATCAAAATTCTGTTTAAAAGACAAAAAACAACTTCTAACCAGTGAAGAAACAGGCATGTTCCTTCACTGGGAATTCTTCCAGTGAATGAACAGTAATGTGGGAAATATAATTTTACATGACTCCAGGATAAGTAATTCAATATAGAGGACAACCGAAATTTTGTTAAAAATTGTATGAATAATTCCTGAAATAATTTCAGTTCAAAATGTTAACTTAATAGCTTAATTTATTATAAAATTATAATTTATATTTATTAATGGGGTGTGTAGTTACATCAAATGTTAGGCAACTTAATAAACTATGTTTACAAATCGAAAACTAATTAAATATAATCATAAAAATTTGAATCGAACATTTTTTCGCTGGCTTTTGCACCAAGAACTCCTAATAAGTTATCATTATAGGATAGGATAGCAGCGTGATTATATAATTTATAAAAACTACTTTACTATGTTAGAATTTAGAAGCAAGCTACTCAACAAGCTAACAACAAGAAGTTAAACAGAAACGATACTCAATTTCGTCAGAAGCTTGAGAGGGAAATCCCTCAAGATATGTTGCAAATTTTTAACGCAGCATTGACTGAAGAGTCTAATATCGAAAATGTCCAAGAGCCTGTACTTTTGTCAATATGGAAGAAGTATGTATTAAAAGAAGACCACTTGGTTAAGTCAAACTTAGGAACTGAAGCTAGTATTGATAATGAATGCATCTTAGATATCGAATTTGAAATGAGTCCTCATGCTGATCCTCTCTTAGTTGAAAAAAGAAATGATTCTATAAGTAAAATCAGTACTTCTAAAGATTCTCTAGATATAAGTCAACAAGTGATGGATTTTCCTCAAACTTCAAGACACCTTTCCCCTGTCTATTTTCGAGAGAGGCATTCTAGAAATGTTGCTGAAAAATCAGAAGAAGTTTGGAAAAACCATTTACATTGGCCAAATATTGACGATAAAAAGAAAGGTCAAATAAGAAGAAAAACGAATAAATTACCTTTTTCATTAAGTTCAGAGAAATGGCAAAAATTTCAAGAGGCGAAAGATCTAAAAAAAAGTTAAAACAAGAGAATATGGAGAAAAAAAAGAGAGAAAAAATACTTAAAAAAGAAAAAAAGCTTCAAGAAATAAGAGGAAAAAGAGTAAACAAAAAGGTGATAAAATAATAATGATAATAAACAGCATTGGATGACACAATGATTTTGATTTGACTGTTTAATTATAAGAAAGAATGATTTTTTAAAATTTATTTTGTATTAAACATCACTTTCATTTCTACTTCATGATTACAGAAAAAATTTAACATTTTACAAGCACTTGTATGTTGTAATTTCATAAATAGTCTTGTTTTTATATATTTGTATGGCTAATAAATTCATAAAGAGCATTAAAAAAAAAAACCAAAATTAAGTGTTCCTTTACTGGGCAATTTTGTGTTCCTTCACTGGTAAGAGCTGTTCCTTCACTTGGTCTCCTTACTACTAAACTTGTTATTTGAACCTCCAAAACTTTAAAACAATATTATGTAAGTTCTCTAAGAAATGTTTACATAATTAGCAATTAGTAACAAATAAGTTGACACTGTCATTTAACTAAAATTACGAATTTTGAAATTAATATGTTTTTTTAAAAGGCAAGCGAAGCTTAAGTGTTCCTTCACTGGTTAGTTTACCCTACCATATTTATGTTCAAATTATTCATCTATTATGAAAGTCGAAATAATTTGAAATCAAACTTGTATCATAATGAAATATCAAAAGATAATGTATTCTCTAACCGATAAAAAAAAACTTACTTCTCAAAATAGCTATCAAATTAAAATAATAATAATTGTATTCTTCAATGCTCGAACTACTTTCCTAATTTCTAAATTACCGACAGGCCTCCATCTTCAACAAAATATCTTCACATAAATCTAGAATCTACAGTTCACGAAGAATGGGAAAAAGACCGCTAGAGGTCCAAGGTACACAGCTCTACTTAATTTTCTGTTTGTCCTCAAAGACTACTAGCCTTACTATTCTAACTTATTGCTAACTACTAAAGCTTTCCAAAAAATTTCAGAGGAATCAGACATAAATTTCTAGATAAAAGTACTTATTTCCGTACGTAACGGAAAAAGGACCATTACTTCAAAATAGAGGGGCGAATGGGTAATCGAAATTAATGAAACTTCAGCAGATAAGATACTTTACAGTGTAAAAAACTCAATCATTAAAAAAATACAACGCTTATCATTTGAAACCTAATTTCTATCTTTTTTAAAAAAAAATAAAAACTCTTTTCAGGATTTTTTTTGCAACGATGTTAAAAGCGTTCTTACCTTTTACGCATTTCACGATAAATATTTTTTGCACACGTATTATCAATAATAGGTGGCTGTTTCACAGTTTACCTAAGAATAATCAATAAAATAAAAATAATTAAAACTACGTTTTTCAAGTGAACTCTTTGTAAATTGAATAGGTGAATCAAGGATTAGCGATTTTCCCAGTCTCCACACTTTTCCTGTCCGTTTTAACGGATTATGTGGAGAATAAGCAAGATTTGCTGATACCATAACAACGGAGAGGGTACGGTACGCTTGAGACGCCTATATTTAAAATAAAATTTAAAAAAAAAAAAAAAACATTGCGCGCATCACTTTTGAGGAAAGTGGGGTGACTAAGAGCTAAGGTTGCTTTTTGTGTGGCCGAAATTATTTTTATTTTCTACTTCTCAGCTTTTTATCTGTTAATTTTTATCATAAAGTGCTCGACATTTTGATTAGCAAGCAATAATGGTTTGCAACATTTTAAGAAATAATAATAACCTTCATTGTTATCAGACACAGAGCTGACTTGTAATTTGAGTACTCTAGCTGTTCAGAAAGTGGTTAAAACTTCGATTGACGATAAATTGTATGCATTTGGAAACTTTGCAAAAAAGTAGTCAGAAAACGAATTAAAGTATATTATTGTCATTCCACACATAGCTCCAAGGGAAGAGGTTGGAATTTTGATACCCGATAAATTTTTTAATATCGTGATCAATTCTGCTTAGAACATTCCATCGTCACAAACACAAAAGCGAGTTAATAAAAACGTAATAAAAATATAATATCAACGGTAGGTTTTTAATGTATTAAACAAATTTAACTTTATAATAATTTTGAAAAATTCAAAACTTAAAATAGAATAACGATTTTTTAAATGTTACAGCAAATAAAAAATAATAAATTGCTTTCTTGCAATACAAATGAAATAAGCAAAAAAATTACAATAACTCAAAAGCAAAAAATACGTTATAAACAATAGTTGTTTTTTTTCACTTATAAATACTAGAAAGAAGTTTAATCTGGGTCTCGGCTAAGATACTATTTTTAATAAATGTCAAGTTAGGACAATTCTTTTGACGATAATAGTGTTGCCACCGCAGAAGAGCAATGAACCATGAAAAAGTCGTCAACCAACATAAAAAAGAACAACTTTTCTCCAGCATGTCAAGTGAAAAAGATGGGAACTAGTATATGTCAGGTAATTCGCTCTCGGATTACGTCTATTATAACTTTCTGTCTCTTATTGTGATTTAATAACAAATCAGTCACGTAACTCGATCTGGAAAAGCGTTTTCCATTTGGCGATTTTATTTATGACGAGAGACAGTGACACAAAAAACAATTGACCTAGTTTAAAATAGTATGGTTAAGAAGCATTTGGTTTTCAAGATAAATAAATAAATGCAGTGATGGATAAAGTTTCTTAACATGCAAAACAATAGTTAAGATAAACATTTCCTCAGAATTGGAAATCCCTATTTTGAGATTTTCAGTCTATAGTAGATCTGGTAATTTCTCCGGCTTTTAACTGGAGATTTTTCTCAAATATTTCCAAGTCTCAGCAAAACTTACACTTTAACATTCGATTTTAAATAATTTTGTCCAAGACGATTTATTTAATATTTTATTTTATATCCGTCGTTGAGCAGCCGATCCAATTTTGGGTTCACGTCTCCTAATGTTCAACACCGTAGCCTTGTAATTTTTTGAACCAATCCAGAAGACAAGGAAAATCCTGGATCAGTACCCTCAGACGTATTGATTTGTTATAGGAACAAGGAGCACTTAACGGCTCACAAGATTCAACGTGCATCAGTCACCCTTTACTACACGGGGAGTCTATGGCCGGCGGGGATCGAACCCACGAACTCTTGGACATGCGCCCAGAGCCCTACCAGCCAGGCTATACCGGCTAGTCCAAGACGATTTAAATAAATCATAGGTTAAGCTATGTAATAAAAGTAGAGATGTAACGATCAAATATTCACCCCTTATCCCTTTTGCCAAAATTAGGCCAAATATTCGGCATTGTATTATTTGGAAAAGTATTTCTCGACAGTTTTTTTTTTGGGGGGGGGGGGTGAATAGGTTTAGTAAAGAATAAACTAGAATCGTATTTTTTACTATATGTTATAAGAAATTGTTTTTTTCACATATGCGTTAGTTCTAAAACTTAATTTATGTTCAGAAAGATAAATGGAAAGACGAAATTTAAAGAATTAAAACTACTTTTTCACTTTATACTAAGCCATGAGCTTCGCAATGCAGGTGTTTTTTTTTTTTTTTTTTTTTTTTGTTAATTATATTCAGGCAAGTCTACTTCATCGTTTTTTCAACAATTCATTTTTTTAAAAAATAGTGATTTTTTTTTTATTTGTTTCATTTTCGCTTCTCTTTATACGTTAACTATAGGGCAGCATTTTAATAGCGTTTCTAATAGAATTCATTCTTTTATTGTCACTTTTTTTCCTGTACGGAAGGACAAATAACCAGTAACCTAAAATGATTCTCAACGTTAAAGATATACTTCATCACTAAGAATTTTTTTTGTTGTTGTTTCTATTTTGCTTTTTTTTAAATTAACTTTTCTTTTTATCAGAGTTTTTACTATGACAGCATTTTTGTAACAGTGTTTTTAATGAACGTTGTTATTTTATGGTCACTTTTTTCTAAAAATTCAGCAATGAGAAAAAGTTAAATTGAAATAGCGTTAAATCCTCATTAAAAATTTAGAACAGTTTTGTTTCTGTTTCTATCTAGCTTCTTTCCTTCAAAAACTATTGTTTTTATAAACATTTTTATTATGACGCGGCAATTAAGAGGGTTTCTTTTAGACTTCAAACTTCACTATCTTTTGAAAATACGGTAATTGGATAAGGATGTTAAGCTTTAAAATTTTCTTTAAAAAATTAAGATAGATATTTATTTTTTCTGTATTGCTTTTGTATGTAATCTTTTTTTCTTTTATAAGTGTTCTTAAAAGTGTTTCTGATAAGACATTATTTCTTTCAACGTTTTATAGATAATTTAAGGATAAAATATTATTAAAACTTTTAAGAACTAAAACTATGTTTTTTAATTTTTTTTTTTTTTTTTTTTTTTTTTTTTTAAAACTTGTATCGTTCTCTTTTTTTTATATTTCTCTTTTTTTAACTTTACAGCCTTAGTTTTTCTTAATAGCTGTTAGTTAGTCTTTTAATTATCTTCAACAATTCTAATTATCTTAATATCTAATTATCTTTATTATAAACATTTTCATTAAAGTTTTCATCGCTTTACCCCATGCCAATAATACAGCTAAGTTAGGATTATTTTTCAATTAAGACTAAACTTATTTATAAAAATAAAAAATACTATTTGTTAATAATTTTTTTATAAATGTTGCTATTCGGCATTCGGTCGATATTTTCGGCCGAATATTCAGTATTCGGCTAAATCATTATTCGTAACATCTTTAAATAAAACCAGATAAGTATGCTTAAATGCTTTTGAGCACTGACAGTATTTTAAAAATAATATCATCGATAACGATCAATATCGAATAAAATGCTAAGAGTATTATCGAATAAGATAATTTCACGAATATTATCAATATCAATAACGATAATAATTGAATACGATAATATAAGTTTTATTGATGATTATAAAAATCGGAAACTATAAGATTACGATAATTATCGATGACGATAAACATCGAATACAATAATATCAAAATTATCGATAGCGATAATTATCAAATACGATATAACTATAAGCGACGACTTCTTCGAATGAAGAAAATATTGACAGGAGCAAAAACAATTTAAAAAGTTAAATTGGCGAAATATCGTACTTGAAATATCGATATTTCCCAGCTATATATCGCAATATTTAAATTCAGATACATGTTTTTATTCAATAAAACATTCAAATCAATAGTAGAAACAAATATTTCCTTAAATTGGGATTAAAATGTTGGGACCTAAACTTGCTCGCAGACGATTCGGTAATGGTTACTCTTTTTAAAAGGTTATGAAGAGTGGTTGAGTTGAAATATTGAACTGACGTGACTGTCTTAGATAATTTTTTTTTCCTTTCATATGTGTTTCGTAATTTTTCTGAGAGGCAAAAAGAGGGGGAGTAAATATACTTAAGGGAAGCGGCTTCCGGTTAGAGACGTGGGAGAACTCTTTTGGCAAGAATTTTCTCACGCATTATGTTTTTTACATTTTTTCTCAGATTTTATGACAGTTCTAGAAATACTTTGGACTGATCTTTTGGGATATTTAAGACGAAGAAACATCGATTTTAAGATCTAGACACGATGATGAACATTAATCATTTACAGACAATATGTATAAAACATCAATCCATAAAAAATCTATTTACTTTTCAGGGGTCTGTTTAGAAGAAATTTGGGTCCGTTAACGGAATATCTTTCAAACAAAACTATAACAAAATATCTTTCCATAAAAACTGACCCTTCACAAAATCATTTATCTTTTAATTGGACCCTTCACAGATTTGTTTTATTTTCATTATTGTATTGTTAATCGAATAAAACCTTCCCCGGAAAAAAAAAGAAAGAAAAGACGATTCGAAACGAACTAAGTTTTCCAAGTTTCCCTAAGTTTAAATTCCAAATGTAGTATTCTATGAAAATATTTCTACTTTTACAAACATCGTGTGCACATTCTTATTGACATTAAATGATAATTTTGATTTTTTGTACATAAATAATTGATGAATTTATATTTATTCATAAAATTAATGAATAGATTATTATGTAAATAAAAATTAATTTCAGGCAATTTTTTTAATAAAATATTATAAATTTAAGAATTGTTTAAGTTTACTTAATGCGTAGCACATTAAAAGTGATACATAACAAAGTTGTGTAATTTAAAATATATCAATTGAAGATATTAAAAATGTGTGTGATTTTGTTTCCATTATTCATCCGAAATGGATATTCTACGTTGAGCAGTATAGGGTAAATACCAAATATTTGAATGTTGCATTTCTAATTTAGTAGCAGCAATTGTTGAGCATAATCTTGTATCTATTTACAATTTAAAAACTTCTTGAAAAGGTTTTGCAATAACAGGACCCTATTTGCACAAATTCACAAAAGCAGGACCCGGGTTGAAAGAATGTGACAAAACGCTTATTTTACATTCACAAATAATGAGTAGTTTTTTCACAATTTTACAAAAACAGGACCTTTCACAAAATGTCTGGACAGATCCCTGTAAAGTCATTAAAATATAATAACTTAATTACACTAATAAACTATAAATGGTTTGCAATATTTTCCATTTATGATTGCCATTTGTTTTTATATTTATTCCCTTTAGGAAAACTCGGAAGCTAAGAGTAAGTTAGAAAGAACGTTTATAAAACAGGTAAAGTAAAGCACAGATTAAAAAGAGAATTCGAGAGCACGGTATTTATCTCTTTCATTTTAACGAGGTACTTATCTTCTCGATGCGGATTATTTATCTCTTTGAAGTGTGATAATTGAAAAAAAATATTGTTATTTTTCTATTTTTGTAAAATAATAATAATCAGATTCTCACTTTGTAAAATAAATGAGAATGAACTAAATAAACAAACTAGAAAAAGCAATAAAAACTATGAAATTATCCTAGAATAACAGGAAAAGATTTGCCGTATTATTAGAATGAATTACATTTAATTTTACGTTCTTAAAGCTTTAAAAATATAAACGAACATTTTGCCATGGATTAATGATGAATACGCTCAATCATAATTGAAATCGATATTTTTCCTACTATTTATTTTAATCGGTTTCTATCTAAATTACTATCTTAATCGGATTGGCAAACGATTAAATGAAATTATTTCAGAATAGAAAACCAGATTAAGAGAGATAAAAATTAAAAGATTGACGCATATTGTTGAATTAAAGTAAAACAGCATTTAAAATAAAGATTAAAACAACACTTGAAATAAATATCAAATTATAATAACCAGCATTAACAATAAACAGTTATAATAGAAGGTCACTAGAATAAAAAAATAATAATGAAAAAATTACTTCATGACTGTGCGTTGCGCAGACGACAATTGCTTAAGTATCCAATATGTTAAAAGGTAGTAATTTGAGGGAGGGGAGGGAAGAAATGGATTAACTTTACTTCTGGGAAGCAGAGGGCGCTAATTTTAGCTATACTATTCTCACAGCGAATTGCAGAAACAGGTGTAATTCGGCGAAACGTTTATTTTAAAGTTGAGAAATTGCACTCGATGCAGGTTTTATGACTAATTTCAAGGCAATTGGATACAAAATTCGCAAAATAATATTTTTTTTAAAGAAAAATACATTAGGGTGCTCCACACCGCCCATTAAATTGATTTATAATCAACTGATGTTTTAAAATATTTTCTAAGGATAATATTTTTTTTTTTAAATTCTAGAATATTGTAACATGTATCTTCCAATATTTTTTATAACTTAATATCTATGAAAAAAGAAATTTATAAACTATTAGTATTTTAATAATTTGGATTATTTTGGAATTGGAAAAAAAATGCTTATATTTACCAATATGTATGTAAAAGATATTTCCATACATAGTAAACACAATACAGCTATGGGTAATTAATTGATAAATTTTTTTAAGACGTTATGGTCATATATATAATACAAGATTGACGTGAGTTTCGCATTGTGATTTTTTTCAAAAGAAAAATCATAGCCAATCATTTAGAAATAAATAATAAAATTTTATGGGATTTTATGATTTACTAAGTTATTTTAGCGTAAATACAAAACCTTATAAATATGTTCGATTTTTGTTTTAAAAATATAAGAAACTAGGAGGCTCCGCCCCCTGCTCGCTAACGCTCGCCAACCCCAAATCAATTCGTCTTAACTTAAAGCGCCCCAGGGCGAAGTAAAACATATTAGTTGAATTTTTATACTTTTCCATACAAATGCTGCGATTTTTATTCTTTTTTTATTTTTAAATGACGATTTCAATTACTAACATTATTATAAGCTTATAACACAAAAGATATTACAATTCTAATAATTTGATAATTAAGTTGAAATATATATGTAAAAAATACTAAAATAATATCTGAATTAATTTTTGCGGCTCTATATTTTAGCGATCATAAGCGCAAAAAAAAATAAAAGGACAACCCTGAATAACTTTTGATCTAATGATTGGATCTTCACTTTCTAGGTCTCAATCTTCGTGGTTCAAAGGGGTGAACTCAAATATACTAGTTAATTAATGCGGACGATGCTTTTAAGTTACAAATTCAAACTCAAAAATGCACTTTGTCTGAATAAGCATACCTTTTCCAGACGATTTGAATTTCTGATCCCCTGTGTATTGGAGGTAACCATAATCTGGAAAATATGGTCCCAATAGTTTGGTCAGGACAGCGGTTCAAAATTTGGAAGCTTTTATGTTTATTTTATTTTTGGCCTATTTCGACATACCTCGAGAAACTTTTGCACACAATTGTAAAAAATTTTTTATCAGAAAATAATTCCATGCAAAAAAAAATTTGAAGTAAACACTTATTATTTTTAAGTCATAATAAGAATAAGAGTCAAAACATTTCAAATCGTAAGTAAAATAATATTTTACAAATAATTTTAAAGAATGTAATTTTACATGGCAGAATACAAAATCTGAGCAAAATAGAATAGTTACGATTTTTTTTTAAAAAAATTCGATTTCTTAGGAATTATTCGATCGTTACTACTGTTCGATAAAAAGTTACTCAAGGTGGTACGTTTTTTCTTTTCTTTTTTTATGAGCATTGTACTTGTGATGATGTAATCAAGTTTATTTCGAACAATCTCAAGGCTTTATCTCTAGTCAGCTTTGGTGATCGAACCATTTATTATTTCCACAATAATCACGAAGAAAACCAAATTCTCAGACTGAGTAAAGAAAAAAAATCAAATTATTTAAATATTTAAAAGAAAATAAAAACCGGTAAACACAGAAGGTTGTTTCAAGCACTGAATCGTGCAGATTAAAGGTCCTGAAATAGAGAAACACAACGCAAAATCTTACTGCCAGTTCCGCATCGACAACATTTTGACAAATAACTCCCACTGCTACGCAATGAAAACCATGAGCAAAGATTTGAAGTAAAAAAAAAAAAAAAAAATTAAGAAGACAGAGGGTATGAAAGAAGTTTTTCTGATGATATTTGATATTTTATTTCGTTGGTTAATCTTTTTTTGTTGAGTGTGAATGCGGAAGAGGTTCTAGTTAAAGAGGTATCAAATGTAAATAGTGATGTTTTCACAGTGAGGCCGAAGCGGAGATAGAATTCTTCAGCAGAAAAGCTGGCGATGACAAGCAGACGATATAATCCTTCTCGGCGATTTATCTATTAAGAACAGAATTCTTCACGATTCATATTTAGAACAGGGTTGCGTCACGATTATAGAAATGCTAGATTCTTATGCATCAGTTATTTAAGAATTATAATTAGAGAATTCAAGGCAAACGCGATTACTTCCTTCACTGACGATAAATGAGATTAGGCAAATACGCTAAGCGAAACGATTTTACCTAAGTAGATTTCGAAATATTTTTTTTAACTTTTAAAAGAATTTATAAAAAAAATTCCTCAATTCATACTAAAAGAACCAGATTTGTCTTATTATTACTAAGTTTATTCTTATAACAATGAAACATATCTATTCTCCACCTTCGATCATGCGATTCGAAGGTCTATTAATCTTTTTGCACCAATAGCAGATGCCGTTACATTCAAAGGTCTGTGAATAAAAATAAATAAATATAACACCTTTACTATAACAACCTGCAAGCAAAGAATAGAGAGGGGATTATCCCCTCCATATTCTTTGGTACAAGTTCACGATTGTATGTTCTGAACAGGTCATTAACTACAGAAAAATTTTGGTTCTCCATAGAGCTTGCGCAGAACATATGTACGAGAACGTGCTGGATGCTACATGAAAGTGCTAAATTTCTCAAATAAAACATAGTAATACCGAAATTATGCAATTTTCAATTTCCGGCAAAGAGCGTGGTGAGATGGTTTATTGTTCGCCCAAACATATACGGCATAGTAGACTGAATTAAACATTTGAGTCTAAAAAAATGCGAAGTTTAAATTGCAAGTAAATTTTTACATTAAAAACAAATCACCATTTAGCAAAAACTGTGAATGCTAAGGGGAGGAAGAGCTCGCTTATGACACAGATTCGAATACAACCTCCAGACTATGACTTGGTGATTCGCGTACTGTTTCTAGCGAGGACTGATGACAATGCTAATATAATTTCACCCCAGAAATAGGATTTCAACAGGCATAGTCCCATTGCCGTTCGACTAACAGTAGTAGGTTTTCATATCTATCCAATTAAAAAAATAAATAAATCCCACAGTGGTACAGGTTGTTTATCAACAATAAATTGACGAATGAACGAAATAATAAAAATAATAAGAGGAACAATAATAACTCTGCTTACAAATTGTTACGAAAATAAAGTAAATCTGGTGGTCACGAAATGATAAAGTAATAATTATTCAGTCATCATATTTTTTAAATTAAACTTATCTTTTTAATTAAACTTATTTTTTTAAACAGTTTTCAATTAATAAATTTGTTTATGTTAGAACGTTATTGTGAAATCTTAATAAATAAGTATGTCTATTTGATTAATATTTTTTTTTTCTTTAATAAATGTGAGCCGCAATAACAATGCTGGCATTTTTCATTACGACCTTGAAGAAAACGCATATTAGTGGATTTTCTTCTGCACATTTAGTCATAAGTTAATTTTATTCTGAAGTTAATATTTCTGTTTGTTTGGTGTAAAAATAGCTTTTCAATTACTTCCTGCAAAATTCGTAGAGAACAGTGAAATTTTGCTTATGGTTTGTCTTAGGTTAACCATCTACACTTTAGCGGTACTACGATTGTTAAGGGAATTTTCGAGAGGCTCCTTGAAGCTCTAATGTTAACGTTAGGGTTAGGGGGAATTGTAAAGCTTCGAAAAACCTTTTTAATATACGAGTTAGAGCAACGATTCCAAATTTTTTTCGACTACGGAACTCTAAATTATCAACCTTCTTTTGACGGAAACCCATATGGTTTTAAATGCCCTATAGTTGAATTTGCACACCTAGAACTGAATCTAGTCTAATTATGAATTCGTATTTGGTGTATAAACACAACCTGAAAAGCAATAAAATAAACATAATTATGGCTTCCGTTGAGATTTAAACTAAAAAAGACTGCTATACAAGTTGAAATCGGCTATTAGGGAAACATTTCAATATTAACAAATTTACTTATTTTCTTTTTCTTTCAAAAGCGCTATGGAAAATACTAATGCGATGTTTAATAAATCCATATCTTTTTCGTAGTTAATTCAATACATGGTTATTTGAAAAATTCGTTTTTTTTCCTCCAAAAAAGAAGTTTTTTTAAAATTGGTATTTTATTTTAAATAATATCATGTAAAGGCAACGAAATATTAAGTAAATTGTGGCTTGTTGATTAGATCTAAATACAATAACAAATTTCAAAAATGTTTTTCTTTTTCTTAAAAAAACTAATAAAAGTGCAAACCCACGAAACCCTGTGGTTTTGCGGAATACCCCATTTGGGAGCCGCTGAGTTAAGTACGGTATGCTGTACGGAATCGTTCTCTAATTGGCGCACGAGTCCGAATTTTGCATTTTTTCATCATAACAAAAACTATCCACACGGGTTCGGCAAGGCTTTAAAACGAAGATAGTCAGCGAAGCTTCTGATGTAAATTCGATTAAAATCAGAAGATTAATAAAATAATAAATCGAAATCTTCGAGTGTGCGACAAGTGATCAACTCCGGCGTCTGAGAATCTCGATACTTGAGCTTTGTTTACCAACTGATTACGATAAAAATAAAGAAAACTCAGCTTCCGAAGCTTCTCTTCTTATCGCAAGAATTTTATTTGGATGGGCAGAGGGCTGAGATAAACGGGTCATTAAAAAGGTTCTTTTTTCCCAAAGACCTTCACATGATTTTGCTAATGGTTTGTTTCTATCCTCTCCCCTTATTCTTTGCACAGAAAACCATTCGACATCGTAATGAGCTAAGCAAAGCTGCCCAACCTTTAAAAATGGTAGAATGATCAAAATATATTCATTTTTTTTTCTCCATTCAATCACGCATATGATATGAACCCAACTTTTGCAAACGATTTTATTTTGATCAGTTTACAGCCTGCTCTTAAAAATATCATCATATTTTAGCGGAAGTTCTCTTTCTTATATTCCATTATTGATTTCACAATTGCTAACGATTAAAGTATTTTGAAACCCAGGAGGGGGTGTGTGTTGCGAACAGGAGACCAATCAAGACAAATATGGGCCGCAGGCTCTGTAAATGTTCAAGGTTTCTTAGTAAATATTTTAAAATTAGCGTAATGTTAAGTAGTCTAAACATAAAAAAGGCCTACTTCATCTAATAATTTTTTTCTTTTTCATCAAAAATCTTATTAAACGAAACATTATTTGAAATTTTTAAAGCAGACGGGTGAATTTAGTCAGTTTCAGATTACATATCTGTATACGGCCAAGTCAAAAATATGGCAAGAACTATGCTCAGATATTTATAATAATAATAATAAGGTTAAAAAGAATAATTTTTTACTAATTGGGGCCCTTCAGAAACCACAAGTCCTTTTGTTCAGACCTTAGGTGAAAATCGGGCTTTGGCTGTGAAGTCTAAGTTGAAGACAATTTTGAACGAGTCAGAGTCCGAAATATTTGACTGACATAGAATTTGTAAAATTTAAAACCTATAAGTTAAAAAAAAAAAGAAGTCTCTCATTTATTTTTAAATTATTAAGGCGAACACTTACTACTCGAATATTTAATGCGAGATTATAATTATTTTAATATATCATAATTTACAAAATATTACAGAGCTAATTAAAATTACAATATAATGTAATTACTTCCATAGGATACGGTTAAAATTTTAATAGAATAAGCTTAAATTAGAGTTGGGAGATCAGAACAGTCATATAGAAATTTGAAGGCCCTAGGCTCAAAACTGTTGGGAGGCCTCATTGTTAATGAAATTAACAAGTTGTTCATTTACAAGAATGCTTTTAAGCTCATTATAACATATTTGTTAACTTATGCTAATATTTTATTAAATCATATTTGTAAACTTCTGCTTATATTTTATTCAATTTTTGCTAACTTATAATTCTAACAGAAAATTATTAAGAAAATAATTTTTGTATATCGACCCAGCCGTATCAGCCGACCCAATTCTTGGATTTACGACTACTAATGTTCAACTCCGTAGCCTTGACCCAATCAAGAAGACAAGGGAACTCCTGGATCAAGTATTGAGAAAAATTTGCCTTCATGGAGGACTTTTTGATTGAACTAATCCGCATTTGCTTTACATGGAGAAGAAAACCACGAAACCCTCCCACCATTAGCCTGACGGCAAGGGGACTGTAACCCATGAGCAGCCTACCACCGATGATATTTTACGTCAGCACTGTGGTCGGTGCAAGCCAGATGCAGAATTCGTATCGACCAGTCACCGCTGGGATTCGAACCCGGCCCACCGGAAGGCGAACGCCTTATACCCTGAGCAACCAAGGCTCACAAAAATATTAATAACATTTAGGGGAGTCCCCAGACATGTAAGAGGGCCCTAGAGCCACCCAGGCCTTATTATAAATCAAGATCCGAGAGTCGCACACTTCAACTACCAACTACAAAATTCTGTTTTTAACTGTACTAAACTTATAAGTCGATGTATTTCAAATTTAAACAATGCTAAGTTATTTTATTTATTTATTTATTATTATTACTTTTTGCAATTTGGTCACGGTGAGATCAAGAATATTTAACTTAGCCTCCGTTAGAAATTGAGTAGTGGACTGCTTTAAAAAATAAATTGTGAGGAAAAATTTTACTTAGATTACTGAAGGACAGTAACTCCTTTCAACAACAAAGACTTCTTCTCAATTGTTCTCCTAATCCATAATTCAAACATCTTTTTCTTTTAAAATATCGGGTTGGGACATTTTACCATGAACTGTAAGAAATAGAAAAGATTCAAGACCAGCCTTTATCCGGCCCCAAATCAGTCTGCGAAAGTTCATCCTCACTGTTTTGACGTGGTACTTTAAAAATAGATCGGTTATTGAAACACTCAAAGAGGGGAGAGCTTCTTTATATCCTCTGTATTGATAATTTCGAAAACTAAACACTAAAAAGCACTTTGAAAAGAAAATTTTCTACTTCAGATTGTATTAAAATAACAGGCGTACTTAAAACTGACCAACGACAAGAATAACAACGAGGTTCTGGCTGATTTCTAAGGAATTCTAGCCCACAGTGAGGCGCACAATATAATAAGCGTTTCAATTACAATGGACAAGAAATTTTCAATTTCTAACCAGCTTAGACTTCCTAAACTGTTTATGGATAGGTCACATGAGATTTACTGCCAAAACTCTAAAGTTACAATGCATTTAAAACATACAAATAAATAAGACTATATAGCCTAGTTCAATATCAATAAAAATCCTACAATTTATTGTGTTCTTAAGATTACATTAACCAATTATAAAATGTATAAATATTATTTAGGTATATTGGATAAGCTCAAATAGCATCTGGGACTTAATATTTAAAAATTCATAATAGTGTTGAAAAATTAAAACAAAAGCAGCTATTTCTTTCTCTTTTTTAAAAATAAAGAAGAATTTAATAAAGAAGTTCTCTTCCTTTCTGCAGTTTTAACCATTTTCTTAATTGTTTAGAATTGTTCAAATAAAACTACACTACAATATCTAGTTTTGGACAATTTAAGACAGAAAAAAAACACCATTTATCAAATTATTTCTCATTATTAATATTAAATATAAATAATGTAAATAATGAAATTTGTAAATTTTATATTAGTTTTATAAATTTTTATTGTTAATTTATTAATTTTTAATAATTGCATAAATAAAACCTTTACAAAGTCTATAGCTAAGAACAGAACTGTTTTGTACAGTAGACAAAAATGTTTTGGACAATGCGTAATAAACCACGATTTTTACCTGAATTTTACTATCGTCTAAAATCATACCATTCCTGATCAAAGAACTAACTGCAAAGGTTTTTTCTTTCTTTCTTATTCGTTGATATGATTTATCCAAAATGTATTTAATAATATCAAAAATGTATTTCAATTATATCAAACAAAACAAACTCTACATTTACCACATCTAACAATTTAATTACCATTGGTATAAATAAATAATTAATAAACAATTTTATATTATATATTCTTTTTTGTTTCTAAAAATCCCATGACCCAGATTTGTTTTAATCATTAACAGTTATAATCCTTATTTTTATTGCATACAAAATGAGACATGACATTTTGGACAAAATTTGAAATGGAGCAATCGCTTGATTCTTTACTAAATACTTATTTGAATCATTTAATTGTATTTAAATGATCTCAAAAATGAACTATTTCATGACTTTTAAAACATATTAATAACCAAAAAATAAGTAAAGAAAACAATCTTTAAAAAATGTATAAAAAATTAAGGGTTATGCTAGCATTGAAACTAATACTTTCATACCAAAATGAATTTAAAAAAAAAGAATCAGTTTCCGGTTTTAACCAGATCTAAAAATATGCATATTTATTTTGAAAGCAATAACATCGTAGTATTTAATCTAACCTTTGTGACGTCACATGACGACGTGTTGCAATAACGTCATAAGGAGCAAGTGATCGCAAGAAAAAATTCCCCATATCTTGCGTTGTCGGTCAAAATAACTTCAACAAAGTTAAGAGTTGAGCATCCATGATTTTATAGCCAGCAATTTAATTTTACGACTTTGGTGAAAGAATTAAAGATAAACACCTGCTTTAAATAAACTCTTGCATTTTCTAGTAGCAACAAGAAAAATGTGAATATGATGAATATAAAATATTGACAGGTAATTAAAAAATAGAATTGTGCATTAAAAAGCTTAGTCGCTAATTTTATTTCTTGTCAATTAATTGAAAGTAGAATAAAATAAATGTATACATTTCCATAACTGCCAACTTTTAATCCTTTCGAGTAGGATTTTCCCCAGTGGTAGTAATATGGAATTTAAATTACAATTTTAGGCAGATATATAAGCTGTATTTTGGAAAAACTTATGCGGACTACCATGACAGCATTAGATATTAATATATGTGCTCAATTATTTAAAAAATAATGGTAGTCAAAAACCAAATAAAAAGAAAGGTAAATGCAAAGAATATAAAAAAAGCACACATTTTACTACCACTTTAAAGATAGAAATAAAATTTTACGCCAAATGCGTAAAAGTTGGCAGGTATGCATTTCATCTGTCCAGTAGTAGTTGGATCTGGTAAGTTGCTTAGTTAAGAAATGCATGAAACAGCTGGACATGAACATTTAGAAATAAAACAATACTTAATGTGTTTTTAGTTAAGGTAATCCCTCTCTTTCACAATTTTATGGGGGGGGGGTGTCAGTTTATTCATCTAAGCAAAATTTGAATTGAACCAGGGGTCTGTCCAGACATTTTGTGAATTCCTGTTATTGCAAAAAAAAACTTTTTCAAGGAGTTTTTAAATTGTAAAGAGATACAAGATTATGCACAACACTGTAAAATTATAATGAAAAAAAATTAAAATTTAAAAGATAAACAGCAATTGCTGCTACTAAATTAGAGATGCTGCATACAAATATTTGGTATTTAGCCTATACTGAACGCAGAATATTCATTTCGGACGAATAAAGGAAGAAGCGTTTGCTGAAGATAAAACTTTGTTCGTTTACATCTGTCTTCCCCCCCCCCCCGGGAAGGGTTTATTCGATTAACAAAACAATGATGAAGATAAACAAATTTGCGAAGGGTCCGATTAAAAGAAATTATTTTGTGAAGGGTCCGTTCTTAAGTTAAAATATTTTGTGAAGGGTCCGTTTCTATGAAAAGATATGTTGTGAAGGGTCCGTTTCTATGAAAAGATATTTTGTGAAGGGTCCGTAAACGGACCTAAATTTCTTCTAAACAGACCCCTGATTGAACAATACCACAATTAAGACGAATCCAATAAATAAATAAAATAATAAATAAATAAACTAGAATTGGAATAAATAAATAAAATAATAAATAAATAAACTAGAATTGGAATAAATAGATAGAGAAAAAGTAATCGAGAAGGGAATAACAAAAAAATTAATTTTTTTAAAAACAAAATGCGGCATTTTGAGAGAATTCAAAATTACTATGTCATACTAATGGTGTCGGATCTGAGTCTATTCCAGGAATGTCTATAATTCCAGAAAAACTTATATATGAATTAAATTTCTGATATTAATCAATACATAGAGAAAACTGTTAAATTGACAACCGCTGTAAGTTGATCACCTGGATCCGTCTGGATGGATTTTTCTCAAAATCACAAAAAAGGACCATATATTCACAGAAAGTTTGGAAAGATCCTTGCAATATGACAAATTAAAACGAAGGCCATATCACAAAGTGAGGAACGCATGAACAAATGCACTACAAATTTTATATAAATAAAATAAAAGAATTCTATAGCATAAAAATATGTTTTGGAGCGATTAAACTTTTTAAGTGTTAAAAAGAAACTAGAAGGGGGAAAAAAAAAGAGATTGAAAATAGTTTTCGAAAATCAGGAATAAAATTAAAGAAGCCCGTTCTATTAAATCTTCAATAGCAAGCATTCCCACACTCATAAGAAGAATATAAGTAGCGGATCTAATAACTTTTCTCATCTCAAAAAACACCTGTCCTTTGGTCAACATACCTACCCACCCACCCACCGCCGCCTTCCAGACCGACTGGCGTCTATACGAGATGATATTTTCAAAAAATTGCGTGATTATAGACCAACAGGAACTAAGTTCAATTAATATTCCAAATATTTTTTATTTTTTTGCTATTAATATTAGTTTTATTTTGGCTGATTTAGATTTCGTATCCATTTCAATTGTTGCCAGCTGAATAGTTACAAAAATTAACATTTGTTTTTATTCATTCATTTAG
Source organism: Parasteatoda tepidariorum (assembly GCF_043381705.1). Classification (NCBI taxonomy): domain Eukaryota; kingdom Metazoa; phylum Arthropoda; class Arachnida; order Araneae; family Theridiidae; genus Parasteatoda; species Parasteatoda tepidariorum. The sequence goes on from NC_092213.1 coordinate 66,951,460, forward strand.
GAGTTCTGTACCAGTGATATATTGTATGATAAAAATGGCAAGATATATGACATAAGAGCCGGTAGAGATTGTACTGCGATAACCTCAAACGACATAGCAGGGGTCAATCCAGATTCTTGTTGAAAACAAGGGTTTTATTTTTATGATTCTATAAAAAATAACAAAAATACTGATTTGTACAATTTATTTCCAGCTTTTGTTAGAATTTTGATTATTTTTAAAATCTAAATTTAAATTACAATCGGATACTTCTGCATGACCCGGTTTTTCTGAATCTATAAAATAAGGTCTTATATTTGAGGGGAAGGGGCTTAAAACTATGGGTATAACTTGAAACTATGTTCAGCTGACAAGAAGCGGTGGTAATAAAATTATGAATTAACCAGTCATTAACTCCGTTTTCAAAGGAAGAATCTTGTGAAGGGTCCACTTTTAAAATGAAATGAATTGTGAAGAGTTCTTTTTAAACTAAAAAAAAAAAAAAAAAAAAAAAAAATACAAAATATATTCTATTTAAGGAAATAACTTATGAAGGGTCCTTTTATGGACCCCCATCTATCTTAAATAGAACCCTAAATTACGTAGACTAAATCTGGAAATGAGGAGATTTTGTGCTTTATCAATTAAATGTAAAGCACAAAAGAAAGGGAGGAAATGGGAAAGATATTAAAAATAAATAAGGAATTAAAGATCACTAACTGGGGTCACCGTATTTTCTGGGAAGATTTCTCTATAGCGATCTGTGCAGAATAATCGCCAAATTTTTTTAATTTTCGGACAAAAAAAAAAAAAAAANAAAAAATAAAAAAAAAAAAAAAAAAAAAAAAAAAAAAACATCGATACGGAAATATCCCCCTTAAAATTATTTACGATCTTTTAAAAATCAAACATAGTATCTGTTTCAAAAGTACGTACTATATAGTTTTCCAATCAAATTCATTGAAAAAAAAAATTACTCAACAAATAAAAATTTCAATCCGAAATTCCTTCACCGGGTGGTGGTATATATATAAAAAAATTCACCTGTTAGAAAATGCTTAGATGTGCATGTCTCTTCATGTTTTGCGACGATGAACATTGCAGCGACAAAAATTTAGTTTCTCTCAAGATTCTTAAGATTTTCACAGATTAAATTAAAAAAAATATATCATCTAGCTTTGTATCTTATAACACACGAAAACAAATTAGTTCAATCAGAACAAAATAATAAGATATACACGCATTAAAATAAAGGGGGAAAAAAAAAAAAGAAATGAATAAATAACCTCAGTATTCAGGAGGGGAATCACAAAAAGGATACTTCAAAAGAGAAAAATACATTTATTTCAAAATTTGAATGGATTTTATTTCATTAAATTATTTTTATTAATCTTAAACACAAATAAAATTAAAAAGGACCAACAAAAAAAAATTACCATGAAACGTAAGTTAACAAATCGATAAGATATTGAATTCTAAGGAATTAGCTTATCTTAGTGAACTTTACTCCCAACTGGACAATTCAATTGTTAATCTCTTCAAGTAAAAAAAATTTTTTATTTTAAACCATGATGACTTAATTAATAAATTACAGGGAAACTCCATGGGATTCATCTTATTATCTCAAAAAATAAATTAATTAAATAGTGGTGGAGGGAAGGCTCAAATATTGATAGTTACTCAACTAAACATAACGTAAGTGCATTCTGTAGTCAAGACTTTTTTTTCTGAATCTTAAATTAGGTTTTAATAGGGTTTTTTTTTTCTACCAGGATTCCGCTTTTGTCGAAATATGAAAATTAAACTATGGTTTTCAAAAAGAATTTGCGGAAATAAAAATTTAAGTTAAAAATTAGAATAAATCAATAGAAGATTTCTTTCTTTAAATAAGTTATAAGCTCATATTCTATTTGTCTGCTTTTACTACATGCAGCTCACCGATTAAAGAGATTATAAAACAAAATAGGAGAAATTAACTATCTCATAGCAATTATATTCAGAATTTAATTAAGGGTTATTAACACTTATAAAGTGCTTTAGAAAATATTTTAGGTAAAAAATATATCTTTGTTTAACTTGTGGTGATATTTTATGTGGTGAGTGCCCCTCAAACCTCATGCTCCCCTCCCCCTCGCAACAAGAGTGTTATTTACACCACTGTAAACATCGCATAACAACTAAAATAGACATCATACACTCGGCATTTCACATGAATAATCACAAAAATATAGACTAATACTAAATTTTTTTAAAGAATAATTAATAATGAATAGTAAGAAAAATATTCTCACGAAAATCTTACATTTATTAAAAAGAAATAAATCTTTATGTACTTTATTTGCTCACCTAAATATTATATTTATAGAATACCTACTGACAAATAATTATGTTTTTTTTTCATAAAATAACAAATAAGGAAAGTCTTCCCATAAAATCGTATATTTATCTAAACACAGTATATTTTATTTTATTCGGATTATAGGTATACAAACAATAAAGACAATCACAAAAGGTTATGAGCAATACCATAGTAAACTATGAAGCAAAGACCCACGTGATTCATAGCATAATAACAACAAAGAACGAATAGCCGTGATAGTAAACGCTGCTGGGGGTTAGTATTACATCATATCAAAGCAACCCAAAAGCTTTTTGGATTATCGAAAAAGATCGGTTAAAAAATAGCTTATTCTCCACAGCAATGATTTTTTAAAAGAAAAAAAAGCTTACCTTATTAATGTAAACAATCCTAAAAATAGAGAAACGCGACACACTATCTGACGCAATTATTCACTACTCAAAGCTCTCACAGTAACTGAGATTTTCGTTCAACTTCAACCGAAAGCCTGAATGAGAAAAGTTTTTGGCGAGATATATTGGCTGAATTTTCGTGTAAAGTCGCCAAGTTTTATTATTTTTTTACTGCCAAGATAGAAGAGCACGCCAAGATCTACCTCACATTTTGTAACAGGTTGAAGCTTGAATAAAAAACACAGGTTGATGAATTACTCATTTTCGAAAAGGTGATGTTCTGTTGATATTATCGGATGACTTATAATGAAATTAAGAGATAAGATTTCAGCATTTCGTCTTAAATGAAAGTGTCATTTGATTCTAAAAGAATAATACTTATAATAAATTATAATCTCTTTATAAGAAAAAGTGTTTTTCCCCCTCCTTTTTTATGCTACGATTGCTTGTATAAATATTTGTATCAAATCTAAGGGGGCATTAAAACAACAACTAAGTACATTAAGTCTTTAAATATGCAACAATTGTAAATAACTTTTATTATTTAATTAAGTAATTAAACTTTTTATTAGGCAAACATTTAGCTTAGGTAAAGTGTTTTACGAAAAAAAATTTCAAACAAATTTAAAGATTGAGTTAAAGGTTATTAAAATATAAATATCTTTTACATTTTAGAAAATTTTGTTGGAAATGTATAAAATTTAATTACGGTATTATTCGCCCTCTCCAGAAATTACACGATTTCAATCCTATTTTCACGGGCATACACACTTCTTCACGCCACTTTTCTAACATAAAGGTGGACATTTTGGGAATTTTTATATATTTTTCTGCAATTCGGAATTCTTCTGAAAAAGAACTCTTATTAAAATATAGGCGTCGTGTTTGCAGAAAAAAGAAGAAAAAAGATTTGTGTTTAGAAACATTTACAGAAATTTTCTTCTAAAAAGTCTTTAGACCAAAATATGAAAATTTCAAAGCGCTAACGTGAGATAGACACATAACGAACTTCTTACAATTTTCTGATAAAAAAAATGGTTTTGTATTAAATGGTGACGATATAATTTCCGGAATTATCCGTATAACTCAAGAGTTATTTATAGAAAATTTGAGGGAATCGTTTTTAGAGCAGAACATGTTAACCTTTAAAAATGTTTAACCCACGAATTTAAATAAAATTAGGATGAACACTTTTTTTTTCCTTTTTGCGCTTGCGGGATCAGTTAAAACTGGTTTAATATTAAAATATGGATTTCATAGTTTCTGAAATAGTCATGTGTGTCTAGAAATATTTATCGAAAAATAAAAATGCTAAAAAAAAAATTAAAAACTGGTTTTATGTTAAAAATATAAACAGCATATTTTTGAAAAAGAAATTGAAAATTTTCATAAATTTTTTTAGTCCAAAACACACTAAGTTAAGAGCATAAATAGCTCTAAAACTCGGATGATAAATTTTTTATTTTTTTAATTTTTATGAGCATTATTATTTTACAAAAACTTATTTATATTGAATTATGGGCATCATATTTTTTTGAAAAAAAGCCGTATGTGTCTAGAATTATTGAAAAATGTTTTTTCTATTTTAAAAAAAATATTTATTTCAAAACAAGCGAAGTCCAGAGCATTTTTGAAGCTAATATTAAGAAGGACACCTTGCGAATTTTTTTTATAACACGTGTTTAATTTGAAACTGGACTCATATTATAATATATGGGTGTCATAATTTCAAAAAATAACCATGCATGTCTATAATGAAAAATTTGTAAAAAGTTTTATCGAGTCCAATATTTGCGAAGTCCAGAGCATATTATAGCGCTGAGGGTGTAAGCTTTTTAACTTTTTATAGCATTTTGCAGTGAGGGATTATTTTGTAACTGTGGATTCGTGTAATAACAAGTCTGTCGTATATTTTCAAAATATTCTTATAAAGTTTGGAGTATTTATAGGATTTTTTTTTAATCCAAAATAATCAAATTACGAACCTTACATAAAGCTAACGTTAGGTTTAATTTTAAGATTTTTTTTTCTTTTTTTAATTTTTGAAACCGAGAATCATCTAAAACAAGTTTTATATTAAAATAAAAGGGGTTAATTTTCGAAAATACCCATATATAACTCGAAATATTATAGAAAATTAATAATTTTTTTTAATTTAGTTTAAAACATGCAAATGTCTGTGCCTAAGCTAACATCCGTGTGGACAATTTGAGGATTTTTTTAAAATTATTTGTAACGCATTATTACTGATTTCATATTGAAATATGGGTGTCATATTTTCCGTAAATGTGTCTATAAATATTAATAGAAAATTTTTAAGAACATATTATTAAGTCAAAAAAAAAACAAAGTTCAGAACATACATGGATACATATCGCAACGCATTAAAGGTGGACAAATTAAAGATTTTTTAATAATTTTTTGCTATGCGAGATTCTTTCGAAACTGGCTATATTTTAAAATATTGATGTCATACTTTTCGTAAATATTTTTATAACTCTAGAAAATTTTAATAAAATCATACTGAGCCCAATTAAGCATCCAAGTTCAGAGCATATAGCTTTATTATTAGGCTGGAGACTGCGAATTTTTTTAATAATTTTTTTTGAAAAGAGGGGTTCGTTTGAAACTGGTTTCGTTAAAACTTATGAGCATCATATCATCTAAAATCACCCAATTACGTCTAATATTATTCGTAGAAACTTCTAAAAATATTTTTATACAGTTTAAAATATGTAAATTCTAGAGAAAAGAAGCTTTACAATTTAACTCTTTGTTATTGAACAGTGGTTCCCAAATGATGTTTTGCAGAGCCCTAGGATTCCGTGGAAGACTAAAGAAAAAAACGTTAACTTCACAGTAATAATTTTTGAAATTTTATATATATTTATTAAATCTAATTAATAATCTATTAGTTGGTTAGTTGGTTGGTTCTAATGCCACTTGCCACACGGGCAAGCCTGTTTGGTGAAACCGAGCAAATTAAGGCAGAGTGTGCGATTCTTGTTTTTTCAGTGGCGCCATCTATGGCCAAGAATTCGACTTCTGCCACATCATACGTCACATCTGTTTTATAAGGCGGAACCACAAATCGTAATTTTTACCTGAATCAGAATCAGAGAAATAATCTAATAGTTATTTATTATTTCGGACGTCTTTATGAAATTATTTAAAATAAATACCAAAAAAAAAAATTTTTTTTTTAGGGACGTTTCATTTTCCCAATAACTATATTTCTAACGTATGAAATACGAATATACCTGTTTTGTTTTTGAATGATTGGAATCGATTCTAATAACAGTATTATGAAAAGAATCTGAATTTATGAAAAATTGCCTTTATATTTCCTATCGCGCTTTTCAAATCTAAATAACTAAATTCGTTAACAAAGAAACATGTTGCCAGGTTTATAATTTTCAACGTTTATAATAGTTCTTTTAGCTTTCAGTTCGACAAAAACCGCAATGTTTCACTACTAGTTTCATTTTCGCTTATGTATATACCTCCAAAAACTAATTTAAAACTAAATTAGATACTGCTCGAGGAGTTGTGAATTCAACTGTCTGATATAAAATCCAATTTAAGATTAATTATGAAAAATAAGATGAAAAAATTTCGTTCTTTAATCTAAATATTTTCAAAATAAAGTAGACTTTAGTTGGTCAATAAGCTCACGATTGTTTGTATGTACTATATTATTTATAAAGTCGGGGTTCTGCCGAAAAATGTTGAATCATTCAGGGTTCCAAAGCTGAAGAAAATAAGAAAATAAAAATAAGAATGAGGAGTAACTGCTATAGAATATACGACTTCTTTTTTATCCTTTTGTCGGATTTAAAACTGTTTTTAAATTAAAGATGTTCTAAAAATATTTGTTTTATTTTGTTTTTATTTTTAGATCCGTAAGTTTATCGGCGCTAATATTTAACAAGATAACATCTTTATAAAGGGTAATTATAATAACTATACCATAAAAATGATACTGAAAATATTGTGAACCATGCGCACGTTTTAATAGTTTTCCCAGGTGATGTTTATAGTATAATACTTTATTTATTTTATATAAAAAGGATTTTTACTGCACAGAAGTTTGTTTTGATTTAAGTAGTTACAATCGAATGTAGAATAAACAATTCCCAATTAAATGAAATAGTATAATTATAAATTGGTTTAATTTTTCAGACTTTCTTATAGTATGTACTGGGCAATTCATTATTATTGGTTTAAAAACCTACAAGGGGCTCTGAAACATGTAACTCGCTAGAATTATGTAGGATCAACAGTCAAAACTAACATACTTTATCTGAAAACAACGAAACTACTGTAGTCGCAACTTTTTTTCGTTTGTAATGTAATGCACTTCTTTTGCTTGTAGTACGGTGGGTAGTGTTACACGAAAAACAGTTAGTTTGTTACGATACCTGGCAACTACTTTGAAAGTTTGAAAAGAAAAAGTTGCTAACACAACTAATTTTTTGAACGTGATAGGTGCAAATATTGCGCGAATGCATCAGCGGAATATTGTATTTTGATCTATAACTTTCGGTGTATGCATTAATTCTTGAGGAAATAAAGGAGTTTTATGTATTTAATACAATTAAAAATATTTGATATCTTTCTAGAGTTTCTTGAAATTAATATCTCCTGTCATGGAAGAAAGCGTAAAAAGTTGAATATTGAAGGAAAAAAAACTGTTTAGAGTAATAAATTGGCTTATATAATATATAAACATGGATGAGGCATTTCTTAACAATTTCTCATGACAAAATATTTTTCGAAACCATATTTTGCGAATTTATTTTCTTTCAATCTTTATTTATTTTAAATTTTGAGCACGAGAATAAATTGAAACCTCCAGCAAAATTTAAACTCCTAAAATTACTTAAATAGTGACTACATTTCGAGAGCAATTTGTTATTACATTTTGAAAAAAATACTTGCAGTTAACTGAAAAAATATATATACTATTAGTTTTTTTCCTAACACTGTGTAGGTTCAAAAGGTCGCAGACATAATGCAAACGCGTTACATACCCACAAAACCAGAATAAACAAGCCGAATTGGCCACAAAGAATGATTATTTATTACTGAAAGACGATTTTACATATTTGACAATTGAACTAGACGATTTTATATTTATTTAAAAAAAAAAAATATTAAGTAAAGGTTCGAGCCTAAATTCACCTTTCTTCGCTCTCATGGGCGCAACGCAAAATACGATTTTCATCGCTTCATCCAGGCAAGCTTCATAATTCTCTTATCGGCGATATGTTTGTACATGATTCTTGCTTGTAATCAAGTTCAAGTCCTACATGTACTGATTTACGCACAATAATTCTGACTAACCCCGTATAAATGGTTCAGCCATGGAGAAAAGGGGAAATATTTCATATTTTTCTTCCGATCAGCAAACTTGTCTTATTTCGATAAACACGGGTTCCACGACCCTGTGCATGGTTTTTCTACGAAATTCCCTCTTTTTATCACACAACAACGTTTGATCAACACTTAGAACTTAGATTTCATATGGTGTCTATTGCCTTTAACGTTACTAGTTGACTCACGCGATTGAATTCGCATATTTCACTTATAGTAACTCTTTTCAAAAATATTTAGTGCAGGGTTTTATACATTTAATATGTGTCTGTGTGTCTCAACTTTTGAGATAATGAGTGCGCATGGATTCGGTACCAAGCAGTGAACATCGAGCACTATTCGATAGTGGAAGTTAGGGTTTCCTGAAGAGTTAAAAAATTAAGTCTAACTTGGAAGAGAGGCAGCGCCTATCCAAGAAACAGGGAACAGCGGTTGTACGAAAATTTAGTGACCCAAAAGTTTTCAATTCATTTAGGTGACCAAAATAACATGTTTTTTATTTCTTCATGTTACCTTTGTAAGAGATAAACTGATCTTTTTGTGTTTTAAATATTTATAATTTTTAGAAGTAATTTGTCACTCATAATTTCTTTACAAATGCTTCTTTGCCGTTAAAATTGTACATTTGAGTGGCTATAAGAATTGTAAATTAAAATGCGCGATTTCCCCACTCTCCACACTTTTCCTGTCTCAGTTTCCATGGATTCGGTAGTACGTTCCATTAAGAAAGTGGAATGTACTTGCGTGGTGGAAAAAGTAAAATCTGAGGTAACCATTTTGTAACGGAGAGTGGGGAAATCGCGTAACCTTAAGATGAGGCTCTCGTTTTAGTTTCGAAGAGTGTCGTTCATTTTACGCTTAATTTTTCTCACTAATTTGAAAATATTTTTACAGTACTCAATTTCTTTTGCAACAAAATTAATTTAAATCTTTAAAATTACATATTAACTTAATATTGAACACAAGAATTGCTTTTCAAAATTCGAGAGCTTCGCCTTCTACTCGTTATCGCTCACCGAATTTCGCAACTGCTTATGCAATTCTTAACAGATTTATTAGCTCACTCATTCCGTCTTAGTCTAATTCAAATGTATAAGATTTTATTTTAAATGTTATTAGAGGTCGAACTTTTGCTTGCTATCCCTTATCAGCCCTAGGAACAGCTTGAACATTTCTCTTTATATGGTTTCACTCGCCTATTTCGCCAATGCGACACACAGTGGGACAGAATACCAAAAGAGCAGCAGAAAGAAAGGATAAATAAAAAAAAATATAAATGAGTATTGGTATGCGTTACTTTCGTAAGGAGATATAACTTGTGAATTAAAAATTCTTGAAAATTTTGATAATAATATTATGTTTAGATTAATTGAATTTAATCTTTTAAATCGAAGAATTTTATTATTTTTTTTATTTATTGGAATTTTGTCATACGCAGATCTAATTTAAAAATCTCTCTGTACATTAATATGAAAATTAACATAAGAAATATCACCTAATCAAAACAACTTAAATTTTTTTTTCTTTATGAAAGCAGAGTATTTGGTTATTTTAATTCTCCCTCCTTCACGAAAAAAATAAATAAATAAAATAAAATAAAATTTTCTGTTAACTTTTCCTATTTCCTATTTGTGAGGACGCCATAACACGGGAGAAACTTTACGTCGCAAATTCTTACTTACCACCATTAATAATTTAAAAGGGGAAAAAAGTGAGTTCATACAAACCTAGAGTAAGCCATGAAGTTTCCAAAAAAAAAAAATTTTCAAAATATCAAAATGCAATCAAATTATAGGAAGAGAACTTCTCCACTGCGTAAGTTTCCTCATAACTTATTTTCATTTTGATATTTTAAAAATTTGTATTCAATATTTAAAAGTTCATGGCTTACTCTTAGGTTTGCCTAAACTCACTTTTTCTATACTTCAAACTAGTTATGGAAGTGAAAGAGAATTTACCGTGAAAAGTTTCTCTCGTGTTGTGGCGCCCCCTTAAGACGAATTAAAATATTAGTGGTGCCTACACTAAGAAAAAAAATCTGTAAATAAATAAATGTAAAATGCAGTCATTATCTGTGAAATGTAAGGATGCCAGCAATAAATATTATCTTCCATCGACTCTGCTCTCAATTGATCATAAAATGAAAATATTGAAGATTTTTACCTGATAATATTGGAGGGGTGAAGCACCCCTCCAATATTATCCCACATCTCACACCGTGAAGGTTCTGGGGATAGGGCGAACTTAAAGTATCTAAATTTGGTTCAAACCATTAAAACAATTTCCAGTTTTTTCATACATATTTCCCAATTCTAAAATATTTAGGAGCTGGCCCATCGCATTTAGCAGAACAGAACTGGGGAGAAAGCGAACTTGAAGGTATCTAAATTTGGTTCAAATTATTAAAACAATTTCCAGTTTTTTCCTACGTATTTCCAAATTCAAAAATATTTAGGAGCTGGCCTATCGCACTTAGCAGAACAGAACTGGGGAGACGGCGAACTTAAAGTATCTAAATTTGGTTCAAACTATTAAAACAATTTCCAGTTTCTTCCTACGTATTTCCAAATTCTAAAATATTTAGGAGCTGGCCTATCGCATTTAGCAGAACAGAGCTGGGGAGACGGCGAACTTAAAGTATCTAAATTTGGTTCAAATTATTAAAACAATTTCCAGTTTCTTCCTACGTATTTCCAAATTCAAAAATATTTAGGAGCTGGCCTATCGCACTTAGCAGAACAGAACTGGGGAAAGGGCGAACTTAAAGTATCTAAATTTGGTTCAAACTATTAAAACAATTTCCAGTTTCTTCCTACATATTTCCCAATTCAAAAATATTTAGGAGCTGGCCTATCGCATTTTGCAGAACAGAATTGGGGAAAGGGCGAACTTAAAGTATCTAAATTTGGTTCAAACTATTAAAACAATTTCCAGTTTTTTCCCTATTCAAAAATATTTAGGAGCTTGCCTATCGCATTTAGCAGAAATTAAAATTTGCCTTCTCATAAACTTTGTAAATTATTTTCACAGAATTGATTAAAAATAATACCTGAATTTAGTATAAAATGCTGAAATTCAAATGAAATATTTATCGCTGTCGTTTATTTTCTCTGTAAAATGATGCGGTAGTTCCGTAAACCGAGAGTTCTAAAGAAAAGAATATGATACTCTTCTGAAACAGTAATGGTCACTTGATTGAGTTAAATTATTCAACAGTTGAGATCTTGTTTAAAAGAATAGCGCAACTATCTAACTTTTTATCGAAATTTTTATTTTAAACATATCACAAATTCGATCTAAATTATTTATAAAATAAGTAATATTTCAAAAACTCTCCAAGTGAAAAAAATTTATATCTATTCGAATTACCAAACCAATGAGAAAAAGTACAGTAAAAGACCCGCTATCCGGTTCAATTAAACGGAAATTTTATTTTATTTTTTAAAGAGGATGTCGAAAATTTTAAAATACACAGCAAAAAACCAATCTTTATTCGATAAATAACCTCTCTCCTTTAATTTAGCTAGATATTAAACTAGCAATTAGGTCAAAAAGAGCGTTACCTCTCTTTCTACTTATCTTTAAGAATCTCCATTAACAATTATTATACTTTTATCTTCTTTATCATGTTTAATAACCATCAAATGCAATTTTTTTTTTTCTTGTGGGGCAATTTTTATGAACAATTATTATAGTTTTCTCTTCTTTATCATTTTTTAATAAGCATCAAATGCGATATTTTTGTTGTTGTTTTTATTAAGGTGGGACATTTTTTACAGAAAATAAGGTAAAGTAAAAAAAAAAAAAAAATCGAGATTTTTGGTGCTTAAGTAAGCGGAATTTGCAGCTCATTCGGGGTAATCGAGCTTTTTCCGCACTCTTTCACAATAAATGAAAAAATGTGCGATTTTTCTACTTACTATTCATTTTTCTACTCAATTACTTCCCATTTGCAATGATAAAATTTGTCTGAGTGTGAAGGTTTGTCAGAATTCTCTTTCATAATTTAAGATGTTGTTATACACAGCGATCGCTTTCAAAATAAAATAGGAATCAATAATGTAAACCAGAGTTTAAAAAAAAAACATCCGAAATTTGCTATGGTTTAATTGTAGACAAAGAAATTTAAACGATGTGGAATTTTTAATAATTTTTGGAGCAGAAATAATTTTCAAACATATTTCCCCGGGGTAATTTTTTTGTTTTGTTGTTGACGTATGCCTGTTTAGGACAAAAGGTTCTTGTTTTTCAGTGGCGCCATCTATGGCCAAGAATTCAACTCCTGCCACACCATACGTCGCACCCGTTTATAGGGCGGACCCATTCATTCATCCACAGATCATTATTTTGACCTGAATCAGAGAACGATCGATCTCCAATCCAGTACCCCCAGAGGCATTGGTTTGTCATGGGAACATGGAGGACTTGTGCGACTCGACAGATTTAACGTGCATCCGTCATTTCACTGCACGGGGAGTCTTCGGCCGGCGGGATTCGAACCCACGAACTCTCGGACATGGGCCCAGCGCCTTACCGTCCAGGCTATCCCAACCGTAATTTTTTTTAAAAATATTTTTTGGAATAGAAATAATTTTAATACAGATTTCGTCTGGTTAGAGGTTCTAATATTTTCAAGAATAGAACTTAGCAAATTGAATTTTGTACGAATTTTCGGTACTTCTATAGGGGTAAAATCTTTCAACCTTCCTGATATACCAACAGCAACATTACATAATAATTTCTTTTTAATTAATTCTAGTGCTAAATAAATTATTTTCAATTCTCAAAATTATTTCGAGTTTGGAAACAACCACCAAGGGTTCGTAAAGTACCATAAGAAACTAGTATCAATGTTGAATACAGTTGATTTACTTGATTTGATAAGATTTTATTTTGAAATCAATTATTAAAGACGCGAGATATTGTAACAAGATACTGTTAATTGGAGTTATGAAAATATTTTATTCGAAGTTTTTTTCACCGTTATAGGAGGTATCGGATTTCCGGCTATCAAATCCTCAAAACCATAGCTTTGTAATTTTGAACCTAATCTAGCAGACAAGGAAACTCATGGAAAAAGCATTGTGGAGAATTCAACGAGAACTTCATCAGTGGAAAAAATCCGCATTTACGTTACTAAGGGAGTAGAACCGCTAAAACCTCCCACGGTTAGTCTAACGGTAATCAATGATCCGTTCACCAATGGATGTATTTTATATCAAAATGGTAGCCAGTGCGAACTTTGATCAGAAGATGAATCGACCCGATATCACTGGAATCGAATCTAAATCGGCTTTGGGGAAGGGGCAAGTGCTATATTCTCAAAGCCCTCTTGGTTTCGTTAAAATATTTTATAACCGTCGTCAGCCGACCCAATTTTGAGTTTGCGACCGCCAATGTTCATCTCCGTAGTCTTCTGATGTTGAACCCATTCCAGAAGACAAGGAAACTCCTGGATCAAGTTTTGGGAGGACTTTTTGATGGAACTAACCGGCATTGGTATTACATGGAAAGTAAAACAATGAAAACCTCCTACGGTTAGCCTGACGGCAAGTCGACGCCAACCCGTAATCCGTCTACCACTGAGGATATTTTACGTCAGCACTGAGGCCGGGTGCAAGCCGGATAGTCGTATTGATCAGTCATCGGAATTCTATTAATCATTGCCGGGATTCGAATCCAGACCCAAATGGGAGGCTAGCGCTCTACCTCCTGAGCCACCACGGCTCAATATTGATATACAATATTGCGAGAGTATCTTATTTTTTGTAGTGCTAATAATAATTAGGAACAAAACAAAATACATTTTATCATCCTAATGGTAACGAAAATTGCTTTTTTTTTATAATTTTTTTTTGTGCAATACAAAAGAAGGAAAAAGCTTTAATTTTTAGACATTCGTTTATCTACTCATTGACACTAAACGTAAATAAACTGTTTTGCAATGATCAGAATGGAACGCCAACTTAAAACAATGACTGCCTTCTTCTCAAAATGAGAGGCGCAGGAAGGAAAAAGAAGTCACGGACAAATTGAATATCAGAGAGGGGAGGGGGGAAGAAAACTCGAGAGTCTAAAACTAGTAGAAGAGAAACTGATGTATCTCATCGGATTCCATTACAGAAACAAGGATCGTGATACACGCATTTTTATCTACTTTGCAAATAGATAGCAGCTCACTGGGATGACAGAACATTTCGTATAAGAGAAATCTGACACGAATCAATAGCTGAATGCACAAATAAATGTTTGTTCGTATTCCGCATAGCTGTATACAAATCTTTCATTATAAACTTTCAGAGATTTTTTTCTGAACTTTCACTTGGTAATGGAGAGTGGGGCTAGGTGGGATTGTTTTAAAATTTCATATATTTAAAGTTCCTACATCAAAAATGATCATTACTTGTTTAACCTTTTCACACTACAAACCAATGATGATAATAAATTGATCATAATCACGAATTTGTAATTAAAAGAAAAAAATAAAAGGTAGGTAGGTACTTTAATTTACGATTGGCGACGGTTTGGGAAACATCCATGAGGATTATCCGAAGACTTCCTTTCACAATTTTGATGTTCTGTAGATGGGATCTCAATCGTGAAGCTACTTCCACAATTTAGACAATGATATGAAGGGGAAGGAAATTTTCTTAAGATCCTTGTACGCATGATACTGCTCAGCGACCACCGGGGTGGTTTCGATTCCAGATTGTACGAGCTAAGTCGTCCAGACCTTAGCTAAGTCGAGGATCGGAGTCAGATTTTCAAACCACAGGGCTACTACGGCCCAGAAAAAATAAAAACCCTGCTTCTTTTGGTCCCGCAGTGGACTGATCGTTAAGACACGGTTCCCAGCAGATCACCGAAGTCAAGTATCACTGGCTACGGTCAGTGTGCAGGTGGGTGACCACTTGGATCAGTCTGCGTAGGGACCGAGGGTGCGCGGTATTGGTCCTCGATAAACTGTTCTACCGTAAAGTGCTCGACTTCGAGTGCAGGTCGACGGGCTACCGAAGCGGGGGTGCCACCCCCTCTGCAGAGAATCAAAATTGTGATGGCATGTCTTCGGATCATCCTCAGGGGTGTTTCCTACACCGTCGCCAGTAGCCCATTGTACAGCTCTAGTGCGATGTAAATTAACTACAACAACTGCTCCTCTTGCAACTCTAATGTGACACTTGATCAATTTTACCGTGGTTTTGACCTAATACAAACGTGATTTCTATAATAACAATCGAAAATAAGGTACTTATGTTTTTATTAGATCTTCGAAATATTTATCGGATTATCTCTAAACATCGCGAGAACAACATTTCGATAGCGATGCAAAATAGTGTCAACTGTTTCAAAAACTATTTCTATTTATTGGTGGGTGTGTTTAAAGACTAGTGAATGTAAATCGCAATATAAGTTAATGAAACCTTTATAATATTGTTGTGCTCAAATACTGCTTTTATTCAAGGTTTTTATGACGTGTCTTAAGTGAAGAATTACTCCTGTTTTTTCAGACTTTTTGAAGTCTGAAAGAACAGCAGAACTAAAAGATAAAGATTAAAAAATACTGTAATCTTATCTCCTCGCTTTTATTAAACATTTTAAAATCGTTATCTTTTTTTTTTTTCGAAGAAAAATGATCGTTTCAGGTGGTTGGAAGTCTCAATAAAAAGAATTTTTTTTTCATCGCTAGGGAAACACAGTGACTAGAAAGGGACCTTGGGCTACACCCATTAAGTCCATGCCGCTTTGGATGAATAAACAATTAAATTTTTTTTAAAGTATAATTTGATTCTCCGAAACTTTCCTAACTTATGTTTTCTATTTTGAATAGAGTGGCATTTTTGAGTCACTGGCGTTTAAAAGTAAGCGTAAGCGTTTTAATCGGAAGAAGAAAAAGGTACTTATTTTTTGACAAAAATTAAGAAAACGGAACTTTACTTTTTTTTTTTAATTATTCAAGTGTAAGAAACAGCTACTTAAATAATACTGGGGGTAGAAGTATGAGTTGCATGATTATCATAGACACAAAAGGTAGAAATAAACTTATTCGCTTATAACAAATTAATTTCTCTATTTTTCTTAACCTTTGATCACATTCAAAGCGCTAACACCAATTAATTTATAGAATCACCACATCAAGTATCAATTAATCATGTTAATTATACACACCCCTTGTTGTTGAAGTATTTGTGTAGAACAGTTCATGATTTAAAACATTGAAATTCTACTCTTGTACCACCTCAGATTTCCTTTGTAAAACGTGGAGAACCAAATTTGCGTTACATGGCGAGGGATACCACGAAAAATCTTCCATCAGACTAAAAAGTGGGAGGTTTTCCTCTCCATGTAACGCAAAACATGCCGTCAGGCTAACTGTGCGAGGGTCTCGTGGTCTTCCTCTTGATGCAACACAAATGCGGGTTAGCTCCATCAAAAAGTGCTCCACGAAGGCAAATTTCTCCCAATACTCGATCCAGGAGTTTCCTTGTCTTCTGAACTGGCTTCAAAATTACAAGGCTACGGAGTTGAACATTAGTAGTTGTAAACCCATAGAATTGGGTCGACTGTTCAACGACGGTTATATATACATATATATAAATAAATAAAATACTTCACCCAGGAGTTCACTTGTCTTCTGGTTTAGGCTCCAAATTACAAGACTATGGAGTTGAACAATGATAGTCATAAATTCAGATTTGTGTCTACTGTAAGCCGGTTGTAAATAAAGTAAAAAGTCAAATAATGTAGCATTTTGATTCGATAAATAAATTATAAGGAAAACAACGTTTCAACTATTTTCTTTTCTTTTTTTTTGTTGCTTGTATCTATGAATAAAACTGAACAAAATTTAAAAAATTAAGTGCCCTCTGATAGCGACATTTCATGCTTTATAACTTTTATATTTTTTGTTTGTAAAGACATTTTTGGGTATCAGGCAAAACGAGCGTTACGCCTTTTCCAAGCAAAAGTGGAAAAGTTTGCTCATATTTTGAATACAGATTCTGAGCCAACAGTTAGCTCGAATTTTATGCTTAAGGATACTAATCGATGTAAAAATCAATGTTCTTTAATTACGTCCAATGCAAAATTTTGTATGTGATACATCATTAAATTATTATCAAAATAAAAACTGAAACGAAAAAAAAATTGGTTAAAATTTTGTAGTTTATATATAGCTTAATGTACCTAAAAACACAGAATACAAGTGCCAGTCAGGATGGGATAAAATTTTATAAAAAAAGCTGTTCCTACTTAGCAATTTTATGAGGGGAATTATAAAATTTCAGTCGCTTACTAAAAACAAATAAATTAAAAAAAAAAAAATTGTGTTTTAAGCTCAAAATATTTTATAAAATATCAGGAAAAAAAATGGATACATTTTTAGGACTAATCACAGAATTATTTAACTTTAATGTAACAAATAAAAAATGATTTTCAAAATGTTTTTTTCCCCTTTAAAAATAAACAAAATTACAAACAGTAGAAATTGATAAACACTTTCAAGATACTGATAAATATTTTATTTAAATTTTAACATTTGAAAATGCAATGGTTAATTGATGTTTAACTTAAAATAATTTTCAGTCAGCCATTAAAATTTTGTTTCATTACAGAATTTTACACTCAATAACAATTAGTATTTGGACACCCCTGTATTATGCAGGTGATCTAGAACGAATTTTCATGGTACGAACCAGGTCTCTTGATTCGAATTTAAGGTGAACATAACATAGGCACACAACTACTGTGCTGTTTTGGAAGACATTATGCTTTCTACATTGCGGCAATTTTAAAAGTTAAGGACATGTAACTTTTAAGATGACAACGCCATCTAGAACACAGAGGGTACACCATGTGCACTGTTAGGTGCAAGAGGATGTCCAGATTACTTGAAATAATTACTTTTCAATGAAGGAATCTTAATAGTCTTTCCTGCATATAATTGGTGTTATTTTGAAGCACCCAGTGGTTCAACCCCCTGTAGTTAAGGAGAAGTGAGTTGAAAGTTTACTATGTGCTTATCTGTACGTAACAAATGGAAAAGTCCCGACGTTGCGCACCGCTGATGCCAATATAGCACATTACAGGCTCAACCAACAATTGAATCTGGATAACTTTTTTTAATATCAAAGGTGTCCAAATACATATAGGAAGATATTATGTTTAATAATTCCTCGTGTGTTTCATAATATTTAATACTGTTACTTATTAATTCGATGCCATTTAAAACAAGCTCAGAATACATAGAAGAAACTGAAGAATATAGTGAGGTAAATGCAAAAAGTATAAAAAGGACCAATGTTTGCATTAATGGACTAGAATTAAAATGGTTTTATAATTAAAACCATACATAAATAAACTTGAAAGGGATTTCTTAACGTCCCAGTTGCACAAAATCCATTGCCTTGATAAAGAAATAAAATGATACCTGCTCACCAGTTTCAATAAATAGACACGACAAATAATAAAAATAACAACAAAATAAACTAGATCTAATCCCCATGTAAATCAATAAGTACAAGGAACGTCTTGAGTTAATATAATTCAAATATCTAACACATAATAGTCACAAAAAAGTAATATATAAATATTTGCAATACTTTTAGAAAACTGATTTTTAAAATGTCTATATTTTTAAATTTCAAAGCTGTTTTTAATGAAACTTAAAAATAATTTTAATAATTCAATAAAGGAGTCTTAAAAGTATTATCAGAAATTCTGATCGAAACTGATGATATTTCACATAATTTTCCTTATGTACATTTTTCACGCAGTTAATGCTTTATATATATACTAACAAGAATTTTATATAAATTTGGCGGAATTTCAGAGCACTGGGTTTTAAATTTAAGAGATTCTACTGCAATTATTATTATCATATACCCAAGATACTATATAATAACTATTATAATATATAAAAATTATTCTAAAAACAGTATTGATGTAATATTATAAGTTATTTTGTATTACAATAATTGCAGCAAGAAAAATATAACAGATTAACAAATAAATATGTTAAAACAAAAAAATAACACTAACAATAAATAAATCACATGTATATATTTCAGAAAGAAAAAAAAATTAGTGTGCTGTTCTTTTGTATCAAGGAATTAACTCTTGATCTGAATGTCATTATTAAAAAAAAAAATGTATCAGGGTTTTTACTCTTTATTTAAAACAAAATTCAAAATCTTTAAAACTTTTAAAGAAAAAATTAGCAATTTCAACAACCTTTTAAATTGAAGAAAAGAAGAAAAAAATTCTTTTCAAAATTGAAGAAATATTTAAAGAAGACGAAAACAATTAAAGAACATAAAAAACACAAAAAATATTTAAATAAATAAAAGTCTTTCTTTTTTTCACATTTTGCAGACCCTATTAGAAACCACTTGAAGATAATTTGAGTAAATCTAAAGTCACAAGCTAAGCATCATGTCTAAAAATTTTAAAGATATTTTATAAACAAAAAGATTCAACTCAGTTTTTTTTTAAGGTATATATTTTCGTTTTCAGTTCTATTTTCCTCATATTTCATCAATGAAAAAATTACAGTTGTTAGATACTTTAGGAATTGCCAAATAATGATAAGCACATTTATGCTATATCAGTAACAAGTGTAAAGTTAACATTTGATGTCAGAACTGAAAGCAGTGAATACATGAATTGTGGATAATTTAAAAAATTTATGAACATAGAATTTTTGTTTTGGTGTCAAATATGTTCCTTTTTCAAGGACTAAAAATTATTTAGAAAAAAATTTAGGAGCCCTTGAAAATTTGAATAAAACTTAAGCACTTTTTTAAGGCCTTGTAAACCTTGTTTGAAATTAATGCTTCGTGAGATTAAATTATGTTTGAAATTAATGCTTCATGCTGATTATAATTGTAATTAGCTACTTGATACAAATAAACTTAAGAAGCAAAAATAATGACTACATACCTCATATCACAATTAAAAAATACTCCTTAATGATGAACTGTTTCAATCAGTGCTGTTTGTGCTTTCATGATAAACTAAGAATAATACTATTGTATCTCCTTAACATTGTTTCTACAACCTTCATATACAAGCAAATAATGATATTATTAAAATTTCTATTATCATGCTTTCAAAGAAAATTTAATTTTTCGTTTGAATACAACAGATTTATATTACATAAAATATAAAAGTCATACATACTAAAATAACACTTTACTAAAAAAAAAAAAACCCATTAACAGTAAGCAAACTTTGTGACATATTTCAAATTTAAAAAGTTGAAATATTTAAACATGTAATTTAGTAATAAATACTATACTTAGAAAATTACTAGAGTAAGTAATTGTGATAGCATTAAATTTCATTATAAACAACATTCAAAATTTCAAATGGTAATTTTTTCATTAACTTATTGGTGTCACAATGGCACATTTTCATCAGTAGGATAAAAGGCAGGGATGATCAAACCGAAATGATTTAATTTAACATAAGTTGGTCATACTAGAGATAAATATCCTGCTAAAACCTTTAACAGTTCATTTATCTCTGTAGTCTGACATAACCACTGTCACATTTAAACTGCCGTACTTTTTATTCTACTGATTAAGGTGTAGCATAGTTACACTGAAAAAAGAATAGGATTTAATAAAATATTTGCCATTTGTAATTTCAAATGTTGTTTTTAATGATATTTAAGTACTCTAATTATTGTCACTAATACTTTAATTATTTCATGG
Source organism: Parasteatoda tepidariorum (assembly GCF_043381705.1). Taxonomy (NCBI): domain Eukaryota; kingdom Metazoa; phylum Arthropoda; class Arachnida; order Araneae; family Theridiidae; genus Parasteatoda; species Parasteatoda tepidariorum. The sequence goes on from NC_092213.1 coordinate 66,972,279, forward strand.
CACACCAACAACAAACACAAAGCTAGTTAAAAAAAAATTGTCTGAAATTCTAGCCTTATCCTCCTGAATAAGACATATGGTCCATGTTAGTAAAATCACCCTATATAAACAATTGTGCATTTACAACAATAACAAAGTTCACTTCTTTTTATGTCATGCAACATTCCCTAATTCTAAATACATTTTTTTGTTTGGATACATGGCAAAAAGACTTAATTGAGCTAAAGCCAGCACTGCACCAAGAAAATTTGGAACCTGAAAAAAAATTATGCTTTCAATAAAAATGAATGTGAATTATACACTATGCAGGGTGTCTTGAATTAGACTCAAAGCTTTCCAAAATTTATAACAAGAAAGCAGTTAGGATTAAAAAAAATTCTCAATTCCTCCACATTCTAACAAATTTTAAATTTCATTTCTTTACAAGAATGATGAAAATTAATTATTCACTAAAGTGAAGAAGAACATTATTTGACATCTCTGAATAAACGTTTCTTAGAAAATAAATATAAAACAATGGGCTTTACTCTCCCTCAACTCAGAGACTCTACCTCACTTACAGTGAATTTCAATATTAATTAAATAGTTTTGATTTCGGAATTCAGCGATCATAAGTCTGATAACTGATGAGATTTTAACTTTATTATACATAATGATTTTGTAATTGGACATTTTATCACAATAAATGGCTGATTACATTAACCAATGATACAAACTGGTAAGTGCTGTAGTAATATATTTGGATTATACACATAATTTACGTAAATAAATTTTAGTATTTATAATAGGACTGGGTGATGTTAAGATTTTGGCATCGCCTCTCTAACACTGTGATTTTTCAATACATCACGATGGTTCATTACATTACTGTTTAACATTTAGTATTGCATAATTTTTAATTCTTGCACTTCTTGACTGATTGATTAAGAGAATTATATTCTTCCTGTATAACTCAATCTTCAGTTTAGTTACCTTACTAAAAATGCAATAAATTTGTAGAGTTATCAACAATAAATTGCATTTCTTTAAGGAAAAAATCAATAGCCCACATCAGCGACCTAACACATAGAAAAAGAAGGGGAAAAAAGAAAACAGAACAACTTGTGTACGAGGAAAGGAGGGGCATGCAGCAAAAAATAACATGTAGTAGCCTACATCATTAAATTAGTAATTACAAATATAAAGTCAAAATTAAAACACACAGCATTCATAAAAATCTTCATTAAAAAAATTGCTGTTAGATTGAGACAGAATGAAAACTTAGGAACAGATGATGATAATGCATAACTTTCGAGTCAATAACAACTTAATTTTAGTTCATTACTATCAATATTTATTGAAAAAAGAGGAATGAGTTAAAAAGTAAAATGAATCCTTGAATGAAACTAAAATATTAAAAACTGACATTTTTTAATTAATAAAGATTGTATTATTTTCTAATATTTCTGAATAACTAAAGAGGTGATCTCAATATTAATTAATAATTCAATAATAAAAAAACATGTTTCCATAACTAAGATATTTAACAACACTTCGATTCTCATCAAGATTAATCAAGCCAGCAAAATGATGTGTCACAACGGAAGAAGCACACGAAAAGATAACGACCATTGCTGACTTACGATGGGAGGAAAATACTCTTCACGTGAGCATGTGAACATTGATGTCAGATCGGGAGAAGTGTTCTATGAATGCACTTGTAAACATCAATGTATTATCAGGAACAATGCTCATCATTGCACATGTAGACATCAATGTTAACAATGCATCAAAAAACACTGTACACATCTCGGTCAATCACAATTCACAACGCTTCGAAAAATTGACATTCCAAACATCGGATTGGCGATGATTGCATAACATTGATATTTTGAAATGTGTCACTCAGTCCTATTTAGTAATATTTTAGGTAAAGGTATGTATGGTTTCTAAAATATTTTTAAATGCTCCTCAAATCAATTAATTGAATTCAGAATAATATGAATGATAATAAACTAAATTCAACTTTTTTACGAGCAAAAAGACTCTTGTTTGATTACATAAAACACCAATTATAAAAACTAGTATTTTATATAATTCTTTTTTCTAGCCATTAAAAATAAAACACCAAAAGCAAAAATTATATAATTACATGTTACTAAGATAAATTTTATAGTAAAAGTAAATTCTTGATAACATATTATTTTATTTAAGTCATTTACAAGCATCTAGTTTCTTTTGCTAACATGTAAATCATCTCCATCTTTAATTTTTTTTGATGAAATTCATTGTATAAGTGTCACTTGAACAACATAGTATTAAAAAATGAATTGAATAATATTTTTTAACGTTAAATTATAGCACTTATTATCAAGATAAAGATCAATCTCAATAGTCTACACATAAAAATTGATTATAGAAGTAAAACTAAATATTAATCATTTCAAATAATAAGAAATAAGAAAATATAAAAGCAAAGAACAAGGATAAAAAAATCAAAGACACAACAATAAAAGATTTTTTCCCTATTTAAACTTATGATTACAATTAATAATAGTTTAAGCAATTTAAATTAAAAATTTGTTTAATTAGGCATTTGTTTACTGAACAATAGCAGAACTGTTAAATACCTGTACAAATTTATCTTCAACTAGAACTCCATACAAAAACCACAATGTAGCCATAATAAATGTACACATTATCATCATGAAGGGTAGAGTATCAACATTCTTAGTCCTTAAAACATGAGCCTAAATAATTTAGTCAAATTTTAGCTTAGACATGAAAAACATTTATCTTATTATAGGTAAAGTAGAGGTAAAAATAATAATATATAAAAATATAGGTATAGGTTTGGTAGCAGAATTTATTGAATGAATGAGCAGCACTATCTTGCTAAATCCAAATTGTCTCCAACTTCAACACAGTCAGACAAAAAGTTTGTAAAAAATTTAGCTTAATCTAACAAAATTCGCAAACATAAGGTCCTTAAAAATTATACTTAAAAACTATATGTTAATCAAATTTAAGTTGAATTTTATTCAATGGTAATGAAAAAACAAAATAAGTGAAACCTGTAATCAAACAGAAAAAAGAAATTCTTTACTTTTTACTCTTTGCTGGGTTTTCTCTATTCTGCTTTTTAATTTTTATTAGAAAGAAGCTAAGAGATGTTTTAAACATTGACCTCAGCAATTTTTATACAATTTCTTCGTTTAAAAAAAAATTCAAATAAAAAATAATTTGCAGATGTTGTAATAATCGGCAGGACTCACTGCCATGCTGGAAGATTTCTGCTACCAAGGGTATAGGTAAAAAATATATGTTCTCTTATTATAGGTAAAAGTAAAAAAAATAAAATACCACAGCTGCTAATGGGGAGGCCATAAAAACCACTCCAGCACCACATGCAGCTATTCCAGCAAAATATTCCGCTTCTTCAGGAGAGGCAAAATAAGTAGTATAGGAATATAGAATTCCTATGACAAATAAGGTTGCAAGCAATTGTTTTGTAAACCTGGCCTGAAAGAAAACATTTATTTGCTTTATGTTTCAATAAAATAAAAAGGGAAAGAAACTTAATCCAAGAATATAATACAGAGGAATGAAACAATTCGGTTTATTTCTAAGTAAAAGCTTGTATTTTGCTGTCATTTTCCAAAATAATCATTATTTTTAATTACAATGGCCACAACTAATAAAATCATTGGATTTAAAATTAAATCTGCAGGAACGGAATTATTACAATATCAAAACATACTGAAACCATCCTTCAATAAAATCACTATCACAGTAAATTAAAATTTTTGTTGGGCATAAATTTAAAAACAAAATTAAGCGCTCTATGTTTTCTAGTCTAAATATTTAGAACTTTCTATTTTATCAAAGTTTAAAAGCATATCAATAAAAAGAATTTAATAAAATTTTGCCCCCTTACTAATAAATGGAAAAAAGTCATGGGTGTGAATTACACTTTTTGGAGAAATTGAAGGGTGAGTTCCATTATGAATTTTTATAATTGTGGGAAATTTTTTTTAAAATTTGCTTAAAATGCTCTTGAGATGCAGTGAACTCCATAAAAATTAACATTAAAGGGTCCGAACTTGGGACTGGCTTTAATAAATTATTGTGTCCATATTTTTCAGATTGTGTCTCCCCTTCCAAGTTTGGATGATAAGGAATTCAAATTTGACAAAAAAAAAGAAGGTATGTTTATTTATAAAGTACATTTTTGAGTCTGATTTTGTAACTGAAAATATTATTTTCACTTCTTAATTAGCATATTTGAGATCACCCCTTTAAGCCATTAAGATTTAGACCAAGTGATGAATGATCACTCCATCAAAAGTCATACAGGGTGTTCTGCTTTTTCTTTTCATTGCACACTATTCATAAGTACATTACAAAACACTTTTACATGTTACTAAAGTTGATAATTAAACTCTATTTTTCTCTGCTAACTATAACATGAATAAACTCAACATAGAATGAGATAGGAATCAGGTAGTCAGTGATTTCCCCTGATTATATTGGCTAAAATTCCATGACCTTGCCCAGATTTTTCCTGATGAATAAATTTTCATGTTTTGTAACCACCCTGTATATTATTTGTAAATGACTAGAAAAATTTTGCTTGAAAATACCTTGTGCATAGGCGTACCAAAGTGGACAAGCCACCCCCTCTTCATAGTATCAAAATTGTGACAAAATGTCTTCAGATCATCTGAAGAGATATTTTCCAGACCATCCCCAATAGCCATTGTACAATTTAGAGTGATGAAACTGAAGTACTACTATTATCATACTTAAGTATTGAAAATACCTCTGTATAATGTATTTTTAAAGAATAAAAATAATTGCAATTAGTTTATTAAAAAAAAAGAGAAAGCAAAAAAACTTACTTTACTAAGAGTGAATTTGGCATACCACACAATGTATAAAATTTGCAGGCAGCCTCCAACAAAATTTACAAGTATGAGAGCAGAGTCTCCTCGTAAGAGTCCATACCTCAACCAAAACGAACAGCTAGAAAAATGTAAGTCAGGGTTTAAATTTGGAAACAATGTAAATTTTATAAACTTCTTACTTAATTTTATAAGTATAAAATTTATTTTATTTTATATAAAGTACTTAAACTTTATAAATTTCAATATTTAAGTTTCATATGAAGCATTAAAATTTATGTGCATATTTTATGAACTTTATTTTCTAAATTTTCTCCTAAAAAAAGGAGCCATAATTTTTTAATGCAGATTATATCAGTAAATTAGTCCACTGACTTGTAGCTGCAAATTTAAAAAAAAAAAAAGTTCATTTGAAAATGAAGATTGAACACAGGTAATTAAACTCATTTTTATCAACAAATTTTATATATATTTATTAAATTTTAATGCTATACTTATTTACTTTGTACTTAATAAAAAGATGCTATACTTATTTACTTTGAGCCTCATGGCTACTTATCATTAATATGAACTTTTAAATTATTTACCAGGTTAGCTAAAAAACGCACTATTTGAGGACATTTTTTTTTTAATTTACTAAAATTAAATTCTCTAGTATTTTTTTTCTTTTCTTTTTGACCTTGTGAGGATTTTTTTAAATGTTATATATTTAGATCAATACAAAAGTCTACAAAATAAAATTATAAAATAAAAAAATTATTATCATTAATGCAATTTCATGTTTCTAAAAAAACATCCTTTTTTTTTTTTTGGATATTGTAAATTACCTAGGAGTCTACAAAAGTTACGCATTTCCAGAAGCCAGCACTTTATAAAATTAAAAAGTTATTTACGGCTATTATTATTAACAGCTTTTTGCATTTATGAAATTACATAAAAACAAGTATTATTTTGAATTCAACAAATATCGAAAAAGAAATATAATGATCATATGCAAGGTTTTAAGCTTTTTTCTAAGATCAGAGGCTGATAAATTAAAATCATTTTATTGAAAGATGGAACTTAGAGCAAGCAATTAAGACATTTGAATTGATAGAACCTGCAAATTTGTGCAATGGTAACTGGAATTTGTAGATCTCTTCCAAAGTTTCAATAATACATATTCATTTAATTCTATCAACGTAAAATATTTAAATTATAATTTCACAAAAGAGCAAAAAAATTTTTTTTTTCCCCATCCCAATTTTGAGAAAGTATACTCATAAATTTAATATGACATTTTGAATAAAGTATGATAAATTTAATATGCATAAATTTAATATGACAATAGAAATAGTAAAAAAACAATTTTTTTTACCTCACTAAACCACAAAGAAAAGGCAAAGCCGATATATCATTTGTTGACTTCTTTAACCATATTTTACGGCAAATTTCACTGCAAAAATATAGAAATTTTATGTTACACATGCTAGTAAAGAAAAAAAAAATGGTTTAATCATAAAATGAAACCAGAAGCATAATTTAGAATGAATAACAGCAACAGTTAAAAACTAAAATTGAAGTGAGATATAAGGCTAAAACTTACTAATTTTAAAAAGTTAAGTAGGGTGACCCGGGGTAATTCACGATCACTCTGTTTCTGGGGTAAATAATGATCACCTAAGTTTTATTTTAAAAAAAATTTCTTTCTTGAAATTTGAGACATGGACAAGAATGCTTGTACACTTTACTAAAGTATAACTACATTTACTTAATAATATTTTTTTGTTTAATGTAACAAAATGAGTATCTTTTAAACTGCTCTCTGTATTTTGCATTTCAAAGATGGGTTTCAAAATGTGCACATTTCTGCAAAGATCCCCCTCCTTCTCTAATTAATAAATATTTTGAGTTACTTTCTTTTTCTTTGATATGAAAATAGTGTAAGCTTTTGTTTAATTGCTTCACATCTATTGTAAACATTATAATTGATTACAGGAAACTATATCAAATGTTGCCCCCTACAGATGGGGTAATTATTGATCACTGGGGTAATTCCTGATCATTGTCATTTCTTTTTATAAATAGTATTAAAATAGCTAATTGTCTTTTCTTAAATGACAGTTCAAATTTATTAAGTGGAACAACTATAAAATATATTTTAGCTGCAATCGCAAAATTTGTTTTCAACTGTAAGCAAGACAAATGTGTTCTGATTTGCACCATTTCTGGTTTGTCTTACCTTTCTTCCATCTTAATTTTATGTGTGTACATTGTTAGAATAATTTTTATGTTTATAAATTAGCCTAATATAAGTATGGTGAGAAATTATGAATCTGAAAATGATACTAAGCTTATAGAAAGCAAAATTAGTGAATTTCTTTTAATGATTGAAAATGAAAATTTCAGTGTGAGGGCTGATGACATACCTTACTAAACTACACTCTCATTTAATGGAGATAAAAATTCCAGCAAAAGAAACCCATGTGGAAACTCTTTCTTATATTCCAGCAGAACATGAGCATGAGTTGACTGCTTGCCTAAAATGTATGGCACGTTGCAAAGATTTTTGGAAAATTTAAAGCGTTAATCTTTATTCTTGCTCTTAAATAAATCGTTTTATTGGCTGCTTAAACATATCTTTTTGGTTTATTTGTTTGATCTTGATGTCTTATTTATTAATTACCATTGTTTAATTATTTTTAAACGGTCCCTTTACTATAAAAATTGGTGATCTGTAATTGCCCCAGAAGTGATCAGGAATTACCCCAGAAATGATCAAGAGAAGGGGTAATTCCTGATCACTAAAGATTTAAAATCTTTTAAATTGTAATTAGATTTTCAAACAAAAGAAGGTAGCATAGGACTCATCTCATATAGCCTCAAACTACCAGTAAATATTAAAATTCTATCGTGAATAGTTTTTTCACAAAATAGATGTTTGCATTTTTTGATCAAGAATTACCCCAGGTCACCCTACAGTGAGTAAGTATATCAAAATTTAAAAATTTTACTTATTAAAAATTCAATTTCTCAAGAACTATTCAACCAATTTTGCTTGAATTTTGTTTTTTACCATGTAAAATTATGTTTTTTAAAATGATGTAAATGACAATAAAATTTTTTTTTTACTATTATTAAATAAAATAATAAAAAATATTAATATACAATAAAAGTTATTTTTGGAGGGAATCATTTTTAAATTAATGGATTTTATAATTCTGGGCAAAAAATTTTCAGTTTACTTAAAAACTTCTCAAGATAAGGTGAAATACGAAAAAAATAAAATTAACATTGAGAAGAGTAAACTTTGGTCCGCTCTCCCGATCAAACTGTTGTGACCCCATTTCCCAGATTCTGTCTCCCCCCTGAATTTTTAAGGGTCAGAAATTCGAATCTGTCGAAAAAAAGGTATGTTCATTAAGAGAAAATACAATTTTGTGTTTGATTTCATAATTTGAAATATTGTCTGCATTAATTATTTAGCATATTTGAGGTCATTTCCTTAAACCATTAAAAATTAAGATTGAGTCCTAGAACATGAAGATCCACTCATTAGATCAAAAGTTATTTAGGGTAGTCCCTTTTTTGCGCACTGTACAATATTGAGATTATAACTACTATAATGCTCTAACTAATGAGTTCTCTCTCTCTTTGCGTTTCATTGACCAACAAAAATGATGAAAAAGCTACTTAATACTTGAGCAATGATCTTTTTTTAAGTTTTCTAATGTTTGACGAAAGATTACTAAAACATATCTTATAAAGTCATTTTTATAATAGTAATACAGCGTTAAAATTGAATCTAGTCTGATTTAAAATACATTATATCATGGTCATAGTCTAATAATGAATTAAATTTAATAAATTATTCTTTAAATTTATTAAAAGTAAAAAATACATATTAAGGTGAATGTAGACCTCTAACTGAAAAAGACTTAATGACTTTCTCACTAAATTTTTCCTCTTTGTTTGCCTCACATCCTTTTTTTATGCTGATATTTTTAAAAAGAGGGGAAAAAAAAGATCATTCTGTTAATATTTTAATCACAACAATTATCTGGATTTGAAAAATAATTGAGAGCACAAGAAAAAAAGAACGTGGGACTCAATAAGAAATGATAAAGTAATTTTACTTGCTAACAATATATAATGATGACCTTAAATCACATAACAGCTCATATCACTTGAGTCTCATATATTTTTTAAAATTTTAAATATGAGTGTTATATTTATTTCTGTGGGAATCTAATCTCTCTCTCTCACTTATTTGTTCAGTTTTGTTTTATTTATTCAATTCTTTATTACTTTTGATATCAAGTCAAGCATAAGCTTATGAAATGAAGATCATGAGAGATAAATAGATTTTTCTACAAAATTGATAAATAATCATTAATTTAAGTAAAAAAAAAATGCAAACAAAGCACTTAATTACTACAACTTAAAACTTACATTAAGTTCATAATTGAAAATGGCTCTTTCAGCACATTAAATTTCAATTCTTTAATGGTTTTTAGTGGGCTGTAGATCAGCCCACAAGCTTTTTTTTTACTCGAAGTTAAATAGGTGTTAATTCTCTAATTAATATTTGATTCATACTTTTTTTATTGTATCATAGTCCTCGTACATTTTACAACACACCTTCGTACTTTTAAGTTCTTATGTCTTATAACAAAATATGATATAATAGTGAGACAATCAACAGAACTAATTTTTTTATAATTTTGTTTTTCAATTACTACATTTTGTTAGTTACAATATTTCACTACCTGAATATTCAACGCGTCTATTTTAAAACTATGAATGGACATAATAAATCATAATTAGAAACAATAATTTGCACAAGAATCGGGAAACAGAGCTTTCCCGTACCTTACTCGCAATTAAGATTATTTAGAGCAAAATTAATTTACATAAAAGGTAAATTTTCAAAATAAATTATAAACAGACCATTGAATTGCAAATTTGGTTGTATTTAAAAAAAGATTTGAAATAAATATTATTAAAAAAGTTTATTGAACAAGTAAATATTTTAATTTGAATAAATCTAAGGAAAGGTAACCATGTTGCGATCAAATTTTCACAAAAAATAAACGGAATATACAATAGACTTATTTAATTACAACTTCACTGGCACACAGTTAACATAAATTACGAAATTGCAATGTTTGCTTACATTTGCTTTTGGCAAAATTCTATAACAATTTTAAGCATTCCTGGCAACATGGGAACTCAGTTATTAATTAAAATAGCATATGTATTAAATGATGTATTTGTAGTGAAAGAGAGGGAAAAAATTATTAGCTTATACTTACATGCCAGCTAGAAAAACACCTATAGTAAAAAACGTAGCTATATTCCCAACAACTATTTTCAAATCCATAATTTTTGAATTGCATGAAAAGTCTTCTCTGAAATCACAGACATACTTTAGTAGGCAATTTTTAGTTTATTTTTATTATGAAATAAATAAAACTTATTGTAGCATTAAGAACCTAGCAATGAATAAAGAAATAAAATAAAAAACAAATGTCAGATTCTGTGATTCAAATTTATTCCCATTAATTAAATCATACATGGGAAATTCTTTGTTATCTAAACTTTTAAATGTTAATAGAACATGTATTCAATTGAAATTCGTAATGCATAACTGTAGCACAAGTTCATCCATTTTATTTATTTATCACTAACATAGTATTTATTTTTTTAATAATTACTTTTTAATAATTTTTTTTTTAATTTTTAAAAATCATTCATAATATTTGATTTTAAAAATGTATTTAAAAAACAATGTAAGATGAAGTTTCTAAAAACTATCAAATAATGTTAGGTTTTTTGTGCTATAAGTACAAAATTACAAGTCAGCGGTTTTGTTGTCAATATTTTCAGCTCAAATACATTACCCGGAAAGAAATAGTTACACTATCTTAGACTTAACAAAAAAAAATTTATAAAATCAAGCATTTGATTAATTAAAATAGCACTCGGTAAAAATATTTATAAAAACTGTTTCTAGCATATTACAAATCAAAAAATTGAATTTTGAAAAACATAAAAGTAATCATACATTGATCCTGACAGCTGACAAAATGCATACACAACACTTGACAGCTGACAAAATGCTGATGCAGCAAAGTGCATGTTAAATTTGTCATGGCTGAAACTTCCTTTAATTAAGATCAAAATTATGTTGCATTACTGTCATAACCATTAAGAGATAAAGTCTTAAAAATAGTGCTTGGTCATGGTTGGATGACGTGTTCAAATGATTCAAGTAGATTAATTTGCAAAAATAAAGTTGGAGAATGCAGAAAAATTACCTAACATTTTTAAAATTATAAACAAACAAGTTTTATTTGAGAGTTCTATTTGGCTTCATATCTATTAGTTTTCTAATTTTATTACTAATAAATATTCTTCATTGTTTATTGAGATTTTTTTTAATTAAAAAATTATCATCCATAAAAAATAAGCACAGAATAAATTAACTCATTTTTAATACCTGTACCATTTTTAATTAGTTAATTAGCTAAGTTATCAATGTTACAAAAATATTAAACAAATTATTAATTATTAGTTTTAAGAAGTTTTATTCAGAATGAAAACTGAAAAATAGACAAATTCGAAAAATATATAAACAGACCTGAATATAATACCAATACCTGATAAACTACTTGAAGTGCAAGTGAAGTACCTCAGTATTAATAATGAATGTCAAGTATTATCTAAAAGAGATAATATTCTTTTTCTTTAAATGATTTATGTAAAGTATTAAAAAGACATACAATTTAGGATGATTAGTACACATATAGAAATAATATGATAGGATTATAACAAGGAATGTAAACAGGGTTATAAAAATTTATTGAGAAAATTTAAAGATTCAGTTACTTATTTATGTGTAATAAAATATTTGCAAGAAATATTGTATAAATTGAGAAGAAGATTTTAACATTAATGCAACTTGATCAAAAAAATTAAAAATTTATAACATATCCATGCTTTAAAATTAATTAAATTGATTATGTGCTATATCGATAAACGATAAAAATATGCAATTAGGAATTTTATGTACAATAAAAGCTAAGTTAAAAATTTACAACAGTGAATACTCTCATAACAAAAAGTTATCCAACAAGTCACATACTCGTGTAACCCAGTCCAGAACTGAATTAAAAAATAGGGCACATCTTGTTCCAGAGGGTTAGTTAAAATTGTTAAAAGCGGAATTATAAATGTTTTTATTAATCTAAAAAATATCAATTGACAAGACTTTGTTATGAAGAGTTTGATAGAGAACGTGGATCTTTTTTTCTCAAACAGTACTTAAAATTTCGTGCAAAGTCAATGAAAAAAAGTGATAATTTTCTTAAATACACATAATTTAGTTTATTTTATTCCATTTATTATGCACATTAATCAGGGTCCACAAGCACTGACAAAAACTTTAGAAAATGGTAGTAAAACTAAGACCAAAAATTGTATTTTTGGTCTTAGTTTTACTGTCAGTAAAATATTCTGCAAGTAACCATCAGAATATTTTACTTACATAAAATAGTGACAGAAAAAAAAAAGCAATTTCCTTAACTTTTTTGTAACAAAAGTGACATAAATTTTTTAAGTTACTGGAAGAGCGAACGAATCTTTTAGTTTAATAAATATAAAATAAACTTATAAGAATAGTGTTTTATTTTGGGTTCAAGTCCAATAGTGAATTATAATTATTAAAAATTGTGGATTATGTCTCTAGATTTTTCAAATATTTTTACAGTTAATTCAAAATGTTTTCAAGGAAGATTTTCTTAAGAAATTTATTTGTTTTCACAACAATTCAAAAAAATTACAGATAAAATACTCGTTTTTAAATTTTCTAACGAATTTAATTTAAAACAAAAATTTATTTTTAAATGATTAGCTACCAAGAATTACAAATTGGATTAAAAGGTAAATAAACTTGATACTTACATATTATATTCTGATTGACAAAGGAACCGGCAATCTTGATATTTCTTCTGCACAAAATCAAATTAAAGAATCATGAGTAAAGAATTTTCCACCGCTACCAAATAATCAGGCATTAGAATCAACTTGAAAACAGGACTTCAAAAGATGTCACGACGACGTTGAACAAAAAAAAGAAAATAAATATTTGGTGTTTTGGAATTTTCGAGGGAATTGATCCTATTGCACTTTTTCGCTTCTTTCAATTCGTTCACTAGGTTGAAGGCGAACATTGTTATTTCATATGCAATTTACAAACGCAAACTGTATATTAATTTTGAACTCAATTTATCTAGTTGTTAATTACGAATTATTTCTAAGAGTAATGCCATTTTGCAATAGGTTTTTGAAAAAATGTTATTATTATTTTAATAAAAAGGTTTTTTGGTCTCAATCAATATTTAGTTATGATTTCCTTTTTTTAAATGCATTATTTTCATTATTTAAATAAATTGAAATCTAAACAAATTTAGAAAATACCTCAAAATAAATAACTGTATTTGTGATTACTCTCATAACATGTGTGTTTTGTTTACTTTCTGGTTGAGTCCTGTGTTCGGATTTCTTCGCTTGTTTTAAGATCAAAAATTTTAATTATAAAATTTTCTATTGCATAGAAATTTGAAACTTTAATTGTAAGTGTTGTTTTCTCTTTACGAAACATTTAACAGCAGTAATTGAAATGTGAAGAAAAATACATTAGATTCAGAAATGTTAAAAAACAATTTCATATCAAGGTTTTATATGCTGAGGAGTTAGATAAAATTTTATGTCCACCACATTTATTTAAGGTTGTTGTTGGAAAGCTATATTATTTTATGTATATACATAAAATTGATGTTATTATGAGAATTATTATTTTGACAGTAAACTTTCCTCTGCACGGCCGTACTCAGTGGCTGTAGGTGATTAGTTACTCAACTTTATAAGTCACAAATTTTTAATCCTTATGTAGATTATCATTTCTATAATTATTTGATATTATTATATTTATTACTTTCTTAGAACTCGTATTATGCCTTTAAGTAAAGTTTTTACAAAAAATGGCTATAATACCAAAATATTAAAGATATGTCCTCTAAGTTTTTAAGTAAACGAATCCGTAAAAAGGTGCCTTACAATTATTAATGTGCCATTAACTTTGGTAATAGGTTCTACTGGTGTTATATTGATAAGTAGACGTGAATATAGCTACTAATTTATTGTAAAAGCATTAAAATGTAATCAATGTTTTTTTTTTCATAGTACATGGGAAGATAATAATCATCAAGTTTGGACAACACCTCGGTGATAATATTTAGCATGAACAGATACTGATACAAAAATTCACCTACTGTTTTCAGAAGTAAGTAAGTTTGAATATTTCTTATTTGCAAATTTAGTTTAGTTAAATGTTTTTTCTTCTTTGTTTATCTATGTGGAGAATAAATATAACTTGTTTTGTGGGCTGGACAAGTTATCCCCTATAAGTTTCAATTAGTAATTTAAATTTTAATACCCATTTGTAGAATTCATGGTATCAAACTGTAGCACTTAAGCTCTGTTGAATACTAATGACGCTAACATCATATCGCTCATTTGGTGAAACAATGACGTAACTGATATATCATAGAAACTATCAGTTACGTCATTGTTTCACCAAATGAGCGATGTGTGCTTTGCTGTAATATGTAATTTTTTTTACATTAAATAAAGTTGTAATAAATAAGTTTATAACAATATGTAAGGGTGTAATAATATAAGTTATAATAAGGAGTATGTTGTTGGTTTCAGAAAATTTTAGTTTTCTCCCTTATTATTAATAAAAGCCATGCTGATGAATCTTATAAGTATTATTTTTTTTGTTAGGTTTAAAGTATTTTTAAATAATTGCTATCTGTGTTAGTTATATTTTCTTTTCTTACATATTTATTTTTAGAGAAATGTAACTTAATTGCTAATATGTTACAATGCATGTAAAAAACTTTTTTTTAAAAACATTAAATGAAATAAACAAAATTCATGATTGTAATTTTTTAAAAGTTTGATTTAAATAAAAAAAAAATTGAATTTTTTTTATTTAGTATATATTTTAATACAGACAAAAACATTAAGTTTTCTAAATTCCTATTCAAATTATTGTTTTTCTTCATCTTTATGTATTGCAAACTTTAAGCAGATTGTGTCAAAATTAATCTCTTAATTGTTTCTTTTTTCAAATGATCAATCTAAAATCAGTTTGTTATTTTGCAAAAAGTCCAAGTTATTCATTTGTAAATGCAAGAAGATACAGTAATATTGTTATTTAGAATAGGGGTGCACAACCTTTTTGAGTGAAGGGCCACTTGCACAGCAGGTTGGCTAACGAAGGGCCGCAGATCTATTTACACATGTTAATGACAAATGTAGTAATGTTTATTTAAACATTAGCGTTCCATTTTTTTTTTATCAATAAACTTAGTAATATCAATAACTTAGTGTTCCATTATTAGAATTCATTCAAAAATAAAAAAAACTTATACTTTTTTTTTACAAAAAAAAAAACTTGCTATTTTTATCATTTGAACAATAGATTTATCAAAATAAATAAATATTGAAGAAAAGAAATGTTTTTTTTAATCATATCACGCAATACGAAAATTCATTTTAGAATTAAATTCTAATAAATAAAAAAAAACTGTAATGCCCACAGAATTAAAGTAGGAAAAAGTTTAGTCATAATTAAGTAATATAAATTCAAATTAAATATTTTAATTGAAGAAAGTTTATGGGTTTTAAACAAAAGTCTAAAATAAAAATAAAACTGTGATAGTTCAAAATAAAATTCAATGCTTATTTTGAAATTTGCTTTATTATTTTATTTTATTAATTATTAGATTTTTTTTATATCGCAAACAGTTTCCTTCTTTTTTATTGAAAAAGATCACTTAAGCAACAAAAATTTAAATCTAAACTACAAACAGTGAGCAGTTTAAAAATTCACGTTTTCCGTCATTTTATGAATTTCTTAAGTTGCAATAACATTACATTTAAATTAGGGAGGGATGTAACGAGTATTTGGTCCTTCTGTGAAAAATTCAGTTGGTTGAATGATCAGTCAAATATTCGGCAGAATATCTTTTAGAAATGTATTTTGCCAAGTTTTTTTTATTTTTGAATTTTTATAGATATTAATTTTTTTTAAAATCATAATCAGACAAGTCAATTTTGTCATTTTTTCGATACTTTGAGAATTGAGTTTATTATCACTCTCTCCCTGTACTGTAATATGAATAACCAGTAACAAAGAAAAGTTTGATTTTCAGTATTAAAGTTTTGTTTCAGGAACTAAGAAAAATGTGCTTTTTCTGTTTTTCCTTTTTAAGGCATTTTTATTATGACTCAGAATTTTTTTTAAAAATAAAGTTACGAATAAAATTTATTTTTTTAATTTTTTTTCTGCTAAAATTATGGCAATGAGAAAAATTTAAATTGAGATTTTCGGCATAAGATTTTCATTTAAAAAATTATAACGCTTTTTTTCTATCTTTTTATTTTCTTTAAATAATAAAAACCTTTTTTTAGACGTTTTCATTATAACGTAGTAATTTTTAATAGCATTTCTGTTGACTTAATTCTTTTTTCTTGGCTTTTTCTGGTAATTGAAAAACTGAGATGTTCAGCTTTAAAATTTTTCTTCAAAAATTAAGATCGATTTTTATGTTCTCTGTTTCGTTTTTCGACATTTTCAAAAACGTTCTTGATTGGCTTTATTTTTTATAGTTAATTTATGAATATGTTTTTCCAGGAAATATTATTCTGAGCATTGAAATTTTAGTTTCAATGTTGCTATGGTGCTAAAAGATTTTACTATTTGGCCAGTCGATTTTTTCTTCTTTTTTTTTTGCCGAATACTTCATTTTTGATCAAATCATAATTCATTACCACATTCGACCAAATCATATTCGTCGCGGAAATAAAAACGCAGGAAAAATAACTAGGATTTAAGATAAAACTGTACCGAAATACCGTATCAAAAAAGGGATTATTTAATTGCGTGATTAACAATCACGTTTCGTAATAACATCATAGTTAAATAACGGGATCGTCAAAATCATGTGAAAAAGTATAGAAATAAAAAATATATTTATGCTGAACTCAGCACGAATAAAGCGTGACAAATGCATGATTTAAAATTTGTATGTCGTAATAGAACAATTGGAATTTTTTATAATACGTGGGAATGCATAGCAATAACTGCCGACAAAAATTGTGGAAAAAAAAGAAAGAATTGCAAAAAAAAAAAAATCACTTAGATTTAAGATGAAATTGTCACAAATAAAGTACACAAAAATTGGTTATTTAAATTTGCGATCTGAAACTCGCGTTCGCGTTGTTATAAAAATTCGGGATTTTCGAAATCACGTAGAAAAGCGGAAGTAACTGTTTAACAAAAATCATTTATATTTACGATAAAATCGGCCTAAAGAAAGTGTGTTAAACGTACATTTACTAAAAAATCTGTTAAAATTGATTGTGTCAAAACGTGATGACTTAAAAGTGCGATTAAAAATTACCATTTTTAAAAAAAAAATTTATTGTGTTTAGAAGCTCTCGCGGGCCGCACTTTAGTAGTCGAAGGGCCGCATTTGGCCCGCGGGCCGCAGGTTGTGCACTCCTAATTTAGAAGAATCAGAGCTCATTCTAGGCAGAAAAAAGGGCATTATTATTCTAAAAAGGCAATAATTTCTTTCTATGGGCTTTGCACGTTCTATTAAATAACATTGTCAATTAGTAAAAGAATTTTTTTTTTACTTTACTAAAAGTAGCAAAGCAATCATATTAATACTAATTTTTATTAATAAATTAACATATATAGAGTTAATGAGCTAATTAGCTTAGTAATTTATTTAGAATGCATGAATAGATTAATAAAATAATAAATGTATGTTTTTGAGTTTCTGTAGTTATGATTTAATAATTAATATGATTAATAATAAGTATGATTTAATGATAGTAGAAGTAACTGCAAACTTTCAAAAATGCTTGTAACAAGGGGGTTTGATGGCTATTTTTCCTTTCCCATATAAATCTGTGTATTGACAGCAATGACAAACTAAATAAAAAGAGTTAAAAATAACAAAAGTTTAAGAAATCCATTGTAGAGTTTGGGGAAAAAATAAATAAAGAAAGGGCAAAAAGGATATGGAGTCTATTACATCAGTGCACTAATTTACTTCAGGGGCAACAGGGTGGATTCTTTTGACTAAAAGGGCAGCAGGGTGCTGCACCCTGTTTACCCTGCCTAAAATGAGCTCTGGAAGAATATAGAATAATTATTAAGAGCCTTGAAGGATATCTTTTATATTCATAATTAGTCACTACACAATACAGATTTTTTCAAAACTTTAAAGCAAAACGAATTATAAATAATAATGGCTTATAATGAATTTTATATTAAAAAAAGGAACTTGATTATTTCAGATTGAAGAATTGATAGAAAATTCTTTATCTACATCTGTATCATAATGGATGAATGTAAGTTTTTTTCCCCTTCACTGTTTATAATTTTACTTGTTGATAGTACTTCTATTTATTACTTTTGATAAAATTTAGTTTCAGGTGTGAATGTGATAAAATTTGCAGAAGCTAGAGCTAGTGAAATCGCTAGTTTGATGAATGATGTCAATCATATAAAAAAGAATGCTACACAAAAGTTACCACCTCATATGCGTAGACGTGCTGCTAGTCATAATCCAAGAAGAGTTCCACGGAAGTTGAGAAAAAATTATTTGGTACATATTTAATATTTGGTCTTATTATTACCATATTATTTTCAGCTTTCTTGTAGGAAAAGATAGTGTTAAAAAGTTATCACCCTTCTGATTGAAAATTCAAATGTAGTAATATCATAAAAAAATACCAAAGCTAAAACAAAACCATGTGGAAATATACTAATAGACTATAAATAACTGTTAAAAAAAATTTGACTAGATATTATTTATTTCGTTAGGAATTGAACTTGTCAGAGAGTGTTCACTGAAATTTATAATTTGCAAGTCGTAATAAAATTGTGTAAAAATATTGAAATTTAAAAAACCTTGTTGATCAATAGGGTAATCATTGTTTATTTTATTCTATAAGCACTTTACACAGACAGCAGAATAGTCATTGTTAAGTTTTCCATTTCAATATGGTTTTATTTAAGATTTTATTTCTTGCTAATAATAATATTTCCTTGCTCATAATATACCTTTAATAAATAATTGCAATATTCAGAATAAATGTTTGGATACTGTTGAGTGGCGTCTAAATTAACTTGTTTAAAAGTTTTTATTTTAGGAGAATACTTATTTTAAAAAATATGTTGTCAGAAAAAAAACTTGCTATACATACTGCTACTTCAATTTTAAAGGTTTTCTCATAACAATGTTATTCTTTCAAATAATGTAGTGTTGGCAGGGTTGGGTTTTTGACGTCAAGTTAAATTTCTTATATATATATTCCTTTCATTTTTAGAATTTAAATATTCCTTATTAAATAACATTGATTAAAAAAAAAAAAAAAAACTGTCACTTAGACTTTTATTTATCATCAAATTTTTGAGAACAGAATGGCATTTTATATTTATCAAGTCCTTAAGTATTAGTTATGTAGTTGTTTGCAAAATAAATGCATTGCTAGGATAATTCTGTGCAATTTTGTCTAGATTTCCAGTGCTTAACTTTAGCCACACATCTGTATTATTAGTTATTAAATATCATTTTATATTAAAGTTGCATAAAATAACGAAACTGTTATTAAAAAGAGTAAAACTCTGAATTTTCAATAACATTGGGGATAAACAAAAAAAATTTAACTCTTCATTTTCAAAATGTGAATCCTGCTGTTTGTTATAGTTATTAATTTTTAAATACAGGAGAACTTTACGATTAGTAATCTTTCCTTATAACAGCTTTGTAGTATGATTTGTAATCTATGTTTTAATCATTCAAAAAATAAAAGAGATTAAATTGTAGAGAATTAAAAAAACAAAACAAAAAAACAATATATTGTGTTAAAGCGAAAAGAAAGGGATTTTAAGATTATGATTGCTTATACATCTGCGCCCGTTTTTCTAGATTTTTCTTCTTGCCAACATCAAGGATAATAACTGTCAATGTTGCGTTTGGATTGCATTTGTTTGCCCAGATAAGTGTCTTGTAATGATTGAGAGAGTGGAAGGAGTAAGGATTTCAGCATAATACCTTTTTTTTTTAAAAAAAAAGAAAAAGGAAAATTTTTTTAAAATGCTATTGCCCCTATAAGTTCCATAAATCACTATACTATTTTTTTAAGGTTTGAAAAATTCCCAGTTTTTTTTATTAGTAGTGGATTCTCACCTTAATGTGGAAGCGGTGTGCATGCATAAAATCATTATCCCTGTTTATTTTAAGTTTGATTGGTGGATATAAATTTGCCTGGTACACTGTTTTTTTTTTTAAGGTTAAAGAATTATATGAGTTTATTAATTTATCTACACTGCCCGGATAAATTAATGTTCAAAAAGTTTTTGAAACTATACACAGAATTAACTCGAAATGATGTGCAGAACCTCGGCTGGGTGTAGGGATGTAAATTTAGTTAGGTGCATTTTGTTTTGAATAGAGCTCAGAAATTCACTACACTAATGTCTTTTTTTTATGGTTAGAGAATTGCCTGTATAAACAGAAGTTTGATTTGCTTTATGTGAACATTGCATCATGTTAATTTAATTTGGAATGAGATTATAATAACAAAAACCTGGTAAAAAAAATTTACTAAAATGTGTTTTATATTACATTATTTTAGTTGCACACAATTTCTTGTTATTCATTATTTGTATATATGTTTCTGATTTATACAAATATATCTGTAATATACAAAAAACGGAATTTCCATATTTTGAAAAAACGTTTTTTTTTTGCCATTGAAAAAAAACCTCATTTCATAATTTAGATTCAGAATCCTAATGCTGTCTCAAAACCAAAAAAAGCTCCAAAGGAGAAGCGTAAGCTACAACAAAAGAAAAAACATGAGAAACAAGCTAAAAATTATCCTGAGGAATATGCCAGTCGGAGTCGTCCAGGTGAATTTTGGCTAGGAACTCATATTTGGCATGCCAAAAGATGTAAAATGGACACTTTGTGGGGATACAAATTACCAATTCACTGCAATGATAAAAAATTAGGAGCTACTCACCAAGCTGCTACAAAACATGCAATGCTTATGGTTAGTACTTTTTGAAATTATTTTACAAAAACAATTTCTATTTTATTAATGTTATCGCATATTGTTTTTTTATTTTTATCAAAAAATTGCAAAGGTTGCAAAAAAATGAAAACAAAAAATTTACGTATAAGCTTCTTCATAGTATTTAAAAATCTTTTCCAATTTAGTAGTCTGTTGAAAATACATTTTATTTATATTCGTTAAATGTTGTTGTATGTAGGGAATTAAAATAGGAAAACAATTTTAATGTCAGACTTCAAAAATGTATCGTGTTAGAACTAAGAATATCAAAAAATTAACTTTTTTAATATTTTTCTACTTATGTGGTACTTGATAGATAGTACTTGATAGTAAAATAGGTAGATTTTCAAGATTGTATATTCAAGATTATATATTCATATATTATCAAAATATTCATATAAATATTCAATAAATAAGCTCAAATCATAGTTTTATATCATTGCCATTTTTTTTAAAAAAAAATTAACAGCATTATAGACATGTTAATATGCATTTCATGTTTTTAAATATAAAAAAAATTATTATAAACTTTTAGGTACAGAGTTTTTAGAATCATAGGTTTGAACACTTTTGGAAAGTTGAATGTGAAAACCCCTGTGTCCAGCTCAAAAAAAAAATTTAGAACATCCGAACATAATTTCTATAATTAATAATTTTATGTCAAAAAAGTGACATCATGTATTCTATTAATGTGTTAGGTTCCATTTTCTAAGTTTTTATTAAGAATTATAATATTTTAAACTTCTCTCAAAGGTAATTTTTTGAAAATGTATTTTACTGAACCTTTACATCAATCTAAACTATTTTTTTTATTTGCTGCTGGATTCTAATCTTATAAGTATGTTTTTGAAATTAAGAAACATCTGCTTTCGTTGAAATTTTTTTTTTATAATTTATACTTGTTCAAAGTAAAATATATTATTCTTATTTTCAAACTAACATCTTTAAACAAACTTTATTTTTACAATTGTAATTTGTATTGATTGTTCTCTATCTTTACATGCAATGATTTTACATTTGCACTAAATTTTAGAATAATTCTGTGCTGTTTTATAACTTTTCAAAATTATATTTAAAGGATTTATCGTATTATTGCTGTATCTCTTTGGAAGGACCTGAAGATAAATTATTAGCAGGCTTAACAACACTTACTGATCCTGATTCAGGTAAAAGAAATAAAAATTAAAAAATAGAAGAAATAAAATTTCAAAATTCAGATAAATAAATAAAAATAAATAAATAAATTTCACCCTTGAAAAAGTGATAATTATTGTTGTGTCACATTTTAAGTTACTTACTAAGTTGAAAACTTAAAATTTTTTGTTTTTTAAGTTCTTGAAATATTGTAAAATTATTCTTAGATTGCATTAACTTTTTGCAACCCACTGGTTTCACATTTAAACCATTATTTTTCGGCAATAATGTAAGCCATTAAAAATGTAGTCGTTTTATCTCTCAACCTGCATTTTTTTTTTTTATCAACTACTTTAAATTTTGAGACTAACGAAATGAAGAGGATCTCATCATTTTGTATTTGTAAATTACGACAACAATTCATTTTGTTAGAAATTTTTCGATCCGTCAAAGGGTTAGTTGTTTTATAGATATGATGATAGCAAATTTTAAATTATTACTAAAATGAATTCTGGTTATTTTGGTAGTTTTAATGACAGTAAAAAAAATTGTCGCATTTCTGTTTCTGAAAACCATATTTAATTTGATTTAACCTTCTGTTAGTCTCACTTTTATATATAATTTTCTTCTGAACTTGCAATGTTCAGAGAGTGCTTCTGACTGGAATGATTTCCTGCTTATAATCCTGCATAATTACCTGTTAGAAAACCATGCTAATTGTCATGCGGATAATCTTCTGAAATTATTTTGCGGGCATTAGACATCACGGATTTCCTATCAACTTTTATTTTTCCACACTATTTTTTTTTTAACAATTTCTAGAAAACGAACTGAAAATTTAAATTATTCATTATTTCAAGCAGAATTTTGAATCCATATTTAACAGTATATGTATATATAAGATATATATGTGAATAGTTATGTGTATGTATACGCATATAAATATATATTATTAATGATGTATGAAGTGCCTATTTTTCTGTTTATTTTTTTAACTTAGCTTAAGGAAAAATTGTTTTATTCTTAGGGAGTAATTTTGGATCAGCTATGTATCGTGATGGAATGAGAGAAGGGCATACTGTTGTGTACCATCCGTTCAAATTTCCCTATGAGGCTATAGGACCAGTAACTTTCATATGGAAGCCTATCACTGATATGTCTTCAGATTCTGAAACTTCAAAATATTCCGCCAAACGTTCTCTTTGGATATGGTGCCATCCTTCATTTCACAATGAGTTTGTTGATGTGCTTGTTACGGTTTTCAAGTTTGAAGCAATTAAAAAAGAATCGGCTACTAAAACCGCAGATTCAGACGATATAGGCAGTAACGAGAATGTTACATTTAGTTCTAAAGTAAATCTTGAAAAGGTTAGACAACATTTTTTTAAAGAAAATATCTTTGCGAATAGCAATGTACAAATGTCTCTACTCAAAGACAAACTAGTTCGACATCGTATCATTGGACCGAATTCGCAATCTGTTCTCACCAATGTTTTAGAATTGGCTGAAGTTGAGGATGTTCATCAGCCAATTGAAACTGTCACAGCTGGTTCTATTAACAAAACGAACGGCAGCAATGACTGGTCAATTGATAGTGCAGCAAAAGATAATCAAACTTCAAAGAGTAAATCAAAATTGAAACATCCTTCTGATGATGATCATTACCCTGCACCAAAAAGAATTAAATCTGATTCTGTTACATCAAAAAATGCAGGATGCAACTCAGACTCAAAAAACGTGAATGTGTTATCATCTAAATTGTTCGTGAACGGCGCAGATACTGAAGCGGATTCAAACCACGTAACTGAGTTGGCTCATAATGAAACGGGTGATGGATCTTCGATGAAAAAACTTATAACCTCTGATAAAAGCAAAAAGTCTGAGAATCAGTTGTATGCTTTAAAAATGCAGTGCTGGTGGAAACAATATTACAACAGCGAAAAAGCAAAATCTGTGCATAGAAAAGGAAAACAGTTGTTGGAGTATCTGCGAAATATCCGTTCAGGTTATTACATTGCTCCGAACTCAGTTATTGGACTTACTGTAAAGGATCCCAGACTTATTTTAAGTCGAAATAAAGATAAATTTGTCACCACTAAAGGTATACTTCATGTTACTACTTTAATAGAATATTATTTATGAATTTAAATCAATGATCT
Organism: Parasteatoda tepidariorum; assembly: GCF_043381705.1. Lineage (NCBI taxonomy): Eukaryota > Metazoa > Arthropoda > Arachnida > Araneae > Theridiidae > Parasteatoda > Parasteatoda tepidariorum. The sequence goes on from NC_092213.1 coordinate 66,996,664, forward strand.
AGTAAATAGATAACCTATATAAACTTGAGACTTTTATTTAAAATTTGTAATTAGAGCAGACGAATTGAAAAGTCACCCCTGTTTTATTCTAATTTTATAACTTTTATTTAGATGAAAATTTAAATTAACAAGGAACCACAATTATATCACAAATGGCATTTTTAGTAATCAGAGTCATTGGGTGCAATAATATTAAGCTGCTAGTTTTGAGCTCTTTTTGCTACCTAGCCATAAAAATACATTATATGTCAAATATTGTTTGAAACTTTTTTTAAAATTTGATGTTTTAAGATACATTTGTTTTTTTTAAAAAAAAAAATTATAATTGATTGAAATAAAACTGGAATACAATTTCACCAAAGATCTACTTTTTTGACATGATGGTAAAAACTATTAAAAGCCTTAATGTGTCAAAAACATGCCAACCCTGTTTCAATAAGAATAAAGTTGTTTTGTTTGATTTTTTGATGTTCATCTGCATGTTTATAAATAAATATGTATAAGGCAAACTTTTTTTTTTGTATTCATCTGAAACCTTGAAAAATTTATCTGATTGGTGATTAAGAAGTAAATTTTTGAGTAAAACAAATATGGAATTACTATTATTTTAGAGAGAATTATGAAGATTTTCTGAATATTGTTGTTAATGCAAATTTCATATGTTTGCAGATAGCAGTACTAAATAGAATGTTTATAAATGTATTATAATATGTATAAGATGTGTGTGTTTGTTAATATATGTGTCTAGTCTTTTTAAGGACTGCTGAATGTTTTTTGAAATAAATTAAGGTAGATTAATGAATCTATGTAATTTACAGACAAAATATCCCCACCACAATGAAAGAAACAATTTACTGATGAAGAAGTTTCTTAATTAAAGGTTTTTTTTAAATATTTTTTTCTGAATAACATTCTCAATTAGTAACTTTGTGGGAATTTTGTTTGACCCGGTTTTTTTTCCCTTTTTCTTTTGAAAAAATATACTTGTTATTGTAAATAATTACATTGAAAAAATTCTGTTTTATTAATAAAATGTATAAAATCTGTTTTATTAATTTCTGTTTTATTAATAATGTGCTTAAAATCTTTACATTGATTTTGCAAAACCTTTTGTTATTCCTATTTGAATAGATGGTGATGTTGGAAAAGATACTGTAGAATTATTAACTGAAGATATTGCTGATTCACCATTGTGGAATGGCAGCATTCGTGATGAGGTTACTGCAACACAAATTCCTGAAAGTGAGATAAATGATGAAAGAGCCCAATGTATTGTTCCTTCAGGTAGATAAACTGAGTCATTTTTATGTTGTTTATGTATATTTGTTATTCTATAAGTCTTGACCTTAGTAGTTGAAACTCTATAGCACTCTATATTCTGGAATGGTACATCTTGGTATAATTTATTATATTAATTTTGAACTAAATTTTATCTAAAACTTATTTTTTTCTGTTTAGCTATTTAGATACTTTAAATATGGATTTACACCATCTTCCATTTTAAGTATAGTTTCATGTTTCAAATTAAATTTAAGCAACATGCATTTCTTGTGTTTAATATTAACCTTTAGTTTTATAAAAATTGAAATCTACTATACATAGAACTTATCTTACAATTAGAACAATCTCTACCCGATTGTGTTTGGGTTGTAGACAAATTTTAATTTATGAAGATGTTACTGCAGATTGACTCAGTAAATTCTGCTACTGCGGTATTGACCATTATGGTACTTTCGTATATTTTTTTTTTATAACAATGAAATTTTTTTGTTAATATTTTTAATATACTTTAACCATTGCAATTCAATAATTTATTTTGGGGGGAAATAAACCAACTTATTATTTTTTTTATTGTATTGAATTTTTGTATTGAATTAATTGTATTATTGTATTGTAGTAATTATTTAGTATTGAATTTTTGTTATGCTTTTAAATTGTTATACTTTGTTTGAGGTACAAATTTTGGTCAAGGCAACTTTTGATTTTAATTAACTCTGCAATATTTTGATTTTAATAACTCTGTATTTAATAACATTAGTAAAACTACTAATAAAAGTTTTTTAGCTAAAAAAAATAAGAATTTTTTTTTTTTAAAAATCATTTTCAAAGTCTTTTATCCTACTTCAAAATATAATTATGATTATTAAATATTGCTGTATTTCCAGTAGTTTCTGTTTATTTATCATGCTTTAAAGTCATGAAAAATGTTTTTAACAGTGCTGAAACTGGAGTTTGTTTAATTTAACAAAACCAACTTCTTTAAATTTTTGAATTGTAGAAGCCTGTGTTATAAGAAAATTTGCAATAAGCACTAAACAATAGTTTGTGTTTAATTTTGTTAAAAAGCTCTTAGAATTTTCTGCACTTTTCGTTAACGCTATTTAGGATGACACCCATTGCAATGAATTTTCCATTTTGGAGCCATTACTGAAAATTCTATTTGATGGTTCAATAACCATTAAAAAATATGATCACACCTATTCATTTTACGAAATGTAAAAAAAAATAAAAAAGTTTAAATTTTTTTTTCCTTCTTCTCTCCTCTAAATTAGTGTTTTCACCATTCTAGGGAAATATTGAAAACATAGTGTCTGGAAAATTGATTTTTGGGGGAAAGGTCAGCTACTTTCTGAGAATAATGCATGTTTTAAATTAATGCTTGGGAAAATCTTGCAACAAAAATCTAAAAAATAACCATTTTCATTATTCTCAGGAAACTTAAAGTAGTCAATGATTTTCAAAATAAATAAGTCTAACATCTATCACTTATGTAAGAATTCTACTGCAGCATGGTTACATTTTTAGATTTAGGCATTAAGAGTATTTTTACAAAATACTGTTTGTTTAAACTAGGCTCCCACGGGTCAGGGGAAATCTAGAATTGTCAGGGAATTTTATTTTAACTCTAGAAAGCGTGGAATAGACGGGGAAAGTCTAAATTTTTTTACAAAAATACCTGGAATATTCAGTATTATTCTCGTTCTATTATGTGTATTTGCTCTCTCAATCTTATATTTGACATTACAAATATAAAAAAAATGCAAAGTTTTCTGATGAAAAATTGCATGATATAGATAAAATATGGTACGGATTTTCATTGAAATTTACCTGATATACCTGAAAATGTCATGGAATTTTGTTTCTAAAATTGAGTAGGAACCCTGAAAAATTTCGTATTTTAGATCTCTTAACTTTAATAATATTTGCTATTAAATAAAACTGTTCACTAGGCTAGTAATAATTGTTTTTAAAAGTTAAGTTTCAGTATAAACTAATTTTGTTTCTTTATAATAAGTAAGCTATATAACTGATGTTACTTTATTAAAAAATTATAAAACATAGAGATTTTTTAAAGTATTTCGTGGTTTTTCTGCATAATATTGTTTTGATATTCAATTTATATGCTTGTCTGTTATAAGAATCTATAAGTTCGCCTAGTAAAAAAACTTTGCAAATTGTAATATTCAACTGAAATCAGCATTTTTTGGGAAAACTTTCAAATATTAGAGAATTTTATTTCTGAAATTTTGTAAGAGCCCTGTGAATATCCACATAACCACCTTGTTTGCTTCTTATACAAATTACGTTGTTAGATTATTGATGTTTCTTTATAACACATATCATCACTATATTATTACATTCAACATAGGAACACTATAATTTCATAATAACATTTAGTTTATTAGTTTTAAAATGTGTTGTATTTTTCAGAGTCTAATAATCTTGGTGATAAAGAATCAAGAGTTCCCATTTTACTCATTCACCAGCCTGGAACAAATGGTAAGAACTTCTGAATGTTAATGATTATTAAAAGTGATATGTATTAGGATAAATTGTATATTTATATACTACATAATTTTTTATTTTATAATTTATTTAATACGAACTGCTTGTTCATTACAATCTTATTTCTTTCTCTGTAACATGTAATTATGATTTAAATTCAGGGGAATATAGAAACAAGCTTTTGTGTCCAGTAAATTATACTTTTAATCCAATCAATTTTTTTCTTAGTTTTGTTTCATTTAGTTCAAATTGTTGTTTCAATGTGAGTAAGTAACTATCTTTACTATAAGGATACACTTCAGTTCTTTAGTTGAGGACCACAGAGAAAACCTTGAGTTTTAAAGGCCTCAATGAGTTAATTTATTTATCAATTGATAACTTTTAATTTTTTTTATAGTAGTCAGTGTTTTGTAAAAATTGAAATAAAAATATATTTAATATTACAACAAACTATGTGCATCTAATTTTTACTTAGTATCTTTATAATATTTTAGAAGTTAAAAATATTTGAAACTATGCACACTTTTTTTTAAAAGAAAAAAATAACGAAATTAAATTGCAATTTTCTAACTCTCTCTGCGAAAAACATAATTTTATAAATATATATATTTTTTTAGTGGGAATAAAGTACATTTTCACTTGTAATTGAATTTTTGAACTAAATGGTATTTTTAATACTAAATGTTGAAAGATTTAAATATTTTGTCACCTTGAATTAATGCCTCTAAATTTTAGAATTATAATGTTTTTATATTTTTTATTGCAAAGTTTGTTAAAGGTTATTTGAAAAACAGGTATAAAATTTCATTTTCCTATTTTTCATTTCTTTCATATGTAAGTTTATATAAAAAATAATTTTTTGCTGTAATGCAAGGGACTGTATTTGATCCCCATGCTATAGGTTCTGCAACTCTAATCTTTACTCTTTAATTTCTAATTTGATTTGCGCATTGTATCATTCCTAAGCCCATTTTTACAATTTAATGCAGGTTTTGGATCTGGCTGGGATCTAATTGCTCCTCTTGGTTGGAGTATGGCTTTTTGGATTCCATTAGTTCTTAATGGTGGCAGAGTTACAGGCATCAGAGATCTTCATTTTGTGAATCTAGAGATAGGTAAACCTAGTTACCCTTTAAGTTATCCTGACACAAAAGCTGGCAAAACATATGAAGAAAAACAGAGAGTGGATGAACTCACAACTTATTTTAAGCGACCCAAAGCTAAACGACCTAATTTTGCAACTTTCGGCACTCCCAATCCCTACTTTATGCCTTGGGATGTTCTTGTTGTAGATTGGTTAAAAGAATTGAAATGCAGCAACAGTAATATTTTGTTCCCATTGAACAAAGAAAACTCATCAAAAAATTTTAAAGTTGAAATTTCTGAAAAAGACCCAAAAAATTCATTCTTTGTGTTAAGACAAAAAGAAGTGAGATTGCTTCAAAATTTATGTGAGCGATTGAGTCGATTACCCCGTGGGAACAAAGCAATACGAGAAATCGATGCCTTGAAGCAGCTTTACAATGAATTTGTACTATCTAATCTTAGTTCTGAGAAAGAACTTAAAAATTCTTTAGTACTCATTAGGACTAAATGCCTAACCAGAGGTTGTCCATCAATACATTCAGGTGTTTATGCGCTTGATGAAGATGATTTTAGAGAGCTGAAGTGCAATCCTAATTTTTTGGGCCCTAAAGAGCACAATCATACTAAGTCCAAAAATGTTGATAAATTAAACAGTGACTGCTCATCAGTGTCAAAAGTTTCAGGTGATGGGCTTGTAAATAAAGAACCTGGTGACTGTCATATTTCCTCCTCATCAGTGCCAAAAGTTCAAGATTCAGATGATGGACTTGTAAAAAAATCTGATGAATGTCAGATTTCCTCTGAAAATCAGATAGATTCCAAAAGCTTAGATCGACCTCTGACAGAGACTTTAAAATCATTCTCTTCTCGCAAAATGATTGGCTATTTGTCGGAGGGTGGCTTTTCCAGCATATCAGGCAAAGGCTGTGGTATTGGACACTGTAGTTTAATTGGTTTGCTCTTTGTGATTAGAGACTGTATTGATCGCCAAATACGACCGGTAGTTCTTGTACGAGAACAACATAGTTTTCAATACAGAGTATCATCCCTTGAAATAATTCCAAATTATTTATGAAATGTATGAAATAAATTTTTCTTACTAAAATTGTGTTTGTTTGTTGTATATTTTTTCTACTGAAGGGTAAAAAATGTTATTCTTTTTATGGAGCAACATTTTGGGACAAATCAGAGAATTTCATGGTTTTAAATACTGAATTTACTGCTTATACATTTCCTATATTTTTGAATGGAAAGAAGAGTCTATAAAAATCTGATTATTAGATCAAAAGCTATTAAAGGTGGCTTTCTCCCCATCTTATTGTAACGCTGTACGCATAAAGGCAAAGATAAAAATAAACAAAACAGTTTTTTTTAATCATTATCTGCAAGAAGCTGAAATATATGTATGATATACTAGCAAAACATTAATGTTTCATTTACTCAATTATTTTTTAAATATTTTTCACCTGATGTTTAGTACTTTTCAACATGATTTTCATATAGCTAACAGAATTTTTTTATGCAAGAAGCTCATGAATTTTTAAAAAAAAATGGTAATAAATTCAAATAAATCATTAAAACATGAGCCTCTAAAAAATTTATTTTAACTTTGAATGTAAGAGAAACTTATTGTTACGCGACTTAAATGTTATACCAACTACAGTGCATATCAAAATGATAGATCCACACTTACTTTTGTTTCTTAATTAACAATAAAAAAAAAACTTTCATAGTAGAGATGCTCTTATAAATTCAGGATGCGTAGCGTTTTTAAAAAGTGCTTAAAGATGCTTAATTTCGATTTTCGTTTTTTGAAAGCACTTAAAGGTGCTTTTTTCATTGGGTCATTTTCCCTTTTTTTCCGTTACCATGTTGAATTATACTGAAAAGACACATTTGACATTGTTCTATTCACGGTTTTCACAATTCAACCCCAATCTATTTTGGCGTATTGTCAGTCCATAGCGTATGAAAACGCCATTCGTTTTACATGATTCAAAATTTCATGATTTTTGACAATTGTCAAAAACAATGCCAAATTTTTTTAATTTTTAACATGACGGTTAAAACAAGATAAAACCGTCAATTGTCAAAAACTTTTCAACCCTGCTCAGTTATATATTTTTTAAAGTGCTTAAAATGTGCTTATTTTTTGTTGAATAATTTGGTTACGCACCCTGAAATTGTTATAACGATTTAGGATGCAATTTGTTAAAATAAATCACTCTTTTTTCTTTTTTTTCATTTTGAGGCCATTTAAGAAAATAAGTCTACGAATCTGAGTTAATATCAAGATCTTATTGTGGAATTATACTGGCTGCCGTGGATGAATTTAATAGGTTTGTTGTAATAGACTTGAATATTGCATTGTGGTCAAATGAATTGGGCTAATGTAACATTAAGTTACAGCCTTTTTCTCCTTGTGTGGTTAGAAGTTGATGCTTTCAATGAGTTTGGAAAATTGAATAGTAGAATGGCTAAACTTTTAAATATATTACACAATCTTGCACTTCATCTATTTTTGACGGAAAAAAAAACGCTTTAGCAATAAATGTTTTTTAATGTAAATTCATCACTAATTGTGTACTTGTTTCTGGATTCATAATGCAATGAAATACAATAGAAGATCTATAAAACATAATCCTAAATACAAATCATAATTCTCCATAAATCATTTTAACTTTGCAAGTGTAAACAGTGAAAATCATATTAAAGAAATTTCTAAAGCTGAGCAAAATCCAATAACTGCTCATAGTCTGCAAGAAATTTTTTTTCAAAGAAGTAAAAATATCTTATGCCAACCAAAAACTGAAGTTTAAGCATTTTTTTGTTGATAATTTTAATGCTCTTGATAATTTAATTCTCTGTAAAAAACACTTATAGTTTGTCTGTGGAAAGAACTCTCCTCACCACGATGTCTAAAGTCGCTTGCTGCTATGGGGAAAAAAATGGCACGTTTCAAAGAGGGGAGCTTCTTTCTCCCTTTGATTCCATTTCTCTCGAAGAGCCGAAGTCTGTCTAAAATAATGGCTGAATTCCCTACTTGAAATAGTTAAACCATAGTGACTGCCACTGCTGCAGAAGATTGGGTTGAGGAGTTCTTTACGTAGACAAACTAAGTACTTGTTTTTGTGTATTAAAATAATTTGCATCGAAAAATTAGATTTAAAACATATAAATAGTGATTTGTTCCAGATATATATTGAAATGTTTAATAAGTAAGCTATACGATATGTGACGCAGAACCAGCAGTTTCAAGGTATGCATTATAAAGATCTTATGTAATTTAAATTTTAGAGATAATGCTATAAATAGTGTAATTATAGTGATAGTGATATTGCAGTCAAAGATTATATATGAAAAGACTATTGTAAACAATTTATTTTATTTTTAACAGCAATACATTAAACAGTTGTACTTAGAAAGCGAACAGATATGCTCAGTTTACTTTGTTACTGTTTTTATGTTTGAATATTAATCATGCATTTATAGAGTACGCATCACACATGCTTTTCATGGTTCAAGTTATATTTGTTTGTGTTCTTGCAGCAAATCACAAAAAGCTCTGACTATCACAATTATACATCAACAACGATGCTTAAATAAACTATTCATCGCCAAACACATGTTTCAGCTCTTTGTAACCAATTAAAATGAAAATAACATATATTTTATATTGAACATAATGCAATGCTTATGAATATATATACAGGGTTATTCATAATTCCCTCTGGGATTTCGAAGCGTTATAGTAAAAAAACGAAGACGAATATGGCTAAAAAGAACATGAATTATTCCGAAAGTATTCAAGTTTTAGTTTAAGCAGTTGCCAGTAGATGGCAGTAACATGTACCACTGAAGCCAGTTGTAGTAAAGAAAAATGACGCTTACAGGCGGAGAGAATTATGAATAACCCTGCATATATATATATTTATAAATGCAGCAATGAAATAAAGGGTTTATGTAATAAGTCCAAAAAAAGATTTGGGTTAATGAAACTTTCTTGCTTTTGCTATAATTCTTGAAAAATCATGTCAAAACAAAATTTCACATCTAAATTAAAAATAGGATGCCTACTTAGACCCGTTTCTCCATCTTAACTTCCAAAAAGTCGCAGATGTAATAATAGAATTGATGTCTAGCTATAATAAAATGGCTTCCCCACATATTGAACCGTCGTAGCCACTTTTATAAACCTAGATATTACTTTTCTGATTATAATTGCAGCAATAATTTTGCAGTAAAGACGGGGAAAACAAATTTTAGTTGGCGCATGGTGTATTTTTATTACGATTATAAACTAAGGTAACAACAAATATGTTAAGCACCCTAACTTCTCAGAAAAACCATTAAAAAATTACTTGATAAAAGTTTGCCACCTTTTTTTAATAATAAGCCTGCAACAACCCTGCTTTTGTTGATTAATATTGTTATATTGTTTCACATTAAACTCTTTAACATATTAATTTATTGCAGAGCGTAGGTTTCTTTCCTTGTTAATTTTTTTAAGAACTATTTACACAATTAAGTAAAGCTTACAAAGCATTACAAAGAAAATACATATACAGGCATGTTTCTTAAACTAGCTATTTATAAATATATCATTTTAACTTTTTTTATTTTTAATCAATAATTACATTCAGTATGATTCAAGCTCTTGGGATTGTAACTATTTTTCATCCAAAATAATTAAATTTTAGCCATTTCATTTCTTTTTCAAACATATTTGATTATAATTAAAATTTTCCTTGTGAGTTGCTACTCATTATTTGGAACTAATGGTACTAACCAGAGTTACAAAATAATGTGTATATTTTTTTCATAAATTAATTCACACTATGAACAAAAGCAAGGTTTAAATTCAAAACTAGTTTATAAAGTATGTTATTTTTTTATATGAACACATATAAGTTACTAAACAATATTTTACAATGTATCATATAAAAATACAGTAATAATTTTTTTTTTTTTTAAATTGAATGAAATCATCATTGTTAAATTTTTAACTTTCTGTTAGTTCAGTGTTTCAAATTATAGAGTTAAACAATATACTCTGTATTTTAGAACACTGTAAATTCTGTAAATAAAATTGATAAAAATCTTACAATAAACTCTTTAATACATTATATCAATAATAATATCATTAATCAATTACTGCTTTAAATAAATTATAATTACATTTGTGGTTTATAATAAATATTACACATATCATTTATCAAAAGGTGTCAGTATTTGATAGAATTACTAAATGTAATTGTTTTGTTTTCATTTCTTAAACATTGATCCGTAAATATTATTTTATATTTTATGCATCAAGAAATGATTAGGGCATAGTTAAGGTTGAATTACAAATGTCTTGAATCATTATATTTTATAAAATTAAGTTCTACCACTCATTATAAATCATATTCTTATAAAATGTATATAAAAAAATCTTTATCATTTGTTCTTCAAAGACAGTATTTTTTTTTATATAAAGAAAGAAAAACGAAGTGTGTGGTACTGTTGATTGAAAAAATAAAGTTTGCGGATGTATTGATTTTTAAAAAATTTGATTCTCAAACTGTGAAATAAAATTTATTTATAGATTTTAAATATTTTGTGCAATTTTCTTTAACTGTTCGCTTTAATTTAAATAATGATAAAATTAAAAAAAAATTATAGAAGGGACTTGCACTTGGATTTTAAAATCCTTTGGTAGTTCTGTTTTATAGTATGAGAGGTAAATTTTTGAAGAAAAAAAGTTTCATAAAGTGCCTCAGTTTTTAATAAAATTTAGTTTTTTTCTTAAATTTCACACAATTCAAGCATCATTGTCAAACTAATAATATTTGTACCTATTTTTTTTAATTTACATTTATAAAATTATATGATGTGATAACACTATCATTTATAAAATGCTTAAAGATTAGAGAAATTTGACTCTCAACATCAATTGAGCCTTAATGCAACTCAGCTTTAAATTTTTCAATATCAACTCTTAACAGTTGAGGTATTTTTAACTGTAATTCGCATGTTTACTACAAGTTTAGCTACGTAGTAAATGATAGTTAAGATTAGTAGCAGAATGGTCACAACCAGGAAAAATTTAAAAGTGGTAGTGAAAGTTTGAAGAAACTAATTGTTTTTAATGACTAACTCAATTCCTGAAATTAAAGTGAAAATTAAAACTATTAAGACTCCCATTAGGCTCATGAAACGCTTGTCATCCCTTTTTCAAAATATTGTAGCCACGATGGTGGGTAAAGTAAACTATAGATATAATTTTTTTTTTTTTTTGACCGATAATGGGCGCACTTGTTAAGTAGTACTTCCCCTCACATTAACTTTCTGTTTTGTACAAAAACAATCGCAACTAAAACAGTGAAACCTGTTAGATTGATCACTACAGTATGTTGATCACCTGTCTGAGTTGTTTTTAATCATCAAGTACCAAACTGATAAAAAATAATTAGAATTCCCGCTTTTATAGGTTGGCCACTTGTCTAAGAGGACCTTCAAATTGTTATCCTCCAAGTGGTCAACTTACTGAGGCTTCATCGTAACTTATTCTATGCAAAAACAAATATTTCATTAACTGCTGTTATTTAGAATGGCACCGGCACGTAACTTTTTTTTCCTACAATTTACAATCTGTTCGAATTTTGTGACAAAACAAATACTATTACAATAAGGTTTTGTTCATGGTCTTTGAAAATATCATTTTCAGTCATATGGTAAAGTTACACAGGTTTCATTGCAATTTATTCTATGGAAAAACAAATATTTTAACTACTACTGGTATTTAGAATAGTAAATTTTATAATAAAATAAAAAAAATACTGCAGTTGTATGCTTTGTTCATGACCTTTCAAACTATCGCAATAATTTTGATCGGCAAAATTTTCCATTGATATTGGATACAGTGAAAATACAGTTTAATGCTGGTACATTTTAACTTTTGTTACTTTTTATTGAAAAAGAATATTAACCTTTTTCTTATCATTCATTCAGTTATACCGAATTTAAATGCACTTTTTTAAAAACTTAGAATGGGGAAAAATTAAGAGCGTGCTGCCCAAACACTCTCTCAAAGTTGGCGTGCACCTGTTCTTTTTTATAGCATCGAGGTACCTCCGTTCCAATTGACAACTGAATTCTATTTACTAGAGACATTGCTTCAGAATTGCAATTAATTACTGCCATACTTATGATTCCATTCGATTCGCCTGGAAATTCAGCCACCAAGTTGCCCAAGAGTTCTTCGGCAATGCTGGCTTCATCTGCGTACAGTGGTCCGACGAGAAGTGAACCTTGGACGTTTTTCTTCAGGCAGCCATAGCCACACACTCTCCCAGTGCCATCTCTAACAGCTGCCAAAGTTAGACTGTCCTCTTCAGCTGTTGATAGGGTTACTATTTTCGAACGATCGTACCCATGAACTGATGCATCGTAGTTGATGACAGCTGGAAGAACCGATGATCGAATTTGCACGATCTGTAAAATAAATTAAATGAAATATCCTTTAAAACATACTTTTACATAGAAAGATTACAGAGGGGAACAATCTGGTGTAACGATTTTAAATCTGAAATTAGTTTCGTTCGTAAAGCTACATATTTTTACTTTAGTTTATATTTTGCCTGGATGTATAACTTTAATGAAAACGTATAACATGCATGTACACTTATGTTCCCCTTTAAAAATAAGACTTAAGGCAAAAAAATTATATGATCTTAACTCCTCGCATCATAAACTGAAATGTATTATTACGTTCTTCCTACCACTTACTATGTAGCAGAGACACCAAGGCCGGATTAACCATAAAGCAAACTAAGTACGTGCGTAGGGCACCAGAGGATGGTGGGCACCACAAAGCCTAACTAAATGTTCCCAATACATAATTTTTTTTTCGAAGCATTGTTTATGAATTTAGTATTTTGAGCTTCCATTTTAAGAGTAGTGTTTTAATAATTTTTCTAGATAACAGCATTTCTAAATAAGAATTTCTTCATAAAAAAAGAAGAAGAAAAAACGAAAGATGTTATGTATAAAAAATTCTTGTTCTTATAATGAAATTAGGTAAATGTCAAAATATTACCTTTATAGTAACCTATCACGAATGTGGGTTTTTTCCGTACTTTTCCTTATTTATCTATTTTTGTTGTTGTTGTTTTGACGGAGCATTTTAAAGTCTTCTTAAACAAAACCTATGAAACCAACTCTGATAGAAAGAATATTCTTGTTTAAAAGTTGGTTGGCATCAAGGAAAAAAAAATCAACCCTGTCAAGCCATTTAAACAAGGGTACTTCAATGGCTAATTATGAGCTAGAATAAAAAATTCAGCATTCAAAAGTCTTAAAAAACGAAGTTTTTCCTTTGTTTTTCAAATCTATTTTTTTAAATATGCAAAAGAATTTTTTGTTGTTGCTAATTTGCAGTGCTATTTTATTAGCACATTCTTTTGCAAGGAGCTACAATAGTCTAACATGTCATTTGTAACAAAAATAAGTAAGTGGACCGAATAAAGTACTATGACCTAAAATTTTTAGAAACAGTTAAAAAAACATATACATAAATATAAAGGGAATTTTTTAAAAGAAAAATATTACAATTTACATCCTTTGTACTTTGTTAATTGATTAAAACGTAATTTGGATATTAAAATTTTATTTACTGTATTTTTCATTAGCGAATATGAGAGTGAAAACACAAAAAAAAGTTACTCAAAGTTGCCAGTTCTCCAAATAATTGGTGATTGAAATGGGCTACAGGTGGCTTAGAGCAGAACTGTCTACCTATGGCAACACTTCGCATGCTTTCACCATACGCGTGTGGAGAGTCATAGAAGAAGGAAGTGCGTTAGTTTCTGTCTTGATTTTCAAAAAGATTAAAGTCTTTTAAGTTTGGAAACTATTATGGAACATAAGACTACATTAAACACAGTTTTAAAAGAAAGCGTCATGGAAATTTGAAAAAAATATTTTTAACAATTAAATACGGAAAATATTAAGAAAAAGAAAAATATCGTAGTACATTCCTATACAACTGAAAAGAGAAGGAGAGGGAAGGGTTAAAGACATGGAACCGGTCTTCTCTCCAGATGGCATATTCGAGCATTGAGATCGTCTATAGCGCACAAATCTAGACAGAATGCCCTGGTTCATCTTAATCAGAATATTCCAAAAACATTTTTTTTTAAATACTTATTCCTTATTAGAAGAAATAAGTGATAGACTTAAATGGATTACGTACCTGTATACCTTCTAGCTGTCTTTTCTTGTCAGCGAATTGTGGTACGCCCTCACAAAAAAGTGTACACCAGGGTGCGACAATCCGGAATCCCGCTAAGTCTCTATATGTGTGCAAATGTTCAGGAACAGAGTTGAGCCCTACGTTCCTCTGTCCAACATGTTCCATGGCTCTTTTCCATATGGACAGTCCGAGTCCCTTGCCTCTATGAGACTTTTTGACTGCGTACAGACCCACAAATGCCAGACGGGAATGAAGTATCACAGCAGCGCAAACACCTAGAACTTCTTCAGAGGAAAATGTGGAATGAAACATATGTACAGATTACAGTAAATCATGAATGTTACATTTCTATTTAGCAATCTAAGAATGATGTTATTGGGTACTTGCACTTCAAGAAGAAGACCTCCCATACCCACTCATGTGACCTATGACGTCAGCGCCAGCTAATCTTTATCAGCTAAATGGCTTATTAAAGTTGAGCTAAGTTTCTCTAGATAAGTTAGAATGTTATTTAACGATTAGTTAATTGATTACAGAGTCGTATAGCACACCGATTAGTTGAAATATAATTCTTCCTCGTCTACTTCTTTTACTTAACTTAGATTTATTATTTATGAATTTTATTGTAACCTTGATAATTTTTGTTTTGTGTACCTGGCAACTTCGATGCATAATTAGTCTGTTTACGTTCCTGAAGGCCTGTCTTTGTGTTAAGTCTCTGTGTATACATATAGTGAAAGAATTGAAATCTTAGAGAAGGAATCTTTGTGAAAGAATTTAGAATGTGTCCAAGGGCGCCGGCAGAATAATTAAAAAGGGGGTGCAACCCTTTGACAAACTACCCAGCCCCCCCCCCTAAAAAAAAAGGAAATATTCTGTTATTACATTTTGTTTTGTTATTACATATACTTTCATCTGTTAATTTTTTTCAAGATACATTTCCTCATTGTTAACAAGATATTTAAAAAAAGTACGAATTTCATGTACTTGCGAATTTTGCCACGAGAAACTGTACTGATGGTGCTGGCATAGCTATTGACTTTGAAGCACAAATACTACAAATAATAGTCGTATGCTAACGTGTTTGTGCACGCTTAACATTGGTATTTATTGTGTTTATGAAGTTTTACAGTTGTGAGAAGTCAGTTTGTGTTATGCACCTTTGTTAATCTAAATAACTAATAGAAAATATAATATTATTTATATTTTATTAAAGGGAATTTAATAACATAGCTTAGATATCTGCCAAGTTTGTGCATGCTCAGTGTGCATAAGAAAAGAATCAAAGATGACTCAGAATTAATTGAAAAAGTTATAAACAGATTTGGACAGCAAACATGACGATTACAATTCTTGTTTGATTAAACAATTTTTTAATTGTAATGTATCAATCAATAATTACTTAATTATTTGTTTTTGAATAAAAATATATTTAAAAATTGTTTTTCTGTATCTCTTTAATTGTTCAAACAAAAAAATGCCAGAGAGGTGCAAGTGCACCCTCTTGCACCCCACTGCCGGATCCCTTGAATGTGTCATTTAAGAGAATTGATACGTGACGGGCTTAGCTTACTCGCAATAGAATGGAAAGAACAGTTGCTAACGTAAACAAATGCCACATTTCAACAACGAATCAGGATCGAGATACCCACACTAGATCACTTGCAGGTATCCCATTAAAGCTCGCATTTCGAGTTGTTATTATTTTAACACTGCCGTTTATTTTTTTACATCTTAACGAATGTGAAAAGGAGTATACAGGATAATTTATTAACGACCGACTTTTTACTATGTAGTGTATATTCATCCTCTTTTTTATCTTGTTTTCTTGAGATTATAAGTTATATTCTATGTAGTTCGATGAGGTTGCGCAAGATGTTTTTGATATCTCTCCTTTTAAATTTTTTTACAAGCTTTTGAAGTTCACTTTCCCATTTTTGAAGAAAAAAGTGTCCTTTGAAGCTTATACAAACTTTTAAAATCACAATCAATCATCCTACAATATCAAATAAAAGAATTCGAGCATTTATAATCTTATGAAAACAAAATGGAAATAGGATGAATGGTTTACGAGGTTATTATACGTTGAAAAATATTGGCTTCTAGCAAATATAATTATTCTTATGATATTCGTTGGCCGTTGTAACTTCAAATGCCTAATTCCAGAAATTATTTTAACTCATTATTTAACTAACAATAAGTTTTTTAAAAAAATCATGATAATAAGCAATAAGACTGACTTAATTAGGTGTGCTGCCCCCGATTCACATAAATTTGGGAACTTCATAAACAAAGATGGAAGTTAAGGAATGAATCTGTTTAATTATAGCTAAAGGTGGATGTGTTGTAATCAATTTATGAAATAACGGCATTATATAGAATGCCTTTTGCAAAGTGTAAAGTATCAATATTTTTTATATTTTAACAGTTTGCCATTAATTATTCAATGAAATTTCCTGGCAAAGAGTGAAATATGAATACTAATTTTATAATTTAACAGATTGTCATTATTAGTCTTTCTACAAAAATCCTAGGCAATGAGTGAAATCATTTCATATTTTGCCGGTTTATCATTAGTCATTCTACGATATTCCAAGGCCAATACGTGAAATTATAATCATTTTATACTTTGGTGGTTGTTTTATCATAAGTCATTCTTTAAAAATCCCAGGCAATGAATGAAATATTAATATTTTCATATTTAGCCGATTTGTCATAAGTGATTAATGAAAAAAAATCGATTTCATGATTACAGATCCAAATTAGGAGCTTTTCATATTACAAATATAATATGAATGTTTCGTTTTTCCAAAACTATTTAAAGAAATAATTATAGCACCAGTTTTTTTTTTATCTTGGCAATAAATAAATAAATAAAATATGTAAACAATTTAATTATAAAATAAAATAAAAAAAGAATAAAATATTAATAATAAAAGAAAAAATAAAGTAAAATATTTATATTAATATGGGTGCATCTCAAACAAAGAAACATTTTTTTTTTTAAATTCGCTTTTTATATAATACTACTACTTTGTTAGTTTAATTATTTCTCTTTCTTTTTTTTTAATTAGAAAATATCATCTGCATCGCAATTGATTTGCAGGAATTTAAATTAAAAATAGCATTTTTTACTCTGCGTAGGAAATATAATATTATTTTTGATATTTTTATTCTAATATGGTTAAAGAGGCATCAAATAGTTTCAATAGGAAACATTAAAAAAATGTTTCTGATCAAATAATGTTTTTTACTCTCGCCTTAATTTTCAAATCTTCTAATTTTTTAAAAGAATTTTTGTATGTTGTAATAACAGCAGATGCTCTTGCTCCACTTTGTAGAAATTTTCTTCTAATATCAAAAAAATTTTGTTGTGATTATTATAATGCTTTTGCCAATTTGATTTAAAGTCATTATTTCTGTCACTATTTATAAATGATTAAAAAGTTTTTATCGAACGTTGTTTTTTTTAATTTATTTCGTCGTGCTAAACCATTTTAAATTGTTACAAAAATAAATTTTTTAGCTCTCAACCATTTAAAAAAAATCTATATATTTTGCAGAAATCAGAGCGTTTGGCATCTCTGCAGTAGTATAAAAATGGCAAAATAAATATACCCGAGCTCTATTTAGTGTAATATTGTCAGAAAGTGGTTTTGTTATTAGTTATAAGATGATTACTCGTTCTTCGTAGGTGATCAATAAATCAGTAAATGATCAATAAATCAGTATGAATCAAGATTACGAAATCATACACGAAACTGAAAAGCATATATCAAGTCAATTATTTTTTTTAAAAGAAATTATTCTAATTTATTTACATATACATTATTTGATGCACTTTCCAGTGGCTTTACGTTATTAGATTAATCAAAACACGTATTTACCCCACCAAGATAAAGATTAACTGCATTCAGTATCTTTGGCATGGAGCTGAATGATTCTTAACATATTAACACATTATCATGAATTGCTTTGCGACCGATTCATGAAAGTCAACATTTGTTGTTGTGGCTTATCCTCCAATGCCTGACGAAGTCAGACAAGGTTCATCAGACCGTTGACCCTAAGGAAATCGAGGACCAGAAGGGGAGATAAGTATATGTCCTCTCTGGAAAGTCAATATTTACCACAATCAAGTAATTAATTCAGTATTTATCCCTTTCGGAAGCCATAAAAATCTATTACTATAGTACCGATATAAGGCCGGGATAGCCTAGTTGGTAGGGCACTGGGTCCATGTTCAAGAGGTCGTGGGTTCGATCCTTGTTCGTCGAAGACTCCCCGTGAAGTAAATAGTGACCGATGCTCGTTAAATCTGTCGAGTCTCAAAGTCCTCCATGCTCCCATAACAAATCATACCTCTGGGGATACTGGTCCAGGAATTTCCTTATCCTCTGGATTGGTTCAAAATTACAAGGCTACGGAGTTGAACATCAGTAGTCGTAAACACGAAACGTCGGCTGTTCAACGACGGTTATAAAATAAATTATTGTACCGATATTAAAGATCTATATTTGTATATTTGGTATCTATTAAAAAAGCACATATTGTATCAATAACATTATAATATGCTAATTGCCAAAACTAATTATTCATCACTGGCGTCCATGGGCTTTACGGCTTTATGAAACAAATGAGTATACGTTTTCCATGAAATTTCCTTCTTTAGTATATAACTTAATTTTTCAATTTCCACAAAGTTTTTTAAAAATCCCTTTCAAAAGCGTAATTGCAAACAAAATAAAAACGTTGCTTCAGATAACTTTTAGGAATACTAATTTTGTGACATAACATGCCATCCACGTTACCTGATTCGACGTGTCTTACCTGACGCAATAAATAAAAAATAATTAACTGTTAAAGAACGTAAATAAATTCCTTTTGTTTTATTCGATTAAATAGAGTTGGAAAGCTAACAAACATCACTGAAATAAATTCATCCAAAGTTAAGTCACTACAATGGCTAATGCTAAACCATTGGGAAAATTCTATTTTCCAAACATCTCTCCCAAATGACCTAACTGAAATTTTTGAACAATTTTTAGGATCGGGAAATAAATTTTTTCCGTTCACTCGCTGTCCAAATTTTAAATTTTAAAACGATATCAAAATTGTTCCCGAATTATAGGAGAGACACACATATGTTTCCTTTTATTAATATAGATAAAGATTTTCTGTATAAAAAATACAATTTTTTTAAAAAAATTCTTCGTATTTATACATTTGACTGAGCTATCTAGACTAGTGAGGTATAGTTTTCTGAGTAATCGCTTAGAAGTTAGAAAAAAAACAATGAGTACGTGGTCTAAAATTAATGAATTTGAACTTTTTGTAGCTAAAGTTTAACAAACTAAAAGTTTATAGACATAAGTTAATACGCTTAGATTTTTTTTCTTGAAAAAACTCAAACTGATATTAGCAAGGGAAGTGAATTATCATCAAGAGTAATTAAACAATTCATCTTTTACATTAATATACGTAACTATTACACACTTTGAATTTTAAAAGAATTCATAAATTCCATATATATAGTTTAAAATCTTTTTGCAATTGACTCTAAAATGTATGACAATTTGCGGACGAATTTGAACACTTTGTACTTCAAACTAATAAGTTTATAGACAGAAACTAATACGTTTATAAAAACTTTTTTATTTCTTGAAGAAACTCACACTAATATTAGCAAGGGAAGTGAATTATCATTAAGTAATTAAACAGGTCATCATTTACACAAATATACGCAACTATTATATACTTTGAATTTTAAAAGAATTCTCAATAACATATATATAGTTTAATCTTTTTGCACTTGACTCTAAAATGTATGACAAGTTGCAAACGAATTTGAACACTTTGTACCTCAAACTACTAAGTTTATAGACAGAAGCTAATGCGTTTATAAACATATTTTTTTAATTTTTTGAAAAAACTTATACTGATATTATCAAGGGAAGTGAATTATTATAAATAATTAAACAATTCACAGTTCACATAAATATATGCGACTATTACACATTTTAATTTTTTAAGAGATTTCACAAATTCCATATATATATATATATATAGTTTAATCTTTTTATTTGACTCCAAAATGTATAACAATTTGCGATAAGGCAGTTATATTTTTCCCTGACCGCCCTAGCAATTAAAACATGCTAATTATCGTTATCGTCATTATAATTTATCAGGGCGCCTGAGGTCGTTTACGGTCTCGTTCCCCATTCATTTTGTAAATATTGACATTAAGGAGGTAATTTCTAGTGAATGGAATGCAAATTGGAGTAAAAAGAAAATTAAATATTTTGTGTTCTAGATAAGCATGCAACGCTACAAAAATAAACAGCCATTGGCCTGAGTTTCACGTCTTATTTCAAGTTTTCAAATATAAATATTTCATTAAATCTTACTGCATCGCAATTTAAGGATTTTGAAAGAATTTGTAATTAAGCATTGTGATATGATTATGTATATTCTTATTCCGGCTAAACAATCTTGCTCTTGTTATTTTTTTGGAGAATTTTATTTTGATTTCATTTGAGTTTCTGTTGTAATGGTGGGGAGATGTTTCACCAGGTAAACATGCTAATTAAATGTATGGCATGTTTACTTGGTAAATATTTCAAAGGTTGAAAATCTTAGAGTAAAAATTAGCCGCTACTGCCCCACGAAAGTTTTAGTTCATTTTATTACAGTATAAAACTTTTTAGCTTCCGTGGATTCGTGGTACAATGGTTAATCTAACCGCTTGTTTACTGAGAGATCGACGATTTAGATATTAGCTGAGACATTCGATTTATATTTATAGATTTTTAATTTAACAAGATTGGTAACTATTTAGAATGTAGTTCAATTATTATTCAATTCATAAATTAAAATTTTTCAGTTTATTCAATTTACAAAATTTTTTTTTTTAATAAAAGTTAATATTTTTTTGTACAATTTTTTTCCCTTAATGGCGGGCACTTGGGGTTTGTCTCATTGGCAACAGAAATGCCAGAACTGCTACTCTCTTCTCGTTACCCAGTGGGCACCTGTGGCCACGGCGGTGAAGACACGGCGGTGGAGCAGCGTCGCTCACGTCACACAACCGCAAACCCGTTTACAGGGCGGGTTACATTCACACAATGAGGAAAGGACATAGAACACAGAGAGAGAAAGAAACATCCATGCCCTGAGCAGGATTCGAACCCGCGGCCAATGGCTCCGCAGTTTTGTACGAAAATTAAAATATTTTTTTTTTACAAGACCCACCAGACGTGAATGGGAAGAAATAAAATTGATTTGAATTATAAAATGCTATGTTGCCAACGGAAAATGGAAAAATAAAGATGAAAAAAAACTAGAGAAACCCCAGCAGCCGAGAGAGAAAAAAGATGAAGAACAGAACATGGGAACAGAAATTGGTGTTTAGAGTCTTATTAATATTTATCGAAGCGAAATCATGTCATTTCTTAAAAATTAAAACAGTTGACGCTCAGTATAACGTACCTTGTAGTCCGGGCGAAAATGGACGTTACAATGGGAGATAGTTATATCGTGAGCGAACTAAAATGCAATAAATATTAACTGGCAGCTAAAAAAATACTTGTCAAAATTCGAACAAGTCAATGCCTTACTTCATTAAGAATTTGGAAATTAACAGAAAAACTGATATCCAGTTTTTTTCTATATTAATTCTTACGCAAAAAGTTCCCTTTCATATAAATAACATTAATTACATAGATTAATTATTTAATTTATAATTTTATTAGATAAATAATAATTCTTTACTATCAGACTTTTTTTAAATTGATATTTCGGAAACAATTCAACCGGTTTTGTTCAAAGTTCGAAATTACATTCTTGAAAATGTAAAAATTTGCATACCTTACAAATTTAAAATTTGTTAGTCTATTTTTGAATAAAGTAATAAAAAATAATAAATACTTGTTGATAATATTTTTACAATATGTTAATTTTTTCACCAATATATTATTGATTTAATGACTTTATACTTAATTATTCTAGTCAATCAGCTGAGATTGGTCAAGCACTGAACTGTTGTGAAGTGTGTTTCAGTGCTCAGTGGCGGTTTGAAATCCACCCAGCTTCAGATCGATGGGTACCAGTTTGTCTGGTTGGTAATGTGCAATTTTGACAACATTGTGGAGATTTAACGTTCGTAAACCGCCTGCCTGGCCACAAATGTCTGTTATGGGAATTATTTTTCACTATCAATGTGAATCGAATAACAAATAATTTAGTAATCGGCAAATCTCGTGGAATACCGGATGGAAATAAAATAGGTATTCTGGGAATCTTGCTTTAAAATGAAAATATAGTTTCTAAACTAAACTAAACTCAGCGGGGCGACAGCCCATAGAGGGCCAAGGCCTACTGTGCCCATCTCAGTTTTCTTGACCTTTGGGCTTTGGGGTGCAGGAGCAGATGTTCCGGTTAGGTGGTCATCCGAACGCGATACCCCCAGTGTTTAGTTCCCAAGCATGCTTGGTACTCATTTAACGATCCATTGAAGGGATGAAAGGCTGAGTCAACCTTGCCCGGCCCGAGGATCGAACCAGGGACCTGTGGCACGACAGCGAGAAGAGCTACAAAATATAGTTTCAGTAGTTGAAAATTAAGCAAAAAAATTGTTATTAATGAAAAGTTTGCTGAACTTTTTAAAAATATATTTATTTAATTCAAAAAAAGAGAACAACAATAAAAAAAGCGAATATAGTAAGCGTGACTTTATGCTTAATTTTTCTATTTAATAAGCATAATAATTAATAATAATTCAATAAATAAAATAAAACCAGTACAGAAACAGATGAAATGATCATGATTATTTTAAAATTACTTTTGATAATTCGCAGTTTGAATTAATTTTCACTTTTTCTTCTCATAGCATCGAAGATGTTTAGAAGGAGAATCCCATCAATCTAATGGACACATTTCTATCAGCGTTAAGTGCATAAGATTTTCTTTTACAATCACAAGGGGGCTCCGTTTCCGGATAGTTCATCCTGCTAATTTCCGAAAATTCTGGCGCAGTTCCTTTCCAACGAGCTTTTTAATCTTTTCTCCTAAGTTTTTTTTTTATGCCCCAATTTTTATTTTCAGATATTTTTTCTTATATTTTATTTTAATTACATTTAAGGCTACTCCTTTTGCTATTTATTGCTCCCCAAATCCTCGGAGCTATACAATTAAATTTTCCTAAATAAATTAGAAATTTAAACAAAGTAAGACGCGTCGTACACTGTTTCATTTGTGTTTTATACATAAAATTAAATAAATAAATTTTTCGTTAATATGCCAAACGGCCAAGTAAAATTTTTCGAATAATAAAAATGTTTGGGAGGTCACAGTGGCCTCCCGGTAACCTCACATCTCGGCTCCCCTGTTTGCACCATATATGAAGTGTCTCTTTAATCTAGAATATTACCATTTAGTTAAAGGGTAAAATACCCTACAACTTTCTTTCATAAAAGAATATTTTGGATTAGTGTAAAAGGAGGAGAGCACTTAGGAGGACAGAACTTTCCGGTAGGCCTAATAATTTCTGTACCACAAGAAAAACATTTCTTTTAAAGTTCAAATGTTAACAGCTATCTCATACATAACATTCTTGTACGCCAAAATTGTTTTTCTGGTTGTAGATAACTTTATGCATTTTTACTTTATTCTCGGTTAAATAAAAATGGTTGATTTTATTAACCCTCAACGTTCTCATTTAGGTACAGTTCTTTTTCCTTCAAAAACTGAAAACTGGTAGCACAATTATTTCATTAAAAACATGTTTATTTACTTTGAAGCAATAGCATAACCGCTAACTCTCTCAGTTCTTAAGGAGGTTTTTAGTTTTGTATTTAAAGTGGTCGAAAAATTTATGCATTGATGTTTTATTCTCAGTTTTTTTAAACAAAATTTATAATGGTTTTCCCAACCATTATACGCAAATAAATAAAACATATAATCCCCCGCTTCCAAATTAGTTGCTATATTTCAAGTAGATGGAGTCATAAATAGCTTCCAATGTAATTTTGTAGATCGACAGTATACTACTAATTATACTACTATATATTATACTACTAATTAATTCACCTAATACATTATACTACTAATGAATTCAACATTCATTCAGTAGAAGATAGTTTTATATGATTTGCTGGTGCTAGAGTCTTTAGAAAAGGAACCTTGGCTAGAGAGCGCGTGAAACCTGGACTTTTGAAACTGATTTGATACGGATTTAAGGAGGTGATGCTTAGTAAGTAAATGTTCATTGATAGCATAGAACTCAGAAGTCTCTGAAAAATGCTAAAAAAAATCATAAAAGTATCAGTTTCTATAAATAATACGAAAGTATTCAAATGTAGAGACATAGGGAGACACGACAGAGGGAGTATATTCTAAAGGATTACTTGATGTATGTTTGGTACTGATAAAATTATGCTTACAATTATCAATTGCGATATTACCACGACTAGAAAAAAACTTTCTCAAAAAGGGCTGACAATCTATTAGTAATGCATGGTTTCCTATTTAGATACATTTGCAACCAAGGAATTTCAATTTTTCCCAAAAAGTCGGGTGTTAATGGTTTTAAAAATTGACCGCTGCCTCAGATAAATGATTTAAACGTTAAAGCCAGAAAAACAGTAGATTTTGTTCATGAGGTTAAAAAAAAATTACTAGCTTTAGCTAAAAGAATAAAATAAATTAATAACGATATATATATTTAAAACAGTTGNGGATATATATATATGAATTTCTACTTAACAGCAAAATGCACAGAGGCATCTTAATGTCATAGCGTTTTTCCTCAAAAACGTTCCACTGAACAATTTGAAAATGTGGCTTATTATTATTTTGCCCCAAACTCTTTATATAGTAAGCTGCAAAAATATTTGTGAAAAAAAATTTAATTTTATCAGGGTGGGGCTTCCTTATTGAAAAGAATTTCGTTTTCTACAGATTTATACTTCATAAGCATATAAAAAAAAAATTCCCAAATTTTTTAAAAAACGTACCTGTATCTGAAGCTATAACAAAAAATCCATCCGGATCGAACCGGAACCACGTATGTATACTGTGAGTTCCTTCAGCTAGCCCAGTATCCTTCCATATTTCGGCCACCTGAGGAACATCTTCCCATGTCATCAGCCTCACCCTCAGCTCCGGAAATTCTCCAGAATCCATCCCGAATCCCGGATATCTTCTTCCTTAATGTGCATCCCCACGCGGTTTTTACGCCTCGCTTTTCTTTGGCGGCTTCATCTATCGCCAAAGTTAGGTCGCCAACAGACATTTCTGCTGGAGTTGACTTCAGTAATTGATTAACTCTCTTCTTTAGTTCCCGAAGTTTTTGATAATATTCCCCACCCCCCCCCNNNNATATTCCCCCCCCCCCCGTTTCTTGCCAGGGAGTTCTAGATTGGAAAGAATTGTCACGTCTGTTTCCTGTTTTATATTTCTTTATTTGTAGAGAAAGTAAGAATTTAGTTTCATGTTCTTTTGATTTTGACATATTTTGCAAAATAATTATGTATTGAACATTTAGAAAATAAACTCTTTTTTACGCCTAATTAAAAACATATTATATATTTTTTAAATTAAATCTTTGTCGTGAAACAGTGATAATTCACGAAAAAGGAAAGCTGCAAACTCATTATCAAATAGAACATATTTTATTTTATCAATTTACTGACCCAATTTTGAGTTTACGACTACCAATGTTCAACTTCGGAGCCTTGTAATTTTGAACCTAACCCAGAAGTCAAGGGAGCACCTTGAACAAGTAGTCTAAGAAACTTAATTTTCTAAGAAGAAGAAAAAGTCGAGGGACCTTTAGATATAACTATCCCGTATTTGCTTTAAGAAGCGAGGAAAACTCGAAAAACCTTCCACGGTTAGCCTGACGGAAAGGGGACTATAACCAGTAATCCATTTACCACTGAGGATATTTTAATTCAGCACTGCGGCGGGTGCAAGCCGGGAGTAGAATTCTTATCAACCAGCCATCGCTGGGATTCAAACCCAGGTCACCACATTGAGTTGCAAGCCCTCTAATCCCTGAGCCACCATGACTCAAGCGAACTTATTAAAAATTTAAAGCCCCCTCAATTCAGTTTTGTTTGGTATAAAGAGTTTATATTACACTTGGTACACTCGTTGTAATTTCATTCCTTTTAGAAAGGGAACTTTTTCAATAGTGTGAAAAGTGGTAGCATAATTATTTGAGTTATCTCCGGGGAATTAACCCCTTGCACGGTGAGTTTTTTCGACGGTTACAGACATGCTGATTCTCAGGCTTCTGGCTTGAGGAGTCTCCTGCTTTTCAGTTCAATATCAGAACCTCCAATCAAAATATTTTTCTCGACTTATTTTCCTGTTAAATGCATCAATCTATGGAGCCATGTGTATTTTGCAAACAACTCCCTAACACTCTTTCCAACAAAACAGCGATTTTGCGGTTCGGTTGTATTTATTTTATGGTTATTACCTTTTTAGTAACCCTTTTTTAAAACTTTTTGCCTGAAATATCAGATAAAGAAAAGCATCAAGCTTCTTCTAAATAGGCGCATGCTCATGATTTTAAAGAATAATGTTTCAATTCACGACGAAATAGCTATTTTGAGTGATAGTTT
The DNA here is from genome assembly GCF_043381705.1 of Parasteatoda tepidariorum. Taxonomy (NCBI): domain Eukaryota; kingdom Metazoa; phylum Arthropoda; class Arachnida; order Araneae; family Theridiidae; genus Parasteatoda; species Parasteatoda tepidariorum. The sequence continues at coordinate 67,023,403 of NC_092213.1, forward strand.
AGCTGTTTCTTTTTTAAGCACCTAATTTGTTTTGCTGACAGTTTTTCTGTTCGTTGTTTGCTTTATTTCCGAAGTCAAGCACTTTACGGTAAAACAGTTTAACGTGGACCGATACCGTGCTCACTCGATCTCTTCGCAGGCTGATCAAGTGGTCACATACCCGTACACTGACTGCAGCCGCTAATGTTTCGCTTCGGTGGAACATCGATATTTGAATTTTAGCGTTTGTCATTATTTAAAACTGTCACTAGCAAAGGAAAGCAATAATTTCATTTTTATGTACAGTTTGCAGCATAACTTTTGATCGCATAAACAGTGTAATATTTGACAGTTAATAATTAATAGATAATTATATCTGATATATATGCCAATATAAGCTGAAGTATTTTTATATTTTGCAAAACCTTGACACTGGTTATAAATATACGCCAATCGTAATACATACACATGCAGGCTTGCATGCACAAAACAAAGAGCAGATTATAAGTCTTTGCCCAGTTGAGGAATAGATAGCATTATTTATTTTCGCAATATTATTTGCATGTATTGATGGGAAATATCTTTTTAACTTACATTATTAAGTATAGATTTTTATAGCACACCATAAAAATTTTTACCCTTTTAAATATAAAAAATTGAAATCGTTCAGAAAATTTATGAAAGAATTGGCAGCGATTAACAATAGAAGAAAAGAATATGATGATTTTTTTGCAGTTTAAAAAAAATGATAAAAGAAGTGCTTAGATTAGTCTAAAATAAGATTTATCCCAGACTTATTTCTCTATCTCTTTTTTTAAATTTCACAAAGGAACTTTTAAAATATTACTAAATCTTGAAAAAGGATTTATATCACTTGTTCTCTCATAACAAGAAACTACATATAATAAAATATTAACTTGAAATAGCTTGAACTAGAAACTAGACTGCCCTTGACTATAATGTTTTTTAACTTTTTTATATGCTCAATTATTCTATGACTAATCACTATCTCACAAAAGAAACATTTAGTTTTAGCATCACTTGAAGTTCAAAAAGAGAAAAATTACATATATCTTATCTCAAGTCCTAAAGGAGATAAATGCATAATTTTTGCACCACTTGAAGGAGAACTAATAAAATTATTATTCTCTTTTTAAAAAAATGATGAGTAGATTCGCTGCTGCAGTCATCTTTGCTACACGTTATGAAACAGAAACTTAATTTATAAACTTAGTTTATTTAATTTTTTTTTTGGATTGTTTCTCATGACATGCATTAACATTTGCTTCATTGTATCAGTACATTTGAATTTGACTTAAAAACTGAACATTAACGAAGAAACGAACTCGTCTTCGAGAAGTGCTTTCCAATTGAAATTAGCAAGCCATTAAGTTAATTATATAGAAGGACCAAAAAAACCTTTCAAGTTTGCTTAACGTCAACGTGTCTCTAATATTTGATTCAATTATTACTGGAGATAAATTGTAGAAATATGAGAGGATCATTGTTCTTTGTACAGAAAAAAATACTGTTAGTACTTCTCATAATTTTTAAGACTTCACTCGCTGTTTTTTTTTATCTTTGTTTTTGGCAGTATTATCCAAAATAATTTTTTGGTGAGTAATTTCTCTCGACTATTATTTTTTGTAAAAGGGAATTTAAAATCGAGGACTGAGCTACGAAACAGTATGAAATTTTTAGATCACTGCCATTTTTTAACACAGATTATTTTATAATTGGCATATTGCTTATGTAAATTAAGTCAGCTGGAATAATTAACTGAATATTTTACCTAAAACATTGTTCCACAATTTTTTTACACTACATATTAGTTAATTAAACTAAGGTATCCAAGATAAATAAATAAATAAAATTACTAATGAAATATTTTGTGCAGTTTATTTTTTTTGTGCAGCTTTTTTATTTCCACAGTTTTGCACTATATCCAAAATGCATGCCAAAATTAACACTTCCTACTACTATCTGAAAATGTCAGTGCTAGTTTCTTTCAAGCATTGCTAGTTTTTTTCTTCTTTTTTGTTTAATTTTATTTCATTTTTGGTCGCAAATACTCTTTAAACAGTCACTGACATTGTTAAGTAGTACTAATAACAATCAATTTACTGCATTTAGGATACATGTCTCTAAATTCATTATTGATGTATTCAGAGAAGTCTATTATTTTCAAGCATTTATCTAGGAAAACACAATTCGATTTACTGATTTGTGAATGGATTTTCTTTTCTTTAACAAAACTAATAATTTACAAGGAGTATTTTTACTCCCAGTAAAAGTTTTGACGATGGAAACGCATAACCGATGTGGAATCTCGATGAACATTGGCCACTCTGGTTTCAAGTACGAAATGTTTTTTTTATATCTTGTCGCAACGAAGCAAAATGCCTGGTTTGGCAGAGAGCTGGACTCACGTTCGTGAGAATGGGAGTTCGAATCCAGTAGGCCGAAGACTCCCCCGTGTTGTAAATGGTGCACGTTAAATCTGTCGCGTCACAAAGCTCTCCATGTTGTACCTCTGTACTCCAAAATGTACCTCTGGGTGTGCTGAATTGGAGATTGATCGTTCTCTGGTTCAGGTCAAAATTACGATTTGTGAATGAACGGATGGGTTCGCCCTATAAACGGTTGCGAAGTATGGGTGAGGCATACATGGTGCCGCTATACATGGTGCCGCTATACATGGTGCCGCTGGAAAGCAAGAACAATCCCACCCTTTACCTTAACGGTCTACGACAACAATAACAAGAAACATTGCGCAAGATAGCGATAGATTGCGTTTTCTCATTGTAAGATCGCGCATCAAAAGCAAATATTATCCAATTCAGTTTATGTAACTATTTATTATTATGTAAACTAAAATTTGAAAAATTTATTCCTTATGGATAAATTGAAAAACTTAATTTCAATATTTTGTAATCATCGGGGTAATTAATTTGACTGACAGAAATGCTGAATAACAAGTTTTTACAAAGATAAGAAGTAAAATGCTTGGATAGAAATCTCAAGATTGGACCATATATTCTTTATGAGATAATAATGAAAATTTAAATATATTAAAATGGATATTCTGTAATAATGACGTAATTAGTCTAATTGATAAATGCTACTAATTGAAATATTTTTACCGAGATTGTCTCAAATTTGAACCATGTACTTTTTATAAAATAAATAAAAGAATTTCGAAAGATTTGTTTTAATATTTTGTGATTATTGGGGTACTTAGCCTAATTGACAGTTATGCTAATACATTTTCACTGAGATAGAAATCTTAAGTTGGACCATGTATTCTTTATGGTATAGTAAAGAAAAACTAAAAAAAGATTAATTTCAATGCTTCGTAATTATGAGCAAAATAAAAAAAAAGCTTTGTATTGATATTTTGTAATTATTGGGGCAGTTAGAAGGCAATTAACTGATAAGAATGATAATAATAAAAAAAAAAACTTGGTGAATCTCGTTTCTACTAAGACAGATCTCTAAAATTTGGATCATGTGTTTTTATCAAACAAAAAGAAAAACAAAAAACAAAAGTTTCGTTTCGATATTTGAAACTATCGGGATAAATAGAAGGTAATTAGACCAAAACTGACAGTAATATGCCAAGTAACACATTACCATAATCGAAAGCTTAAAATTTAAGCCATGTGCTTTTTTTGGGATTAAACTTCTTCTTTCAGTGCACAACAGCCTGTTGCAGGCCAAGGTCAACCCATAGTATTTGAGACTCTTCAATATTTTATAATTATTCAGGTTACTTCAGTAATTAAACTAATTGAAAATTATGCCAAATAACACGTTCCCACGCATATGTATAATACAGTGTTGTATAGCTTTATCCGGCTTTTGTGACATTAAAACGTGAAGAGTTGAGTTAGGTGGACGACAATGTGGAACCGGAGAGTTTGTTTGTGTGGACCAACTGACCGAAGTCCGAGAAAGATTTCTAGATTTCCGATATGCACCTAAAATTCTAATGCCGAGGATTCAGAACAGTGCTGTCAGAGGCATGAGGAACAAATGTGGGCCCGCCTAACGATGAGTTCGTGAAGGTAGATCAGATGGTCGCCGCAGACAGCTATTACACAATAAAAGTATTTTACAATGAGTTAAAAATACTTTACATTAAAATTTAGAATCTTTATGCAACAATTAAAAATAATATTTAAGTTTAATTAATTGGAATTTATAAAATATTTTTATCTCATTAATGAGGTTATTTTATTCTAAGCTACATATATCTGAGTAAATACGCATATTTAGCCATTATTTAAATCTCGGGGTCTCAGGATAAAATAAAATCAAAATTTTTAAGGGAGTGTCTCGAACAATTTAAACAATAAAAGTTAATTTTATCCTTCTAGAAATTATTTTAACAATTAATTTTATTTTATCCTTTTAAATTTATCACTTGTTGAAATTTTATTTTCTGGGAATAATAGTTAAAAAAAACGCTCTTGTAAAAAAAAATTGCTTACCAGAAAAACAGAGCAATGAAATTAACTATAAAAAGTTCCAATTTTGCTGATAATTTATTAGATTTAATTGATTGAAATTTTTTTATCGCATTAATGAGTGTATTTTTTGCCAAGCTATATATTTGTAAGTAAAAATTGCGTTTTATGCCAATTATTTAAACCCCGGATCTTGGGAGGATTTATTAAAATCAAAATTTTCAAGACAGTGTCTCGAATCAAATTAATCAATAAAACTTTTTTTTAGAACATTGACGAATTTATTTTATACTTCTAAATTTATCACTTGTTAAAATTTCATTTTCTAAGAAAAATAATAACAATAAAAAAAAAAACTAAAAATGTTTACCAGAAAAACAAAACAACGGAATTTATCATAAGGAACTGAAATTTTATTGTTAGATTAATTGCTTTAGCTAATTGAAATTTAGTAAATTTTTTCATCGCAATAATGAGATAATTTTCTTATAAGCTAACAGGGTTCCCACTCTATGATGAGATTGAAATTCAAGGACTTTCCAGGACTTTTCAAGGACCTCAACAAAATTTTCAAGGACCTTAATCTAAGACCAATTTTAAAAATTATTCTTTTCTATTTTACTAGAAGCAACAATGCTTGTTGTGGCAATAATTAAATTCAAATATAATACCTAAATGCTTTGCCTATATAGAGAGAACAGAGTATATGTATTATGGACTAAAATTTATATTTTTTTAAAAACAACCCTACTGGTTTTGCATATTAATTCACAATATCATTTTCAGCACAATCTATAACTAATGGTAATGAGGTGTTAATGGTGAAATCCTTTAATCCTGTGTATTTCCATGTGAAGGCTGCATGAAAGACAGAGCTAAATCTTAGGTATTCCATATTCCATAACCTCCCCTCTCCTCTATTAAACATCGTTTCTGAAATTATTTATCCATAATTTACACAACCTTCTCTAAATGTTATGCAGCAACAATTCTTTCTGAAAATAAAAATTTGAAGGAACATATCCCATTTTCACCATGTTTAAAAGCATTATTCGTTATGTGTAATCCACAACTGCCAATGAATATGACCTGGTGGGAATATTTCTCTTTTAATTCACACTGAAGCTTCTAATAGAATTTCCAATTGACATAGGGTCCATCCATGGATAATTGAAGTATTTTAGAGAGCTTTTAACCATCATCCATGCATTTGTAAAAAGAGGACAAAATATTTTCTGCAGTTCCATGACCCATAAATTGGGAGGTAAGATACTTAGTGCAAACTTTATTATCAATTCCTTACCATAATGTCCATCTGCTTAGATTGTAGAGACTGATTTAACGTCTCATCAAAGAGTACAGTGTAGCAATCAACATTCTTCAGCTCATTTATAAGAATCCCTTTGAAGTATAGTGCCAATCCAAAGGAGCCCAAATAGGCTCACTTTGTGGCACTACAAAAAAATTGTCTCGCTATACAGCTATCAGCAAACATTTTGGAGAACAATTTACTAATCCCTTCACAGGAGTTACATGAATAATTACTAGTGATGCACTTCAGACTCCAGAGAATTTCAGCATCAAGCACATTCCTTTTGACCAGATAAGAAGACAATGTTACCTCGGCCACTAAAGTTTCTGTTTCACATGGGGCACACGATGTTGAAGGAGTATTTACACCAGATGAATTAGATGTTCAGGCCTTTGGAAAAAGAGAACTCAGGGCATGAGACTGCTTTTTTGTTTTACCTTTCTCGGATGTGTGATTTCAGAGCAGATTCTTCCATTTTCGCGATATAGATCTCCTTCATGCATATACGGCACTTGGCTCTAAACTTCTTTTCGGACATCGATAAAATCCATTCTTTATAAGCTTGATTATCCATCCATTGGGGATTAAAATAGCACTTCCCAGGCATAACTAGTCTAAACTACATAACACAAATACGAAGCCGTGCCTTTGCGAATACGCTTTACAATAAAGTTTTGAAATGACGCAAACGTAAGGACAAGTGCGGATGGTAAAACGGCAAATTTATTGAAAACTACAAGGTACATATTGTTACGAAATTCGAGAGTATTACAGTTTTGATAAGAAAAAAGAAGATCTAAGCATATGCGACAGAAGATGAAGTGGAGTCTCGCCCCGAACGCATTGATTGTCTGCTGTGCTCCGCGCGCTTGGCAGACACCAAGACGCTACGCCCGGTTAGAAACGGTGGCGACAGAAAGAACGAGAAAAAACAGAAAGAACGAGAAAGATCCGCGGGTGTTTTATAAAAAGGGCCGCCGGCAGTATTGGACAAATTCAAGGACCTATCAAGTTTTTCAAGGACCTAAGACGTTTTTCAAGCACTTTCAAGGACCTAAATTTAGCAAAAAAAAATTCAAGGACTCTCAAGGACCATGGGAACCCTGGCTATATATTTCTAAGCAAAAATCGCATTTTCTGCCAATTTTATTTTCTAAGAAAAATAATAATAATAAAAAAAACTAAAAATGTTTACCAGAAGAACAAAACAATGGAATTTACTATAAGGAACTGAAATTTTATTGTTAGATAAAATTTCAGTTCTAACTAATTGAACTTTAACTAATTGAAATTTAGTAATTTTTTTCATCGCAATAATGAGATAATTTTCTTCTAAGCTACATATTTCTAAGTAAATATCACGTTTTCTGCCAATTTTATTTTCTAAGAAAAATAATAAAAAAAAAAAACTAAAAATGTTTACCAGAAAAACAAAACAATGGAATTTATTATAAGGAACTGAAATGTTATTGTTAGATTAATTGCTATAACTAATTGAAATTTAGTAAATTTTTTCATCGCAATAATGAGATAATTTTCTTCTAAGCTACATATTTCTAAGTAAAAATCACATTTTCTGCCAATTTTATTTTCTAAGAAAAATAATAAGAAAAAATAAAAAAACTAAAAATGTTTACCAGAAAAACAAAACAATGGAATTTATTATAAGGAACTGAAATTTTATTGTTAGATTAATTGCTTTAAATTGAAATTTAGTAAATTTTTTCATCGCAATAATTAGATAATTTTCTTATAAACTATATATTTCTAAGTAAAAATCGCATTTTCTGCCAATTTTATTTTCTAAGAAAAATAATAATAATAAAAAAAAAACTAAAAATGTTTACTGGAAAAACAAAACAACGGAATTTATTATAAGGAACTGAAATTTTATTGTTAGATTAATTGCTTTAACTAATTGAAATTTAGTAAATTTCTTCATCGCAATAATGAGATAATTTTCTTAAAAGCTACATATTTCTAAGTAAAAATCGCGTTTTCTGCCTTTATTTAAATATCGGCTCTTAGATATAAAAAATTTTAAGATAACCTCTCGAACCAATTTAAACAATAAAACCTTTTTTTTTTTAAAAAATTCTGACAAAATCACGTTATCTTTTTAAATTTATCTGATGTTGAAATTTTGTTTACATGGAGAAATAAATAAAAAAGAAAGTTCGAGTTAAAAAAAAATTGTTTACTGAAAGACAACAAAACAATGGAATTTACTATATAAAACTGCAATTTTATTGCTGGATGAAGTAATAGTTAAGTTTTTTTTTCTTCTTCCTCCACTCGAATTGCTTCCTATCACCGATCACATCCCTCCCCTTGATATCTCTAATCGATAAATCGATCATTCTTCATCAGTACAGAAAGGTGAAAGCTGTAGATGACCGCTGATATCAAATTAATGCAAGGAATGTGGTTGAGAAGTGATGGGAGAAATTAAATTCCATCCTTCCCTCGTCAATATTCCTAACTTCACGTTTCCGGTTGGGTTAAACTTTTTTATTCGATCTTACTAAGTTTCATTCCTGGACCAAAAAGAATGAAGATATTTTTTTCCTTCTTTCATAATCTGTCATTATTAATAATTCTTTTTTTGGGAAAAAAAAACCTAGTTTAATTAAACTCGTGTTACACGTAAAGAATTATCGTTTTCTACTATATTATAGATATTAACACCGCAAATTACATTATAAATATTACCATAAAGTTTTTCAGTAACGTTTGGGTTTTCGGTAATGTTGGGAGCTACACTAATGAGCTATTGGCGACGATTTTTACTCACCACGATAAATCAATAACTCAAATATTCGCGCACATGATATATAAGTTAGGCAATTATGCTTTTAAGTGTTGATCATATAGCTCAATTAAAAGAAAATTCATAATACTCTAAGTATTATACTACCAGTTTGTAAAATCTATCCAAACGATTGTAAAAATGGAGAGCTATATATTTAGAAGACATCATTTTATTTTATTTTATAACCATCGTTGAAAAGGTGACCCAATTTTTGGGTTTACGATTGCAAATGTTCAACTACGAAGCCTTGTAATTTTGAACCCAATCCAGAAGACAAGGGGACTTCTAGATCAAGTATTGGGAAAAATTTGCCTTCGTGGAGGACTTTTTGATGGAATTAACCCACATCTGCGTTACATGGAGAGGAAGACCACGAAAACCTCCCACGGTCGGTGTGGACGGGATGCGGAATTCTAATCGACCAGCCGATTCGCACTCGGTTCAGCTTGATGGAAGGCGAACGCTCTATCCCCTGAGCCATTGCGGCTCAGAAGACAGCATTGTCGTATTTATATACAATAAAAACAATTTAGATCAGAAAAGAACAGATTGTGGTAGAAATCATCTTGTCTCCGCACCATGCTCCTCAACCATTCGACTCTTATGGCTTTCATCAGGAGATATAAGAGTAAAGGGGTTCTAAACCAGAAGAAGTAAGTGCGGTCCCATAAGACACCCTGCACTTAATATGACAGGTCAAACCTCGTACGAAGCTCTGTATTTTAAAGACTGGACAGCTTAATAATTACTCAACTATCAAAGATAATGATACTTAGGAAGTAAAATGCATAAAACTTAAGAAGCATCATAAATGAATCAGTTAACTCTTAAGAAATTTAATATTAACTATTTCATGCGAAGTTAACGTAATTAATTGTATTTAAAAGTACTAATTATCTTCGATAGTATTATTGTTTAACCCTTCATCGTCTAGTTGGCAAAAACGCACTTTTTTTGCACACGCGAAAAGTACATTTGTGAAAAGAAAAAAAAATAGTAGGATAGTTGCAATCTAAATAAGTAGATCTTCACTTTAATTAATTTTTTTAATTTAGTTTAGCTATTGATTTAGTTTTATTTCTTAAGATGCCAGTTGAAGATGTTCCTATAGTGTATAAATAGGATATTTGTTATTTAAGTATTAGGGAAGGGTGGATATTACGATAAATACTTTTTTCCCTCTAAAATAAATTGTAAAGCTTTACTAATTGTGTTATGGCCATTATTTGTCTTTTTTTATGAAGGGAATTGTTGCGGAAATGGAAGACTTGTTGCCTACTCGGTTGAATAATTTTTGACGAAAAACTAAAAAACACAATTTTATAGACTCAAAAGTAAATAAAAATTTAAAAGTCAACTTCATGCCATTAGGTGGCGATTTCCAGAAAATTTCATTCCTTACGTTAGGTTTTTTCATTGCTGACTCAAAAAGGAATTGAGCACATTTTTATTATCTCAAAAATAAGTAAAAAATTTCAAAGTAAGCTTCGTGCATTAGGTTGAAATTTCATTCCTTACGTTAGGCTCATTGTTGGCTTAAAATTGAGCAGATCACATTTTTATAGTATCAAAACTAAATTAAAAATTCAAAAATCAACTGCGTGCATTAGATTACAATTTCATAGAAATTTAATTAATTACGTTAGTTTTTTTCCATTCATTGTTGCAAAGTTGAACTGAACGCAGTTTTTTAAGTCTCCAAACTAAATAAAAATTTAAAAGTCAGCTTCGTACGTACTACATTAGATAGCAATTTCATGGAAATTTCATTCCTTACGTTAGGTTTAATCCAGAGTTCGCCAAAGTGGTCTATATAGACCCCAGGGGTCTATTTAACAAAAGTGGGGGTCAATCTGAGTCAGGGGGTCGATCTGAATCGGAAAGGTCGATTGGGGGTCAAAGAAAAAACAGTTCTTAATACGTGAATCACACATATCTAATTGAGTATGCAAAATTTGTGAATATTTTTTATAATTGACTTAATATCAGTTTCTTTATGGAACATTAATTAATAAACGCATCATCAAAAACGTGGACATCAACCTGCAAGATGAGTTTGGTGAATTATTATCGGATCTTGAAGCAAGGACGCTTTTTAAAAATTTAACAATAAGTAAATTTTGAACAAATATAAATATATTGCAAAAATATGTAGAACTTTATGAAATAGCTCAGCCTTTTTACGCTACTTTTTCAAGTTCCTATATGGTTGAAGCCGGTTTTAGTCAAATAAATTCAATCTTAACTAAGTACAGAAATAAATTAAATGTGGAGTTACGAGGGGATTTAAAATTAAAATTGACCAATTTTGAACCCAATATTGCGAACCTTGCAAAAAAACACCAGGCACATTCATCTCATTGGTTAAGAAGCAATAAATCTGTAGTTACTTTACTTTTTATTTCTACTTATTTATAATTACTTATTATTTAATAAATATTAAGGTACTTAAATTTCAACATTAATATACTTTTCATAAAACTGTTGTTACACAATTTACTATTACTTTAATAAATGTTTAAATCATAAAATAAAAGTACAAACACAGTATCTAATAGCGTTTTATCTTAATTAACAGAAAATTATTTTTATGGGGGTCGATGGAGATTTCGAAAAATTATATAGGGGTCGATGATCAAAAAAGTTTGGCGACCCATGGTTTAATCATTCATTTTTGGCTTAAAATCAATTTGAATTATAAGATATTTTTATTTTCACATAACTTTGGAAAATTCTTTTATATTTGCAATAGATTATCCAAATATATTTTTATATTTAAAAAAAATATTAGTAGCTTAAAATTAAATATTCTTAAATGTTAAAAAGATGTAAACCATGAAATAAGAAAAAAAAAATTGACAAAGAGTACCTTATAAATAGAATGCTTTAGTTTAACTTAATTTTAATTCAAAGCAAAGTTCTTTAAGGTGTAAAATAAATATTGCCTTATCATAAATTCTTATCATTATTATCCGGCATTAAATCTAAAATTAAATTTAATTTGAAAAAGCAGGAAAAGTATTTCATTGTTGGCTCAAAATTGAATTGAATTGAAGAGCCGTTGCCGTGAGTGATATGAAAGAATGCTCTCCCTTACAAATCGATAACTCTTAAATTGAACAGAGCTTTGTGTGAATAAATATAATAAACAAAAAATTCATTTATCTGAAAGCAAATTTATCTTCCTTTTTTCTTTAAGAATATTATTTGTGGAAATGCTTTATGAAATTGTTAGAAATACGTTTTATTTTGTCATCAGACGTGAAACTTGTATAAATGGAGAAAAAAAAACATTATCGTCTTTGTTATGGAAATTATTTTTCTAATTTAGCATTATATTTATTAAATACGCCTCTTAAATTTAAACTTTATTGAATATCCTTAAAAAGTATTTAAATTTCAATATTCGTAAAGTTTAATAAAATTTAAAGCATTCCTTGAAAAAATTTAGCAAATTTATAAGTGCTCATCAAATAAAATAAAATTTATTACAATTTTAAATGTTCATAAGACGTAAAACTCGTACAAATGAAAAAAATATAGTCTTTATAATGGAAATTATTTTTCTTGTATAGTATTGAGATTATATTTATTTAATATGCCTCTAAACTTGAATATCGCTAAAAAGTATTTAAATTTCAATATTCGATAAGTCTAATAGAATTTTAAATGTTCATCAGATGTGAAACTAGTATAAATGAAGAAAAAAAAACATGGAAATTGTTTTTCGAATAATAGCATTAAGATTATATTTATTAAATTCGCTTCTAAAATAAGTACTATATTGAATGTCTTTAAAAACTATTTAAATTTCAATATTCTGAAAGTTTAATCGAATTTTAAATGTTCATCAGGTGCAAAGCTCTTACAAATGAAACAAAAACAAACGTTTACGTCTTTGGTATGAAAATTATTTTTCCAATTTAGTACTGAGCTAATATTTATTAAATATGCCTCTATAATTGAAATTATATTAAATATCATTAAAAAGTATTTAAAATTTAATGCTCTAAAAGTTAGATAAAATTTTAACTATTTATCAAATGAAATAAAATTTTAAATGCTCATCAGATGTGTAACTCGCATAAATAGAAAAAAAAACAAAGAAAAGAAAAACATTAACGTCTTGTAAAGAAAATTATTTTTCTAATTTAGCACTGTAATTATATTTGTTACATATATCTCGAAAATTGGAACTATATTGAATATCCTAAAAAAGTATTTAAATTTCAATATTCTGAAAGTTTAGCAAAATTTTAAATGTTTGTTAAATAAAATAAAATTTTACAAAACTTTAAATGTTCATCACACTTGAAATTCATGTAAATGCAAGAAAAAAAATGTCTTCATAATGGAAATTATTTATCTAATTTAGCACAGAGATTACATTTATTTATTATGCCTCTAAATTAAAACTATATTGAAAATCTTGAATATCGTTAAAAATATTTAAATTTCAATTTTCCAAAAGTTTAATAAAATTTTAAAAGTTTGCTAAATTTATTAATATTTTGCAATCTCTTAAAGTTTATAAGGTTAACTTTCAAAAACTTGCTCTTTTGATATCCCATATCTTGAAGTAGTTTAAGTTACTGAAATAATATTCCAAATAACATTTTTAAACATTTAAACGAATTTACTAAATTTTTTAGTAAATGCGTGCATGTATAGAAATTAGTATTTTAAAAATAAAATCTGTCTAATACCTTATCTGTCTAATACCTTTAATGCTATAGACACAGCTAAACTGCAATGTCCCAACTTTTTTTACCCTCTTATTTTAATGCAATTAAACCAACCGTTAATAGACAATGATTTTTAATTTTTTTATATGTGAAAATCGTGTTACATGTAATACACTACACTGATTATCTAAAATACAGTTTTAAAAGTACCCTTGATCAAAATTTTAATATTGTGACACAATTTTCACTTTGTTACAATAATTATTGTAATAAAAAAATTTTTTTGGGTTGGCAAAAGTGGGTTCAACCCATGACTCTATAGATGATGTATTTTTAGAAAAGGCAGCCATTTTAAAAAGTGTTCTTATAATTGCTATATTCTGAGAAAATAAAGCTTTGAAAAGATAAGAATTTTTTATTTACTTTCTCATCTGTTACTGGCAAATTGTTTCTAATTTGTTGCTCGAATAATGGTTTGAATTTTTTTTTGACGAGCTTAAATTGCGCAGTTCAGTTTTTTTATAATTTCTTCTTTCTTTTCAATTGAACCTCTCCTCCTAAATTGACTTGCAGTTTCGTTTCCTTCCTCTTTTACTCTCCTATTGCTATCTATCTATTCCACTAGGTTACTATCTATTCTCTTACTCTCTTACAATGTTAATGATAGCTTTTTTATTGACTTTTAATTTAGCATTTCAGTACTTATTGAATTTGTTAAAAGAAATAAAGGTAGGTATAAATATTTGTGAGACTAAAATTCAGTAACTTACAATATAAGATCATTTAAAATTTCCCTTTACTGTCAGTCTTTTCCCCTTTGTTCTCAATCATTTCTTAAGATTTATCTCTCTGTATAATTTAGCAAACAGCAACTCAGTGATCATTTATAATTTTAAAAGTAAATTCTTGTTGTGGTATCTAATGGGACTTGCCATTACTAGCAAGCCTTGGTGTAACCAAGTGAATTTAAGGCATAAGGTGCGTTTCTTGTTTTTCAGTGGCGCCATCTTCGGCCAAGAATATGACTTCAGCCACTCATACGTCACAGCCCATTTACAGGGTGTACCCATTTATTCAGCCATAGATCGTAATTTTGACCAGAACCAGAGAACGATCAATTTCCAATTCAGTACTCCCGGAGGTATTGATTTGTTATGGAAACATGCTGGACTTTCTGATGAGATAGATTTAACGTGCATCAATCTCCACTGGGAGTCTTCGGCCGGAGTGGATCGAACTCACGATCTCTTGGACATTTGCCCAACGCCCCTACCAACCCAACTATCCTTGCCTACTTCTTATCTATCCTATTTTCTTAACTTTTCTTAAAAAATAATTCTTGGTTAAAACAACTTCAAAATAAAGTAACACATGATGGAGAAGTAAAAAAAAAAGCCTTGAACAACCATATGACTATTTTAGTGATTTGTAGATTAAATTTGACTAGATTGTAAGTTGTCTACTGTTTCAGGTAACTTATTTTTGAAGCTATACTTCTTATGCGACTTCCAACAAGGTTGAGTTAAACGTTTAACGCTACATTTTTATTGGCCGGGAAATCACGTGGTAGGATCCAGTTTTCCCTCATTCATTTCCATATTGTTTTGGTTCTCACTAGCATAAAAATAATAAAAGTCAGAAAAGTATTGTTTTTCTATAAATATTTTTTTAGTTTGTTTTGATACACATATAATTTAAAAGGGTAGTATTTTTATTTTCAAATTTAGTGGATAACAATTGTAAAAAATGAGTGAAAACAATCCCACGAACAATGCGACGGATTTAAGGTTATGTCAAGGTACGTCTCTTGTGAATATCAATTGATTGTTTCTCTTCTGAAATTACATTATGACGCATTCACATACATTATTAATACAAATACATTTTCCAGGGTGAGACGATGAGGCAACCACAAGCACTGGTTCAAAAGACCCAGGAGGGAAAAATGCACAATATTACCGTGATTACAGAGCACGGAAGCGAGCGGAGCAGGAAAAAGAGTCGTTGAATAGTGATCCTTCTACGACCGCTGATTCTTCTACAATTAACGTCGCAGGTTGCGAAGTTTAACTTCTTCCGCGCGAAGGGACTCCACGCACTATTTTTTTTATTTAAACACTTTTTGAACATTGGTAACAGAAGAGAATATAAATTTATGTTTTTTGTTACTTTGTGTTCCAAACTACCCAGGTGCCCAATACTAAGTGACCCAGGTGCCCAATTTTTGTAAATAAAGTAAAGTAAAGTTAGCAGCTATGTATTTCTAGTGGTTTGTAAAATTTGTTGAATAAGTTGCCATATTAGCTACATTGCAGTAGAAAGAGTTGAAAAAAGCTATTTGTATATCAAAGAAGACATAAAACTGGTCTGAAAATCCTTTTTTTTTTAAATCTAGCTTGTTCTCTGACGACGCAAATGCTGTGATTACCAAGACCTATCCAAAGTTATTTTCCATTGTAGGAAACAGTCTTGCATTCGCATTATAACTTTACCAAGAAACTTGTATTCTTGGCCATAGATGACGCCACTGAAAAACAAGAAACCCACCCTCTGCCTTAAATTCGCTTGGTTTCACCAAACAGCTTGACTGATATTAGTATGTCACATTAGTTACAACAACAACAACCAAGAAACTTTATTTCTGTCGGAAACAAACTGTATATGAAATGGTCATACTACTAATTTTATATATTTTCCGATAAAGAAACAACCATATTAAGCAATCGCTGTTGACCACGGATTTCCTTCTAGTATTAATGATTTCATTTATAGAAAACTAATCTAACAAACTCTCTAATAAAACCTTTATCAACTTGATTGTTTAAACTCATTACCCGAGAATCAGTCTTCAAATGACTAAGATTTTAAGTAAATTTGAATTTAAATGTTGTTTCCTCCCTTATAAGCTAACTAAATTTCCCCAACTTTAACCCCTTGGGGACGGGTGATTCACAAAAACATTCGTACAAAATCAGAATCAGGATGTAATTAAATAAAAAACGGTAACTTAAATGTAGTCGTTTCTAATTTGACAGACTTACTTTGCTTTTACTTTCATTATTGTTTGTTCAATCATATATATAATCAATGTTAATTCAAAGTATAACTAAATAGTTTTATTTTGAACAAAGTAATGGTGAATTAAATAAATCAAACAATTATAACTCCGCCCACAAATAAACTGCTAAAGAATTACTTTGATTACCAGTTTTATCTTTTTACCCTGGTTGATACGGATTTATACTGGCACATATTTGTGACGGTCGGCGAGAAAGGGTTGAAGATCCTATTGATGATATTTATAGCTGGACATTTTTCACTGTGGTCTTGCGAAATTGAACATACTAAACGTACCCTTAATTTCGACTTAAAGAACATGAAAGATATGTTCCAAATCAGAATATTAAACGATCTTCCATTGCCCTTCATAGTTAGAATTCTAATCAAAGATTTGAGAGTTTTTGTGCTAAAATCATTCAACACTGGTCTTCATATACTAAATTTGACTTCTGAGAATCATTCCATATTTTAAATTTTTTTTAAATAATTTAGTTAGCAATCTCTTTAGTATCTTGTTCTTTTCTACTTAGTAAAAAATGTTAGTGTATCTTAATACCGAAAATGGTAGCAACTCCTTTACGATAAAAGTGCTCTAGTGAAACATCGGGGATAATTGTTGGTGTAATCACACATCAGGGACAGTTCTTGGTGTCCTGAAACATCAGGAATATTTTTTACACAACTTTTGGTGTAAAGTGGTTGTCAGATTTCTTGGCACTAAAGTTCATTATACCAAAAAGATATAATGTGTATAAGTGCCAGGTAGTTAGGATGCAGACACACTCTAATTCATGAAATAAAATTACAGTCGAACCTCGCTAACTCGAATATCAATTTCACGAATTTTTCGATATCTCGAAGAAAAAAAAATTCCTATACACTCAATGTTAAGAAAAACTTGATTTCTCGAAATTTTTTTTCTAATTCCTCGATAACTTGATTTTTTTTCTGAAAATAAAAAAATATTCCAAAAAAAAAATTAAGAATAGAAAACCAATTCTCAAACAAGCACTTTCTGTAGTGGACACTGTAAGGAGATTTATTGAGAGGCAGCCGAATATGTCAGAGGAGACATTTAAAGCTATAGTCCACCTAGAAAGTGTTATAGACAAACTTTCTTACACATCTCTGAAGCAAACAACAATTGAATCTTTTTTTAAATGAAAGTGTTTTTAGAATAAATATGGAATAGTAAATAAGGCATGTAAAGAGCATTTTTCTTTATTCTACCATCGATAAAATGCGATTTTCGATAATTTGAATTTTCGATATCTCGAATTTTTTCTCCTCTCCCTTCAAGTTCGAGATATCGAGGTTTGACTGTAGTTTGTAATTCAATCATACGCGAAGGAAAGAAAAAATTAAGACGATTTCGAACTAGGCTTAACAGAAAAGAAGCGAATATTAAATGTTACAGAATTATTTAATATAATTGAGAGATATTTAAAAGCTAAATATAATGAAGTATCTTTATTACAAAGCATTCATACGTTTTGTAACGATGCATTTTTGTTCCTGTAAATATTGAGCAAGGTGCAGGACAATAACAAATTCACGCCATTTCGTATTCGAATGTAAACAATCTTCTTACGATATCTAAAGTACGCTAAAATTGGTGTTTTTGGAAATGAAAACAAATCACGAATGGAGTGAATGTGCGTGAACGTATGCGTATGTGCGTATAAGAATTCTTTTTTAATGGCGTTTAGACTTAATAACATCCTTTAAAGTGCATATGGAAGTCCTGTTGACTTAAACCCAAAAAGCACGTGACCTTACGGCAACCTTGTGTCAGAATTTTCTTTTTATTGTCATGAAAATGTTTGTACTAAAACCCTTTTTTCAATGACGAAAAAATATTGCAGTTTCAAACCTTTCATCCTAAAAGGGTTAAAAATTATTTTTGAAAGCTTTTTTTAAAAAGTATCGTCACTTAGATCCATAATGACGTTTTAGCTGACGTCACAGTAGCGACAGGATCAAATTGCATGGTCCATTAAAATTTCATGACAAGTTTGCGGGTTCATGCCCCGGCCTTGACACCGGATTTTCGGGATGCAGAAAATCCCCAGCGGCCATGACGTATGATTATGCGGCATGTAAAAGATCCCTGGAGTGCCTTATTGGCTCTTGGCATTTCCGGCAAAATTAAATAGACAGGGACAGTGATGACGTATTTTATGACGTCAAACCCCGCCTCCTTCCAAACAATTTTTCGAACGAACCATTTCAATGGCATTTCCTATGTGAATTTAAGACGGCAAGATTTTTAGTTTATTATTGAAATAAATAAATTTATATAGCGCTACTAAGGGACTTATTCCTAATTTAAGTAGTTTTCTTTATACGAGTATCAGTAGATTTTACGAGTTAAGCGCATTAAATGCTATAAAAAAAAGTTTCAAAATGGTCAAGTTATCTTTAATTTTGATGTATAAAAATCTAAGCGTCAATATTTTTAACTCTTGTTTCATGTTTAAAATAATGTCTTATTTTATTTAGAATTTGTTACATATTCTTGACCTACATCTAATTTTTTTCTTTAGTTATGGATAGGCATGCATTGTTTTTAAAAACGTTTTGTAATTTTTAATCTATAATTAGATTGTATTTATCAATACTAATGTCTGTTTATTTAATTAAGTCTGATGATTAAATTTGTAGTTATTGTAAACTTTGTTTGCTTAAGATTTTCTGATTATTGCTGCTAATTCTCATTAGCTTTAGTTTTTAACTACTAAATAGGAATAAATTATGTTACTAACTTATTGTTAAATGTGCACAGAGTTTTAGTTTAAACTGAGATTTATTTTGACTTGAGATTTTTTCTTGTTATATTTGTCAACATCATCATTAAATAGTTTTTAACAATAATTTTATGCATTAATTTTTTGAGAAAATTAAGATACCTTATTATTAGATAATTAATATTAGATTATTCTTAACGTTACTAGTGTAGTGCTATGTTAATGTGTAGTGTTATGATAGTACAGTGTAGTGTTATGTTAAAAGGGTCAATACTATGTTTAGTTTCCAGAATTTTAATATATAGAATAGCTAAATTATTTTAGAATTTTAAATTTCTAATTTTCATTTTAAAATGTGAGAGGAACAATTTTTTTTAGGTGTTATATATGAATTTATCTTAAAATCTCAGATTCCTATTTTATTCGATAAGAAAGTGCAACATGAATTTTTTTAGAATTCTTTAAAACATACTTATCCCATACATAAACTTTTATTTAACATTCATATTTATTAATCTATGTATTCACATAGATGTTTAAATTTTACTTATTTAATAATATTAATTTCGCATGCATTTCAAATAAATATAATTCAAATTTTTAAGAAATTTTTTAATTTAGAAACTTAATTCTTTAATGTATGTATGCATATTTAGTTATACAGCTTTTATTTTGGCAAATGTTACTGTTATCACTTTTTATAGAATAAAATTTGCATTTGACAGTCTAAATCAAAATTTTTTAAATTACCTTCATAGTAATATTCTATTTGTTGCAGTGAACGTAACATTCAAGTCATCCATATTTATTTCATAATTTGGTTGTAAATATGTTTTAAGACCTGTCAACTCTTTTGTTTATATTTTTTTTTTTTTACTTCCTATCATTTTAGTAAATTTACCAATTAATTTGAGCTATTTTAAAAACGTGTATCTAAAATGCTTTATAATTTTCACTAATTTATCTGACTTTATTCATGCTTCTTACATAACTTTTTAATTTGTTTTAAAATTCTCATAATTATTTACAATTAATAAGTTGTCTCAATATTATAAAAAAAATTGATTTAATATAATATACATATTTTAAGAAAAATTAAACATAAATTAGAAATAACTTTTTCCAAATAATAAAATTCACAAATTTCCGATTTCCAGATTATAAATACAATTTATATGGTAAATATTAAATACAAATTCTCTCAATCATATATACAAAAAGTTTTCATAATCATTTGCAATTAATAAGCTATTCCAATTAATATCATAAAAAGAGATTAACGTAATATTAATATATGCAACACTTTTTCTTGCCATTTCAGTGGTTAAATTCGACTCTATATTAATATATTCAAAGATTTAGTTGACCCACTTTTAACTACATGAGAAACGCCATATTGTTTGCTCCGTTCAAAACTTTGTGCTGCCATCTAGTGTGGCAGAAACTAGACGTCCAAATTAACATGTATCTCACCCATTGTGGTGGTCCTGAAAGAATGGATACCACCTCTGGAGAACGCACTAGGTCTGCTTATCAGCAAGACCGATTGTGCAGCTCATTGGAAATTTAAAAAAAAATTTTAGAAAATTTATTCTAATTTGATTCGCACTTTTATCATCCTGGGGTTGCACTCCACTTTTTTCTTTCTTACAACCTGTTTGTCTCTTTACTTTTCTACTCTCATTTGGTCTTCAGACACTGAAGAAGTTTATTATTTATAGACTCAAAACTATAGTTTTGCACGTTTATTTGTACTTTATTCACGTTGTATTGATTTATTCAAGCTGTAATGCGTTATTCATTTGAATTGGTATTAATTTTATTAAAAAATAGAACTAATTGCTTGGCGTAAGCAAAATAATTTATGAAAAATAAAATATGTTTTTCCAACAAATTTAATGATACAGATTTAAATTACTAAAGCTTAAATATTTTCTGCGCTTAAATTTTTCGGGACGGGTGACTCATAAATGTATCTCGCTGAACCAGAATCAAGATGGAAAAAAGTAAAAAGTGGTAGCTTATGTTTAGACAAGGCTTATTTGTTATAATTTAAGTCTTGCTTTCACTTGAATTATAACAAATAAATGTTAGCTCAAAATGTTACTGTATAATTTTTATTTTGAATTAAGTAGTGATATATTAAGCAAATCAAACTAATATTACTCCTCCCCCAAATAAACTGCTATAGAAATATTTTGTCTACCATTTTTTTCCCCTGATTGCCGCCACTCTGAGAAAGCATATATGACCCTCCCGTCTCGAAGAGGTTAAGAAAATTTAAAAGTATTTTGTTGGAAGAAACGTATTTCTTCCAAAGCACAATTTCCGCATGCTGTTTTATTTTAACAATTACAATTTAAAGTAATGGTTTAGAACTGTGAAATAAGTTTTATCTTTTTAAAAAAAGAACTGCCGTTTAACCTCGGGCAATAAATTTATTACTTAAAGAGTTACATGAACACGGAAATTTTCAAGAAATATTAGTTTTTAAATGATTTTCTCAAATTCAAGTCTTAAATTTATTGGAAATTCTGAAGTTATTCACATTTTATATTTTAATTGAAATAACCCAATAACAATGAACTGTACAAATCAAATACATGTCTATTACCTTTTTCAATTTTTAAGATTAGTCAGAGTTTAAAAAAAGTACTTCAAATAAAGGATACAAATGCATACTTGCCAACATTCACTCTTTTCGAGAATAGATTTTTCAAGTTGTAGTAAAACAATTACCGAAAAACTATCTTCCCCAAAAATATATTTATATATTAAACAGGTTGAAATTCGCTATCGTTAAGACTATTATGCTGTTATATATGTATTTGTTGTAATTATTTATATGTAGTGGTGGTCAAACTCATTTATAATTACTATTATTATAATTCAAAAATTTTAGCGGAATAACATGAATTTCGCTACCACTTTAAATATGGAAATAAAATCTTCCGGAAAACCGGAAAAGTTGGCAGCTCAAATGGAATAATACCAGAGATGCCAACTGCTCCGGACAAGTCAAAATAATTAATAAAACGGTAGATAACTACAAAGCAAATTTTGCAAATATTTGACTATTTTTGCTTGCTTTTTAGAAAGAATAGCATCACAAAAGTACTAAAAAGTGATGAATTATATAAGCCTACGAATTATTTAGAAATAGTGGTGGATAAAAATGTACTAAATTGAATTTATTAAACCAAGAATCACAATTGATAAACTACCACTTTAAAATATATATTTGCTGTCCGGAGCAAGTTGGCATCTCTGTAATCCTTTTTTTTTAGGAAGAGAAGAGTTTTAAAGAAAAAGATTAATAAAGCAAACAAATTAATATGTTAAAGTAAAAAATATTTTTCATTCCGCCATCAATAAAAGACCATAACCAAATGAGTAAAAAATATATGTTTCTTCCTCATGCAAGGTTTACTTGCACTGTTAATTAGTTTATAATAGCACCAAAATGACAATCTAAAAATAGCGCTATAAAAATTGTTAATCAATTAATTTTGAAAAATAAAGTGGTAGTTATTAAAAAGGCTAACTAATTTTATTTTTGTAGAGGTTAAAATAATTACCTCAGTTTGTGAATAATTCCTTATTGCCCAAGCAAAGTTTATATTTTAATTCAATTTTGATGACTAGTCATTGTTTGAAGAAAACTACATCAAATAAAGCATATAAATGTAATAAAAATTTCTCTAATGAAGAGAATAGTTTTAAAAAAGAATATTAATAAAAGCAAACAATAAAATTTTCACTACTCCAAATTAATGGGTTAAAGTAATAAAGCATATTCATTCCATTATTTTGTTAAAAGGAAAGCTGATCTATTAAAGAGTGAACAAATCTGCAGAAAATCCATGTTTTTTTTTTCATGCAAAGTAGTACTTGCAATTTTACTTCGTAGTATTTAGCTATGAGTTTTATCTAAGTTTCAAATTTAATGATCCAGTTCTTAGGTCATTGAAGCTTAAATATTTTCTGCACTAAAGAAACTTTAAGAGTATTTTGTTGGAAGAAACAAAGTTTTACCAAAAAAAATCTGCACACAATTATATAAAAATGAATATAAAGTAATTGTTCAAATTTTTATAAATGCACATTTATCTAACTCTTTTTAAAATTTAATTATGCATTTCTCTTTTTCCAAAGATTATGTTAAATTTTGTTAAAAGTTTTGTTAACTCGAAGACTATTAACACGAAAATTTTCCTGAAATAATAATTCCTTAAATGATTATTTGAGTTCAGGTCTTAAATTGATTTCAAATCCTGAGTTGCCGACCGGCCTGTGGTGGGGGCAGGGAACTGTCCTTACATCAGAAAGGTCCTGGGTTCGAATCCCGGGCTAGGCATGGATGTTACTTTCTCTCTCTGTGTGTTCTATGTCTTTTCTCCTACGTGTGTGAATGTGACGTGCCCTATAAACTGGTTGCGTGAATGGCGTGGCAGAAGTCGAATTCCTGGCCATAGATGGCGCCACTGAAAAACAGGAACAATCGCACCCCAACTGCCTAAACAGGCATACGACAAAAAAAAAAAAATCCTGAGTTGTTTAGATTTCATATTTATAATCTGACTGGAAAAGACACAATAGCAATAAACTGTGTAAATTGAATTCAAAATTATTTCCGATTTCAATTTTCATGTCTAGTTATAATTTAAAAACATTACTTCAAATGAAGGATACAAATATAACAATAATTTTTCTTAGGAAGAGAAGAGTTAAGGAAGAATATCCATTCCCATATTGTACAGCAGCGTTCCCCAACTCCCGGTCCGTGAATCAAATGGCACCGGGCAGCCCACTTCAATGATACTAAATTAAAATTCCTAGGTTTATACCCCAAATTAAAAATATCTATGTTCCATTAAAATTTTACCTATTTAAAAAAAGGGGGGCCCCCGAAGGTAGTGACATAAATTTTTCAATATTTGTAATGTATCATTGTCTCCAATTACCCCCAGATAGAACCGTTTCATTGCATAGTAACAAGCTCAGGGTTCTCATTGAAAGTTAAGTAAGTTAAAATGTTAAATCCCTTTGTATTTATTTTTTAATTTTTATATTTATTATAAGGCATGTTTAAATACAATTAAAATAGAAGTAATGAATCAAAATATAAGCAATCATCGTCTCCCCCCCCCCAGCGAGCCGAGGTAAAATTATCAAACGTTGACAGGTGATAAAAAGGTTGGGGAACACTGTTGTATAGCTAATTGTAGTGCATGTTTGATATGATGCAACTCTTTTAGGTCTAATCAAAGCAAACCATTAAATTTTCACAACTCCCAATTAATATGTTACTGTAAAAAAAGAGTTTTCATTCTATCATTTAAAAAATGTCAAGAGAAAAATCTCTAATGTGAAAAAAAAAAAAAAAAAACAAGTAAACATAATATTCATGTTTCTTTTCCATGTTCAAGTATTACTTGCACTTTGATTCAGTTGTTAATGTTATTAACTCGTTTGTGTCATTAGATATGCTGCATATGTGGGAGATCTCGGTACTCGTCTACACTGGGCTAACATGAACTATAAAGTCATGTATAGTAAAATTTTTAAGCTGGTTAATCATGTTACTTGATTAACCGGTTAACGCCCAGCGTCATATATTTAGGACAGTTCCTTTTTTCAAAGACATTCATTGTGATGAGAAACTTTTTTCAGTATTTTCATTTATCTGGGTGAATTAAGAGATTTTCAGATACCATGATGATTTAGTTATTTCTGATAAGATCTAGAATTACAAGGAGCAAGTACTTTTTGATCTATCAAAGACTGTTTGAATGCTATAACAGTAGAAAAATCAATTAATTTCGATAATATATTATACCACTTTTTCCATAAAACCACTTTTTGTATCATTTCAATACATAAATACTGGACTAAACGGGTTAACATAGATGCAAACTGTTCCCGACGCGCCAAAATAATTTAAAAAACGGTAAATGACTACAAACTAAATTTTGCAAATATTTGACTAATTTTGCTTGTTTCTTAAAAGGTTTAGCATGGCAAAGCTATAAAAAAGAGGTGAATTATACAAACCTACGAATTATTCTGAAATAGTGGTAGATAATTGAATTCATTAAACCAAGAATCGCAATTAATAAATTGCCACTTGAAAATATTTCTTTGCAGTCCGGAGCAAGTTGGCATCGCTGCAAGTATGATGCTTGGAATGTGTAACATCTCGGCGTTTAGCGCGAAGCGCCACTAGACGATTCATCGAATCTTTATATCCTTAAATTAGTTAGTCATAAATTGAAAACAAATTATGTACTAATAAGTTTAAAGAAAAATAGGAGAAAACCCCATTGTCAAGTTAGAAATTATGTAAAAATTAAAGCACACAATGACAAGCACAATATTTAGTGGATAAGTTTAGTAAAATAGCTACTAATAATCATCAGAATAAATTGAGAATAATATACACTAAATGACGATAATAATAATAAAAGTAATAAAAATTACTTACAAATTCTATATATATTTCGTATTCCTCTGTTAGAATAGTGACCGGTTGTCCTGGTAGTAACTGCTCGTCCTGAAAGCAAAATTAACTAACTACTAACTAATCAACTTTTTTCAGAGTACCTATCCATGTATGGATATCTGCTCTTTCATCTAAATTGGATAATATGTGGTGGAAGGGAAGGGAGGTGCTGCGTTAACATTAAGTTAAATCTCAGAATGAACAATAATTGATAAAATCAAGTCTGAGTCATACATAAAAATAAGTCGCAAGTTGATACATAATAAAGGGAACAAATTGAAGAAAGAATATTTACACTATTTACAAATTTACAAAAGGGGGAAGACTCCCTGTGCACTCTCTCGCCTCCCACCGGTATAACCGGGCTTCATTGGTGCAGAGAACACAGTTTGTCTAGGGCAGTGGGGATAGTCATGATTATCCGAAATGCTTAGAGAGAACACAGTCGCTTAAGAAAAAAGCGGTTATCGGGCTGAAATTTTTATTGTCATCTATGAAATCATGTCTAACAACTTATTGAATTTACATGTTGAACAATTTTTGGCACCTTTAAAAAAGGATGCATTGAGTTTAAAAAGGCACTCGTCTATTTTGTCGATTTTGAGGTCATTATAGAGGGTGTTATTTCTGACAAACCAGGGAGCCCCAGTGATTCGTCTTAGGGTTTTGTGTTCGAAGACTCTGAGTCTCTTTCTTTGTGTATTTGTAAGCGTCCCCCATGCCGGGGATGCATAGCTGAGGATTGGTCTTATGCACATTAGATAAATGTGCCTTTTCGTGTTTAAAGCCATTTAAGCAAAATTAAAAAAAAAATTATTATTAATACATTAATAATTTGGAAAAATTAAGTGGTAGCTTTTAAATAAGAATAAATAATTTTTTTTTATAGAGGCAAATAAAAAAACTTGCCTCTATTATATTTTAAATGTTTTCTCTATATTTTTAACCATTTTTATGAAATTTATATACTTGCAGCTTTTGCGCAGTAAGTAAAACTTGTAATTTCTTTTTTAATTTTCTTCTTTTATCTCCCTTTTCATTTTATCCTTTCTTTTTCTTTATTGTGCTATTTATATATAGATGTAACTCAAAGATTATTAAAACGTTGAGCACCGCATCAGCCATCGGTGGCTGACACTGGACTTTCCATTTAGGCGGCGTCATCCACCAGTGACTGACACTGAAATTACATTTAGGCTGCTTCAACCACCGGTAGCTGACACTGAAATTACATTTAGGCTGCGTCTTCCACCACTTGCTGACACTGACCTTTCACATAACCGCGAAAAACAGCTGGCTGACAGCGGATAACATGATATAGAACTATAAAATTTACACTCTATTATGGAATTGCAGAAAATTTATTCAAAATTTACCTAATTATTGTGATTTTTGGTTTAATAAATTCAATTTAGTAGATTTTTATCCACCACTATTTTTAAACAATTCGTAGGCATAGATAATTCACCACTTTTTTCTGATAGGTCATCTCCATTGATGTAGCCTCATCTTACTAATACCATCTCATCCTCATCGACATCATCACAAGATGAAGGGGTAAAGGGCCGTTCCAGCCTCAGGCACCCCGAACAACCTCCTAGATTAGATTAGTTGATAGGTCATGGTAAACCTTTTATAAACTAGCAAAATCTGACTATATTTGCAAATTTAGTTTGTAGTTATTTACTGTGGCATTCAACGTGTTAACACGAATTTTTTTTTTCTGAGATAATTTAAGCAAAACATTACATTTTTACAACTCCCAATTATTATGTAAAAACAGTTTTCATTCCATCATTTAAAAATATAATGAAACAAAATTTCTTACGTTAACTATTAAAAAATGAACAAATAGGCTTTTAATTAACGTTTCCTTTCTACAAGCAAGTAAGTATTACTCGCATTTTAGTTTAGTTGGGTAAATGTATTTACGAACAATTCAGAACAAAGTTTGAAAATGATTAATAATTAAATAATAATTTCGAAAATTAAGTGGTAGCTAAGTAGCTAATAAAAAAAGATTTATAATTTTATGTGAATAATTCATTACTGTCAAAGTTTATATTTTAATGTTGGACTTTCGGTTCACTAAATTTGATTTGTCTAGCTCTGCTGAAAATAACTTCTAATATATATATATGTATAGCACAATTCAGGAAATTTTCCAGAAACAATTTAAGCAAACCATTACATTTTCACAACTCCCAATTATTATGTAAAAAAGAGTTTTCATCCCATCATTTAAAAATATAATGAAGCAAAACCTCTTACGTTAACACTTAATTGATGTTTCTTTTCAACAAGCAAGTAAGTATTACTCGCATTTTAGTTTAATTTGTGGAAAAAATCTATAAAAATCTATAAGCGATTGAAAATGATTAATAATAAAATAATAATTTCGAAAATTTAAGTGGTAGGTATTAAAAAATAGATTAATAATTTTATTCTTAGAGAGTTAACAATACAAACTTGCCTCTCTGTGAATAGCTCTTTACTGTCAAAGTTAATATTTTAATATAGGATTTTTGATTTAGTAAATTTGATAAAATTTATTTTGTCCAGCACTGCTTATAAATAATTCAAAAACTCTTAAATAAAGGTTATTTTATTTCAGTTCTATCTTAGTGAGTTTTAGTCGTGATCGTTTGAAGTTTCGTTAATATAATCAAAAATTGCGCAAGTTTTAGCTAATAATCCGTTACCACTTTCTAAAATATGCATTACAGTAGATTGGGGTTGCACTCCACTTTTTTCTTTATTGCAACCTGTTTGTCGCTTTACTTTTCTACTCTCATTTGGTGTTTAGACACCGAGAAAGGTTATCGTTTATAAACTCATAACTATTGTATGTCCGATTTGGCGCGTTTATTTGTACTTTATTCACGTTACATTTATTTATTCATGCTGTAATGCTTTATTCATTTGAATTAGTATTAATTTTTATTAAAAAATAGAATTTTCAATCGGATAAATACTTGGCTTAAGCAAAATAATTTATGAAAAATAAAATGTGTTTTTCGAATGATACAAAATTAAATTACTAAAGCTTAAATATTTTTGGCACTTAAGAAAATTTGAGAGTATTTTGCTGGAAGAAACATATTTTTTCCAAAAAACAATTTCCTCATACAGTTATATTTTAACAATTACAATTTAAAGTAATGGTTAAAATTTTTATGAATATACATCTTTTAAATGTATCTTTTTTTTTAAAAAAATAATAAGGTTTTTTATCTTTCTTTTCACAGATTATGTTAAACTGTGAAATAAGTCTTTATCTTTTTGAAAAAGGAACTGTCGTTCAACCTCAGACAATACATTTATTATTTAAAGAGGTCTATGGACACGAAAATTTTCTCGAAATATTAGCTTTTAAATTCAAGTCTTAAATTTATTGGAAATTCTGAAGTTATTCACATTTTATATTTTAATTGAGATAATCTAATAACAATGAACTGTACAAATCAAATACATATTTATTTCCTTTTTCAATTTTTACGATCAGAGTTATAAAAAAGTCATTCAAAGAAATTATACAAATTGAATAATACTTTTCCTTAGGAAGAAAAAAGTTTTAAATAAAAATATTATTAAAGCAAACAAACTTTCGCGAACTCTAAATTAATATGTTGAAGTAAAAAAGAGTTTTAATTCCAGCATCTATCGAGAAGTAACATGATCAAATGAGTGAAAAATATTATGATTCTTCCAAATGCAAGACTTGCATTTTTATTTAATTTTCATAACAGGTCACTTTATTTTAATGTTACAATAAAAAAAAACGATTTTTAATCTATTAATTTCTAAAATTGAAGTGGTAGTTATAAAAAAAGTTAACTAATTTTATATCTATAGAGGTAAAAAAAAACCTTGCCTCAGTTTGTGAGTGATTCTTTATTGCTGTATCAAAGTTTATATTTTAATTCAATTTTGATGTCTAGTCATCGTTAAAAAAAATACTTTAAATAAAGTATACAAATGTAATAAAAATTTCTCTAAGGAAGAGGATAGTTTTAAAAAAGAATATTAATAAAAGCAAACAATAAAATTTTAAAATTAATATGTTAAAGTAAAACAGAGTTTCCAATCTATTATTTAAAAAAAAATTAAAAAAGGAAAACTAATCAATTAAACAGTTAACTTCACCAATGAAGCCCTTCGGGGGGGGGGCGAGGGAATGATGCAAAGATTCAAGAGATGCTCCTGCTCCTCAGCATCCTTTCGCTCTTCGAGCATCAGCTCGTTCTTCGTTGTAAATATATATACTAATTTCTAATCTGTATATTTTTTATTATTCGCTACGTGCTTATTTCATTATTATTGTATTTCAGGGATGGTGAACCAATGGCACGCGACACAATATTTTGGGCACTCCACCGATCACAATTGTTATTGCACTATGAATTGTTATTGCACAAATGATATTACACTATAAAGCATATGTAACAATTAAATTAAAATTCACAAAAGCAAACAAAATAATAAACAATTATTAATGAAAAATTAGCAATTAATGCTAAAAAAAACTATTAATAACTAAAAAAACAAGCTAACTATAAATAACTAGCAAAAAAAAAATTAACAGTCCTGCTTAAACTAACATCTTACAACCTAATGTAGGTCATTATAAATCTAATCTGCAACAACAGAAGTCACACTGATGTTACTTTAAGTAGAATTACGCGTATAACTGCGACATTGCAAAATGTTTCTTTTTTAAATGTAAATAAAGAGTTTTGAGTTGATAGTATTTGGTATTATTATTTTCCCAATAATCACGAAGTCATAATTATTTGACGGCACGTCTGTGACCTCATTAAACAAGTTTTTAGGAAAAATGGCACGTTGGTGTATAAAGGTTCGCCACCTCTGTTGTATTTTATCGTGTAATCTAACAAATACTGCGTATTTTATAACGCGTTATCTTTTTTCGTTTAAACATTGTATTATTTAATAAGTTATACTGTTGCGTACCCATCTAACCACCTTTCCTCCCTTATGTTACTACTATTTCGATGGAAGTGTAGATAGCCCTTCGGGCTAAGAACACTGAATTACAAAGCCTAAATCGGTAAAGAGCAAACAAATCTGGAGAAAATGTATGTTTTTTTTCAGGCAAGTAGTACTTACAACTCGATCTCTTAGTATTTAGCCATGAGTTTTAACAAAGCTTCATATTTATTGATATAGTTTTTAGGTCATATAAGAAGCTTAAATATTTCCTGCACTAAAAAAACTAATTTTGCTGAAAGAAACTAAGTTTTACCAAACAAATTCTCTGCTCACAGTTATATAAAAAGGAATATAAGGTAATTGTTAAATTTTTATGAACACACAGCTAACTTTAAAAAAAAATTTAAGTAGGCTTTTTTCTCTCTCTAAAGATTACGTTGAATTTTGAAAACCAGTTTTGTATATAGATAGATACATATACACTCCAGGGGAGGCGAGGCAGCCTGCCACAAAAACCTCTTCTCTCTCTTAAATTTGTTTGTTTAATTTCGCTACTTAATTTTAATTTTCACTCAGTAAATGTTACTGAACCCCAACTTTCACCATTCATTTGCGCTTCGGCGATTTATTATTTATTCCCACTCAGATGAATTAGTTAGAGCCCCTGGAGGGGCTGATGCTAAGATAACCACCACATATGAGTATGAGGGACCTCACAACATAGAAATACTGCCCACCAGACTACTGCGATTAAAGAAATGCAGGAATTACAACGGAATGAAAACTTAGTCCAACTTCTACAATCTCTTCTCCCTGGATCCAACAAGCAATAGCAGGAGAGAGACTTCAACCAAGTCATCATCACTACAAGACAAGCACTACTTAGTGTGATTCTCACCTATTCATCATAAAACCAAAAGTTACAATCGGCGCTTCGCGGGCACGTATCGTATCACCCCACTATATATATATATATATATATATATATATTATACATGCGGACTTCCATTTTGAGAATTTCTCCATTTTGCGAGGTTTTTTTTCTCTCTTTGAGTAAACAAGAAACTCACCA
>NC_092213.1:67055283-67058394 GCF_043381705.1 Parasteatoda tepidariorum
GTAA
This sequence comes from Parasteatoda tepidariorum, assembly GCF_043381705.1. Taxonomy (NCBI): domain Eukaryota; kingdom Metazoa; phylum Arthropoda; class Arachnida; order Araneae; family Theridiidae; genus Parasteatoda; species Parasteatoda tepidariorum. The sequence continues at coordinate 67,055,288 of NC_092213.1, forward strand.
GAAATTACCAGCCAAAATCATCTTCCACTTTAAGAAAGAAAAAGTCTTCTAATGCACATTATATATATATATATATATATATATAATTGAAAGCAAACCACCATTAAATTTTCACATCCCCCAATTAATATGTCACAGAGCCGACCGGCCTATGTAGGGGGCAGGGAACTGTCCTTGCATCAGAAAGGTCCTGGGTTTGAATCCCGGACAAGGCATGAATGTTTCTTTCTCTCTCTGTGTGTTCTACGTCCAAGTCCTTTCTCCTTTGTGTGTGAATGTGACCCGCCCTCTAAGCCGGTTGTGTGAATGGCGTGACAGAAGTCGAATTCCTGGCCATAGATGGCGCCACTGAAAACAGGAACAATCGCACACCCACTGCCTAAACAGGCATACGACAAAAAAAAAGTATGTTAAAATAAATAGGACTTTTCATTCCATCATATAAAAAAATAACGCAGTAAGAAAAATCTCGTATGTTATCAACAAAATTCAAGTTTCTTTTCCTCCTGCAAGTATTACTTGCATTTTGGTTTAGATAACGTTTTATCTCTGTAATGAAGCAAAGTTTTGGTGTAAATGATTATTAATGATTCAATAATTTTGAAAACTTAAGTGGTAGTTATTAAAAAAGGTAGATAATTTCATTGAATAGAGGATGTAGGATATTTAGTTCAGTAAATTTGATTTAGGGGAGAGTCGGGTAGCCCCGTCCACTTAAGTAGTATTACTTATATTTCTGTATAATATTGAGTAATAATCAATATTTTTGTATGTTTCTACTGTTTTCCCATCAATGCAAAAAAATTAAACCAAAAAAAAAGAATAGTTTAACTTTAAAAAATAGAAATTTAAAAAAACATGTTTTTCAGGTCTTTTCAAAATGTGTCGGGTAGCTCCGCCCAGTTACAAAAATTATGTTTTTTGACTGTTTTTTCAGGTGTAAATGAAAGTGACCAATGCATTGACAATAGATAAACCTCATTTATCATTTTTATCACAAAATTATTTTATTTATTACATATTTACATACTTTTAGTGAATTCTATCATTAAATAACAATCATTTAATAACAACAACATTTTTTGTTAAAAATGCATATAACATTCAAATTTGAAGCAATAAAATAATAATCTTTGCAACCGTACATTTATCGACGAAATAAAATTGGGCGATGATACCCGACATTCATGTGAGCGGGGCTACCCGAAATCCAATTTTTTTTATAAATTTGTAATTACTCGAACGATTTTTTACATATAAACTTCTTTCTTTGTGCAAATTAAACTTAAGACTACGTACTTTAATGCTGTATGTATGTAAAAAATTATTTTGTCAGTATTAAAATGAAGTTTAATCGAAACATTCAACCAATTTTTCTTAATTTCATGACTACAGTTTTCAACTTATTTTCAAAACTATTGCTTACCATGTTACACCAGCTGCATAAATACTTGAAACTTTGAAAATAATCTTTTTTTAATATAACAATTAATGTCCGATGGCCTATTGACTTGAAAAAATATTCCATACATATGAAATTGACTGTGGGCGGGGTTACCCGACTCTCCCCTACATTTATTTTGACCATCACTGCTTGTAAATAATTAAAAAATTCTTAAAACAAAGCCATTTTATTTCAGTTATCTCTTTGTGAGTCGTTTGAAGTTCCATTAATTAAATCCAAAATTCTGCAAGTTTTAGTTAATAATTCGCTACAATTTTCTGAAATATTTTGCAGAAAGCGAATGGCATCTCCGCTGTGCAGCAGTTGCTTATTTATATGGATGTTATGGAAATTCTTTTATAGTATTTACAACATTCATGTTTTAAGTTCGTTTGACGTGCATACACGTCGGTCAAAATCTTTATTGACGAGTATGAAATACGTGTATAATGTAAAAAAAAAAATACCGTTGATTATCTAAATTCTAATTAAATACAATTGGAATATTAATAGGGCTATGATTTCTTTACGTTAGCAATAGAACTGCCAAATATTTTAAATTAAGGGGAAGGGTTATGGATTGCACATCGAAACCAACCATTTTTAATTATAAACTATTACTCGCTATATTTTTTGATGAAAAAATATGTATGTATGTATCTATACCTGCCAACTTTCACTCTTTCCGAGAATGAACTTTCCAAGTGGTAGTAAACCAATAAACGAAAAACAATCTGACTGAAATATATAATTGTATTTTGACCACGTTGAAATTCGCCTTCGTAGCGATAATTATGCTTTTATATATTTATTGTAATTATTTATATGTAGTGGTGGTCAAACTCATTTATAATTATCATTATAATTCAAAAAGTTAATTGGAATAACATGAGTCTCGCTACCACTTTAAATGTGAAAATAAAATCTTGAGGGAAAACCGGAAGAGTTGGCAGCTATGTATAAATTATAACTTTTATAGAGCTTTTGGAAGTAACTTTTTCATAAAATTAATAATAGAACCATTGCACTGCGTTCCTTGTTGTATGGTTCCATTTATGCATTCTATAGATTTCTATTCCTACGAAGCTGTCTTATATATATAAATCTATGCATACCTGCCAACTTTTACGCATTTGGCTTAAAATTTTATTTCTATATTTAAAGTGGTAGTAAAATGTATGCTTTCTACATATTCTTTGCGTTTATAAACAATCCTTTTGACCAGCACACTATTTTCAAAGAAGTTAAGCTTGTATATTAATATGTAAAAGTGTCGTTGTAGCACGCGTAAGCTTTATAAATATATATATATATATATATATCCGCGATGCCAACTGCTCCGGACACGTCAAAATAATTAAAAAAACGGTAGATAATTACGAAGTTAATTTTGCAATTGTTTGACTATTTTTACTTTTTTTTTAAAAGGTATAGTATGACATACGTACTATAAAGTGGTGAATTACATAAGCCACCGAATTATTTGGAAATAGTGGTGGATAAAAATCTACTAAATCGAATTTATTAAACCAAAAATCACAATTGATAAACTACCACCTTAAAATAGGTATTTGCTGACCGGAGCAAGTTGGTATCTCTGATATATATATATATATATATATAAGCTGCTATATATATATATATATTATGAATATATATATAT
>NC_092213.1:67061674-67070771 GCF_043381705.1 Parasteatoda tepidariorum
TGCATATATATATATATATATATAACGCTTTAAAAGCAGGCATTAACATTGTAAATTTGTGGTGTGACCGGTGTTCTTTTTGAAAAAGATACAGGAACATGAGGAAATAATAGAATTTTTAAAGTAAGGGCCGGAGCCCCAAAAATGAGAAAATTGCATGCTGGGGGACAGATAGAGAAGAGCCAAAATTACTTTGGAGTTAAGAAGCATTATAATTACTTCAAGTTATCACATTACCGAACTTTTCGAGAATTTCGGGAAGGTTTTATTTTTGTATTGAAGATGGTAGCAAGAGTTTTACAATCATATTTGATTCCAGTTTTAAGAAATTTTATTTAATATACTATAAATTACCATTACATTTAAATAGTTTAAACATACACAAAGAGAGCCATCCGGTAACCATAAAGTATTTTAAATAATGGCGAAAAATAAACTAAGTATTTACCTGCAATTTTAGTTCAATAATTATATGATCGTTGGGAAAAATCTTTTTTAAAGCGCGGTGGTAGGTACGTCTGTTTTTAAAAAATTTAAATTCCACTTTGGAACAAATTCGAGGGCGAATTCTATGGAAAATGGCCCTCTGGAAAATTTCTGCGCCTTTTAAAGCTTGCCCCTTAATTGTTTGATCCGAACTTATAAAAAATTATTAATTGCTATGATAAATTAATAATTTAAACATATATTCAGGGAGCAAAAAAGAGAAAAATGAATGATGAAAAATGAATAATGATCGGATTTTCAAGTATTTAAGACTTCATTTTAATGAGTCGAGACTTAACCTTAAATATGCTGATTAATTAGTGCAGTACTAAAGACATTTTTTTAAAGTTACGAAATCGCACAAAAATCGTATTTTTTTTCTGAATAAATATGCATCCCCCCAACAATTCTTTACAGAGTTACCATAGGCAGCTTAAAATGCAAGAAGTGGTGTGATTAATAAAATTCAAAATTTTATTTAAAAAAACTGAATAATTAAAAAGATAAGAAAATATGAATTACATTTCTACCATTTTTTTTCATTTTTAGTTTGCACGTGGCATCCCTGTATCGGCTAATTGGTATTGAAAGTGATTATTTATGAATTAATAATTTCAAAAAAGCTAGCTATTTTTATTTATATAGAGGCAAATACAGACTTGCCTCTCTTTGTGAATAATTCCTTGACGTAGCAAAGTTCATATTTTAATTCAATTTCGATGACTAAGTCATTGTTTAAAGAAAGCTACTTCAAATAAATAATAACTATTCAACTGAAGATGGTTGTTTTAAAGAAGAAAATTAAAAGCGCACAATTTAAATTTTCATGTACTCCAAATTAAAATGTTAAAATAAAAATTAGTTTGTCATTTTATCATTAAAAAATAATGAAAAAAAAGCGAGAAATTCCTGATCAAAATATGAAATCCGTATTTATTATCACCAACAGCGAAAATAAAACGCATTAGAATGCCGACCTAAATGCATAATTAATTTAATCTACAAGAATTAATATAGATTAATTAATCACCTCTTCATACTCATCTCCAAAGAAAGAGAAATGAGGCGCTCAAGATAAAAGCCATCCCTTCAAGTTCACCTTCATATTGAAAATTCCAAGATGCTCCCGGAATTCCTGAGAGTCTTTGTTCCTTTCATCCGGCAGCCGGATATTAAAATCCAAAATATGGCTTTTCATCATTCTTTCATTTCGAACTCCCCTCCTGAGCTCATATTCAAGATTTAGAGCCTATGCTAATGTTGTTGCTTAGAGCTCTGTTGGAATCAACCAGGGTGAGATGCGGTTAATTTTTTTAAATATTAACCGTGTCAATTTGTATCAAACTTCAAAAAAAAAAGTGCAATAAATTGACAGAAAAAGATCATTATATATTTGGAGAATATGTTCTTAATACATTTATCCAAAAGTTTTGTATAACTTTCTCTTTATACGGACTTTTTTTTCCTTCCAAGTAATGTTATGCTATTAATATATTTTTTGGGATTGATTTTGGCTTTATTTATTTTTCATACCGTTTCTTTTTGGTAGTAAGTTGAGTTTTCAAAATTTTACCTTTTGTAAAGAATTAAACAGAGCCTCAAAACTTTTGTGGTTTAACCCTTTGGGGACGGGTGATTCATAAAAGCATTAATACAAAATCAGAATCTGGATGTAAAAAAATAAAAAACGGTAACTTAAATGTAAGCGTTGCTAATTTGACAGACTTACTTTGCTTTTACTTATTGTTAGTTTAATCATATGTCTGATCAATGTTAGTTACTAAATAATTTTATTTTGAACTAAGTAATAGTGAATTAAATAAATCAAACAATTATAGCCCCACCCACAAATAAACTGCTAAAGAAATACTTCGGTTACCAGTTTTATTTTTTTACCCTGAATGATACGGTTTTATACTGGCACGTATTTGTGACAGTCGGCACGAAAGGGTTAATAAAGAAATGCAGAGATGCAAACTTGCTCCTGACAGCAAATACATATTTTAAAGTGGTAGTTTATCAATTGTAATTCTTGGTTTAATAAATTCAATTTAGTAGATTTTTATCCACCACTATTTCTAAATAAATCGTAGCCTTATATAATTCACCATTTCACCATACCCTCCAACTTATGAGGATTTTGAAAATAATTCTTTCTAGTGGTAGCGAACCAAAGTAGAAATTTTTAAAGCAAATGGATCTCTCATAAAACTTTTATCAGAACTTAAGAATCTAGCCATATGGCCTGCACTTTCATAAGTAATAGTGGACAAGTTACGCTAAAATAAATTTTTTTTAAATATTAAGACATTAATTTTGCTACCGTCTGAAAAGAAGATTTCTGAAACTACGGAAATTCCGTAGCAGTTGGAGGGTATGTTTCACATTCTTTCGTCATGCTATACCTTTTAAAGAGCAAGCAAAAATAGTCAAATATTTGCGAAACTTTGTATGTGTTTATTTACCGTTTTTTTAAAAATTATTTTGACGTGTCCGGAGCAGTTGGCGTCTCTGTAAATGTATAAATTCTGTGTTTAAAACAGAGTATACTGTAATTCTGTGCTAAAAATTCCGTGTTTTTGTTACAAATATACTTGATAAGAAAATATCAATAGAACAAATGTGAGTCCTGGTGGTTCAGCGGATAGAGCGCTTGCTTCCCGACTCAGGTTCGAATCCTAGAGGTTTCTGGTTGATACGAATTCAGCAATAGGCTCACACCGGCCACAGTGCTGACGGAAAATATCCTCAGTAGTAGCCAGATCATGGGTTAGAGTATCCTCGCCTTCAGGCTAACCTTGGGACAATTTCGTTCTTTTCCTTACCTTGTAACGCAAATGTGAGTTAGATCCCTCAAAAAGTATTCCATGAAGACGAATTTCTCCCACTATTTGATCCAGGAATTCCTTTGTTTTCTGGATTGAGCTTAAAATTGCAAGGATACGGATAACTGATGCATAAAGGCATTATACTTCGACGATAACGTGTGCAAACTTTTACAAAATATGTTTATAATTATAATTCAGCAAGACCTTCACTATTATTCGAAAAAATCACTTTCGCGATGGTCAAAGTTGGCAGCTATGTTGTTATGTTTTGTGCTCATTTTCTCAAATCTGTAAACTTTGAGGCTCAATTTGTATTAGGAAGTAGAATTTATGCGATTAAACCATGTGGATATTTTATTCTTTTAGCTACCACCTTAGTCTTAAAAAGAGCAGATTAATTTCAGATCTATGTATGCTTGAATTCTGGACTCCTGCCGTATCTTACAATTAATAATTGGTCTTTATTATAATGGGTTTTACAAATTTATATAAAGTTACGTTAGAGCTCCCTACGAAAGAATCTCCCTTTTTAAAATATCACTTCAACGCTTAAAGATGTGATAACTCAATCATACAGATGTGCGTACTTCCCTCAAAAAAATAATAACTAGAAGTAGTTCCACATGTAACCAAAATACCACATGTCATAATAAGTTCGTAAGACCTAAATATATCCTGTTAAATCAATTAATTTATTAACTATTCAAAATCAATAACTGCTTTTATGTATAAATTTACAATAACTTTTCCACCATATTTTACAATTTTAGTTGTTTTCAATATGGTACTTTTCAACTAAATCGGTATTCTTAAAGAAAGGTGGCCTGCGAGATTTAAATTTATCTTGGCGTCACTGCATGGAGCATGTAAATTGGTGAAACGAAGTTATTCCTCCATATTTTTACTATACTTCGTTGCAAGTTAAGCAAAGAGTGTTTCCCAAACTTATAACTTTTATGTACCCTTTCTAAATTTTTCGTAACGCTGTGTGCCACTAATAAAAAAATTTATGTATTTTTTACTAGAAGAAAATTGCACAAAAGTTAAAAATCACAACTGGCTGTTGACACCACTAATTATTAACTGTTTAACTCTGCAAGAAATAGCCAATAGAAAAATACGTAATCGTAAATTTTCATGGCTAGCTTTGTTTTTAAATAAAATTTTGTGAGATTTTTGTTTGTTGCAGGATATTTCGCATAAGAACGCGTACCCTCTCTAAACTGTTCCCGTACCCCTGAGGGTACGCGTACCACACTTTGGGAAACCCTGCTGTATAGGATTTAAGTAATCATCCGCAAACTACATTTAGTTCCGTTATCAAATTATACGGCCGGGATAGTCTGGTTGGAAGGGCTCTGAACTCACGTTCCTGAGAACGGGAATTCGAATCCAGTCGGTTGAAGACTCCCCGTGTAGTAAATGGTGACTGGTGCACGTTAAATCTGTCGAGTCACGAAGTCCTCCATGTTCCCATAACAAATTATACCTCCTGGGGAACTGGATTGGAGATTGATCATTCTCTGGTTCAGGTCAAAATTACTGTCTGTGGAAGAATTAATGAACGTAGCAATGGGTCCACCTTATGAACGGGTGTTACATATGGATGTAGCAGAAATCGAATTCTTGGCCATAGATGGCGCCACTAGAAAACAAGAACAATTACGCCATTTGCCTTAATGGCGTGCGACAACAACAACATAAAATTATACAAATATACTTTCAAAACAATTCAAAGGCTTTTGAAAGTTAAGCACATCAAACCGAAATTTAATTCATGCTATCCTTTACGATATATATCACAGAATTATTTCAAAAAAGTTACCGTTTCGGAGTCTTGGTGGAATCCTAAACCTTATTTTGATAAATAAAGAGAATATTCGTTCTTGAAAAGAAACAACTATATGACGTTGCAAGATCATTGCATGTGAATGGACCTTACCTAAAAATGGCTCGTCTTATACTGACATGCCCAAAACAAATCAAATGCGAAATAAGGAATTTTTACCTTTGTTTCACTGTAGAAGAAAATAGTTTGTAAGATACAATATTTATTATACTTTCATCTGTCTCTTTAAATGCGTATTGAAATACGTATGTTTGTTACGATTTTTAGATATCATTTTTATTAATTCTTATTACTGATTAATTGATGATTCAATAATTTTTGTTTTCCTCATTTTTCATGATTTAAAGAAATCAAGCAAAAAGAAGGCTGTGCTTATCTTGCAACAGAGTATAGACCTAACGTGTTCACGTGATTATTTACGTCAGAAGCATAAACGGCATTTAAATTCTTTAAGAAACTTTGCTCGTCTCTTAAAAATGAAATGCAATAAATCTCTTTTTGCTGAGGCTTAAAGTGTAGTTAAAAAGGAGATGCTCGGTTATTAAAAAGAAGTTTGTATTCTCAACACATGAGTTAGATTGCGTTTTCTCTTATAAAATCGCGTGACCTATTTTTGCCTCAGGAAATGATTAATTCTTGCATCAACCCTCTTTTTTCTTCTTCTTCTCTGTTTTATAAAATGTTCGCCTTTTTCCTTTGTAAAAGGATTCAACTTTTTTAGTTAAGTTTTACAATTCCTGCCCATATTATTAGGCGCACTATAAGATTCTATATAAAATTATAATTATTAGGTGATACTATACAGTTGTATTGTTTTTATGTGACTGAAACCGGTTTGCATTTGTTTGCGCTCCTGTATCAATTGGTTAACATTGTAAAACAATACGTAGAAAATAAATACAAATAAGAAGTATATAAAAAATCTCCTGCATAATATCCATTACATGTATGTTTAACACGTTGAATGCCACGCTAATTTTACATGGCTTGCTCGTCTGGCCACACGGTAAAAAACTACAAACTAAATTTGCAAATATAGACAGAATTTGCTATTTTATAAAAGGTTTAGCATGACATTTCATGAAAAAGTGGTAAATTATATATGCCTACAAATTGTTAAAAAATAGTGGTATATATAAATCTACTAAATTGTTATTAAACCAAGGATCACAATAATTACGTAAATTTTGAATAAATTTTCTGCAATTCCATTAAAGAGTGTAAATTTTATAGTTCTATATCATGTTATACGCAGTCAGTCAGCTGTTTTTCGCGGCCTATGTGAAAGGTCAGTGGCAGACGCAGCCTAAGCTGTGGCAGACGTAGCCTAAATGTTATTTCAGTGTCAGCCACCGGTGGTTGACGCGGCACTCGACGTGTTAAATATAAAAGTATTGCATATAAACTCGTGCAAATTATGTAATATTTAAAAAGGACAGTGCCTCAAATAATTTGATCTAATTATTATAATATACTAATATAATGCTTGATATAATAAGTATTCTATACTTATATAATGTATCGTCTAATTTATCCTATAATCAAATTGCATATTATATATCGTAATTACATATTATATATCGTCTAAATTAAGCAACTGATACACTAACGTAAACAAGTGAAAACCGGTTTCAGTCACATAAAAACAATAAAGCTGTATAGTACCACCTGATAATTAAAATTTTACATAGAATCTTATAGTGCGTCTTATAATTCGGCCAGGGACTGTAGTTTTACTTAATGGACACCATAAGGTGAAATACTTTTTTATTATTCTATAGAATCATACAACTATTTCGTTTATAAGAATTTTTAGAAGTAAAGATTATTAGGAACAATAAATTGCTATCTTGCAATTATAAATGCTAGGGTTTGGTTCCTTACCCATTTTGCTTAGCCCCTCCCCCTTGTTATCATTGTAGCTTCGCATCCACAAAGCTACTTTCTAATTTTAACTTTTTATTTTTATTTACCCTAAAAAGTCGTTTAAGTATTACCCAATGGTACAAAAGACTAATTCTTAATATTGCTTAAGAATTTTAATTATTTTGTATTCATTATTCTAATTGCATACTTTGACTCCCCAAAGCTTTACATAAAATTTAAAATAAATGTAAATATAATTTACTTTCTGTTTAATTAATGAAAAACGGTTACTAAATACATTTGAAAATTCTGCATAATAAGGTAATATCTTGCGATTGATTTGTCATATAATTAAGGAATAACACTTTTAGTGTCATGCTTTTAAATTCATGAATAGAAATATTTTTCCGAAAGTAGTGTTAACTAACTTAAAAACTTATCTCTTGCTTAATAACTAATATCGTAATAACTTATCTCTTTATGATAAAAAATTTTTAAAGCTTAATGAATATGGTTGGTTAGTAACTTCTAATGAAAGCTAAATGAATGTTACTGGTAAGTAACGTCTAATGAAAGCTTAATGAATATGGTTGGTAAGTAACTTCTAATGAAAGCTTAAAGAATATTGTTGGTAAGTAACGTCTAATGAAAGCTTAATGAATATTGTTGGTAAGTAACTTCTAACTAAAGCCTAATGAATATTGCTGGTAACTAACGTATAATGAAAGCTAAACAAATATTGTAGGTAAATAATGTCTAATGAAAGATAAACAAATATTGCTGTTAAGTAACGTCTAATAAAAGCTAAGCAAATATTGCTGATAAGTAACGTCTTTTGAAAGCTAAACAAATAAGTTACCATTAAATACTGTTATAACTTTCATTTCTTGCTGGTGACAGTTAAAAATATCTTCTTCGTTTAGTAAGGTTTAGGATTTTTCTGTTGTTTAGTTATGATCATATCGTATGAGTTTTCTAATGTATAGAATAACGTGATGCATTATTCAGAAGCCTTCACCGTTTACGGAATAGACAACAATTCCTAACTTACTCCTCAGCCAAAATTTTTTATTCCTTTTGCAGATAACAAAAGATTGGGAATGCATGCCTACATTTTCCCTAAAACAGGTACAACAAGCAAAAAAAAAAAAAAAGAAATTCTCAATATCAGAAATCGATAACCTTTTTTGGAAAAATTTTCCCCCTGGAAATACATTTTTTTTTTACATAGTTGTGATATTTTCTTACGTTTTTGTTTATTTCGTTGCCCGGAAGTATCTACGAATTTCCGACATTGAAAAGACAAAATAAAATGTCAATGTTGTGAACATCGTAAAACGACTCATAATCTTAAAAAAAATATTACCGAGTAGATAGTACCGAGCAAGTATAACTTGAACAATATTGCCCTATACCATAAAATAATGAGAATACCGGGCAAGTGCATAGGTTTTTGAACGGCTTGCGGTAGCGTTTAAAATTTACTATTACCTTAGAACAATATTTATACTGAATTTAAGAATTACAATTTTAAATCTTCTGCCACCTCGGCACACCGAATTTTGGGATCTTAAATGAATATATTTGGATTGAATTAAAATGCAATCCAAATTACCCCACACTGTTGTGTGTGGGGGAATTCTTAATGTAATGCATAAATGAATTAGCAGGTTTTAAAAGTTAACAAGTTTTAGTTAACAGGTTTTAAAAGTTAGCAGGTTTTAAAAGTTAGTTAATCAGCATATATCAAAGAAAAACAAATGCATTTTTTCTCAAGAATATATATATTTAATATTTTGTCTTTCATGACTTAAAGAGTTGACTTTTAAAAAGCATTATAAATATTTATGAAAATTAAAAATTTGAAGATAGCAGCGCAATCTTAAAGAACAGGTACAATGTTTCCGTTTCATTTATAATTCTTTTTTTTTTCAAAAATTTTTTTTAGTTGTAAATTTGTAAAGAACACGTCATTATATTTGCAATATCTAATTAAAAATAAAAATCTAAAGCCATATATAAAAGCCATAAGGAATGACTTTTTTATGAATTATGGCATTATATATAT
>NC_092213.1:67070937-67087580 GCF_043381705.1 Parasteatoda tepidariorum
TATATATATAACTCCAATTGATTTTATTCAAATGAATTAATTCTTAATAAAATTAATAATTCTTTAGCAAATTTTTTAGATTTAACTTTTCAATTAAAAAATGCATTGATTTTAATTCTAATTTAGCCAATAAGGTTTTTTCTAATATTACCACTAATCATATGTTTTACAGAAATAATTCTAACTATTTTAAGTTTTCAAAAGGTACTGATAAATATAGAAACGATTTAATTGATAGATATTATCCTAGCTTATTTCTTAAAATTTGTTTTAAAAATATTTTTAAGAACTTAGTATATTAAATTTTTGATTTTTATTTAATTTTTCTGCTTTTAGAATACTCTGATTTTTATAAGGTAAGTACTAACTATGATAAGCTATTCCTAAAGCCACTGGACGGAATAGTTTGGACATATGACCGTTTATACTGGATTAGTTAAAACCTTTTTTAAGTAAACTTCTATTATTATTCTTATAAACTAATTATTAAACTATGAAAGGATGTATGAATGAAGGATAAAGTCAAAAAACGACTTTCTATCCATATGTGCAGATTCTGACTTTTAAATAAGTCACCCTATTAAAGATGGGATGCCAATGAATGATTTATTCCTTATTTAAGTCTGTTTACAACGATTACAACAGCGATTACCTTTTCTGAATGTTTTTTTTTAAAATTTAATTTTTATTATTGTAATAAAATTAAAAACATTTTTCTTCGTATTATGGGTTTTGTTAAATAAATTTTTCAAATAAAATTTTTCTGCTAATTTTTCTCATAGACGGCTGCACTGATGTGTTACTTGCTTCATTCTTTTCGACCAAATATATTTTTTATTTTTATTTTGTTTTATTTTGTACGATTCAAGCTATAAGCACAACTTTAAAATTTTTTATAATCGCTAATTTTGTTAACTGTTAAATTAGTTTTTTACTTCTAAGCCACATTTTTTTACTTTCCTACACACCTGTAAGTTTAGTTTCTGCTTTCTTTCATTTCAAACTCTTTTTCAACGGAATTTTTATTATTAGAGACGTAGACACCTTATATAGAATAATTTTTATCTCAGGATAATTATTCTTCATTCAAAAATATCGCATTAAATTATAGTAAAAGGTGTGTCCTGATGAAGACTTTTGCTTTTTTTTAATTTACCAAGCATTTTTAAGAAGCTTTATAAATATTTATGAAAATTAAAAATTTGAAAATAGCAACACAATCTTAAAGAACGGATACAATGTTTGTATTTCATTTATAATTTTAAAAAAAATGATAAGAAAAACTGTTAGTTGTTAATTTGTAAAGAACAAGTCATTACATTTGCATTCTCTAATTAAAAAGAATTTACTGACCGAAAATCCTACATTAAAGTACTTGACAATAACTCACGGAGCGGCAAGTTTGTATTGTTAATACTAATAGAATAAAAATAAAATTATAAACCTTTTTTTAATAACTACCACTTTAATTTTCGAAATTATTATATCATTATTAATCATTTTCTATATACATTTTGAAGCGAAATTGAACTCGCGGACCCAATTAAACTAAATGTGAGTAATACTTGCATGTAGTAGAAAAGATACATGAACTATATGCCTAGTTTGTTCGTTTTTTAATTGTTAACATATGAGATTTTGCTTCATCATATTTTTAAATGATAGGATGAAAACTCTTTTTTACATATTAATTGGGAGTTGTGAAAATGTAATGATTTGCTTAAATTATTTCAGATAAATCTTCGTGTTAATAGTCCTCGAGTTACATCAATATATAAATAGCACAATAAAGACAAAAAGGATAAAATAAAAAGGGAGATAAACGAAGAAAATTAAAAAAAAAAATTACAAGCTTCATTTACTGCGCAAAAACTGCAAGTATATAGAATTCATAAAAACGGTTAAAAAATATAGAGAAAACATTTGAAAAATAATAAAGATTAATGAAAAGAGAAGAAGAAAAATTATTAAAATAAAATATCCTCAAAAAATTATAAAAATTTATTTTGAAAAGCCGGAAAACAAAATAATGAAAAGATATAATCTCGTTATCAGCTCCCTGTATTATATCCGCAAAACGGAATGCTTTTTAATCTTGTATTAATGCACCCAAAGCAAAGTATATCAATACAATGGTGTGAGGAGCACCCAAAAAATTGAAACGAAAATAGAACAAATTGAGCAAAAATTTTCGAAATAACATATCAAGCAAAAATGTATATATATGTGTGTGTGAAAAAACGTAAAGGTTCTCATCTGGACCCATTCCTTTACGACAGCGAAAGAAACATTTCAAACTAAAGAATAATTGTCTTAAGATAAAAATCATCCTTTATAAAGCGTCTATGCCTTTAAAAAATTTTTTGAAATTAAACTTACTGAAATGAAATAAAATAAAATAAACATGTAATAAATTAGATATACTAATCTAATAGTAGTTAAAACATTGTTAAAAAATAAAAATAAAGTATGTGTTATGTTACGTGTAAAAAAAATTGGAAAAAAAAATATGTAAAGAAAGTTCCATTTCATGGCTGACATCCATGAAAAAAACATTTTAATAATGATAAAATATAATTGGAAAATCTGAACAACAAAATCCATAAAAAGAAAAAGAAACTATTAAAATTGTGAAATTATTTTAAAAAAAAAACGACATACAAATTGGTAATATTTGTAGATCTTAACATACAAACGTTAACTAGTCCCGCAGTGGACTGATCGTTAAGACACTGTTCCCAGCAGATCACCGAAGTCAAGCATCACTGGCTGCAGTCAGTGTGCTGGTGGGTGTCCCACTTGGATCAGTCTGCGTAGGGAGGTTGGGTGTGCGGTATTGGTCCTCGTTAAACTGTGCTACCGTAAAGTGCTCGACTTCGCGTGCAGGTCGTGGGGCCACCGAATCGGGGGTGCCATCCCTTCAGAGGATCAAAATTGTGACGGCATGTCTTCGGATCATCCTCAGGGATGTTTCCCAGACCGTCGCCAATAGCCCATTGTGCAGCTTTAGTGCGACGTAAATGAACTACAACAACAAACGTTAACTAGGAATAAACCCTTATATTGGTTTTCCTTCTTTCATAGGGTGAGTGTTTATAAGTTAGAGCCTACTTACTAAGATAGAAAGCCGTTTATAGACTTTATCCTTCATTTATACATTCTTTCATAACAGTCTAGTCTACACGTTTTACCAGCACCGATCGATAGTTCCATTTCTAGGTCAGAGCACCATTGACACTTATAACTGCTTATTATACTGGACAATTAAACTTATTATTTAAAAGCTACAAGTTAGAAGTTTACCTGAAAAATTAGTTGATACAGTATAAAAGGTCATATTTCCAAATTACTCCTACCAGTCGCTTTAGGAATCATGATTAGTTTCCACCGAGTAAGTGTAACTTGAGCAATATTGCCATATACCATAAAAATAACAATGTAGGGAATACCAGGCAAGAGTATAGGTTTTTGATCGGCTTGCGGTAGCATTTAAAATTTACTATTACCTTAGAACACTATTTGTACTAAAATTTAAAATTACAATTTAATATCTTCTCTTACCTCGACACATTATATTTGTATTGGATTATATTTGGATTACATTAAAATGCAGTAAATGGGATATACATTTGGTTAAAAGCTTGTGGTTCATATCCAGAACTCAATACCATAAGAACGACTAAAGATATTAACTAATAATTATAAAAATTAATTAATTTCGCATAATATTGCTTTCAAAAGGAGACAAACTAAGTAGCTGGAAGGAGAGTCTATGAGGTACGGGTTCATCTCAAAATGAGGAAGAAAAAAAAACTAGACTAAATCAGTTAATTTTAATAAGCTAATGAGTTGGGCAATTCATTGGCAACTTTGATTCCTCAAGATCTTTCAACACATATTTTACTGTTGTTACTGTAAAATAATCATCAATTATTAATCATCATTTTAATTAATGGTCTGTAACTGTAAAAATGTACCTAGTATATTTTAATTGCTTTATGATAAAAAGAAACACAATATTTTAAATTTTATTCATAAAAGCTTTATACCTGAATTCATTCTGTAATTCACAAAGTTACAAAAATATGCCTTTAAGAGCAAAAACCAGAACTAAGCCGCTTTTATTTTTAAAAAAAAAAATCGCAATTTTTTTTAACATCTTTAGTAGTAGAAGTTGTTTTTATCTATCTTTAAAATTTAATTTATGCCTTTTATAAGAGACAAATGCTAATAATTACGAAGACAACCTTTGTAATTAAAACAATCAGTACTTTATAATGATACTATATTTAGGATATTATTATGAAGGTTTTCAAGACATCAAAATATAGATTTGTAATCAAAACTATCTAGAGGAAGTTTGCGAGCGATGTTTATTAAAACAATCAATAGTGTAGTGTAAAGATATAATGAGTCTATTGTTTGGATATTTTTACGTTAAAGACAGCAAAATATAGATTTGTAATCAAAAGTATCAGAAAGAAGTTTGTTAACTATGTTTATTGAAACAACCAATAGTTTGGTGTAAACATATAATCATGCTATTGTTTGGATATTTTTACATTACAGACATCAAAATATAGATTTGTAATCAAAACTATCAAAAAGAAGTTTATGAGCTATGTCTGTTTTCAAAAAGTGGATAGTGGCAAACGTACTTGTGTCTTATACCCTTTTTTTTAAAAGTGATATAAATTGTTTTAATTTCCTATTGAGAAATTTAATTTAAAGCTGTTTTTTTAAAGCTATGCTAAATTTTACAACGAAAGGAAAGTATCAAATAGAAACAGCAAAATATAAGTTAATCTATTAGTAGTAGGTACCTTTAATTGGAAAATTTTCACTTCAAATGTAAATTGCGAGGTTAAGTCCAAAAGTTCCTTTTATAAGTATACTAATCACATTTAGAAACTCCGTGAACATCAAACTATAGTCATGAATATAAATTAGATGTTTAAGTTAATAGGTTAGGTTAAATCTCATTTTACCCTTATTCCAACAAAGATATTAATCGACTAATAATCTACTTAATTATTTTTGGGCGAAATAAGAAACTGTTTTACTAGAACTGAATTAGCAATTATTCCCATTCATTATCAATGTTTAATTTGTGGTTTAACGTTCTAATTATATAAGTTTTTTTTAATACTATATACTCTTAAAAGGTATTATAAATTTTAATGACATTATTTGCAGTTCTTTGTCCTAGTAAGTAATGCTTTTTTTTCTTTCTATTGTTATTAAATTTATTATTAGTATTCCGAGTATTTTTAAAATTTTGATGTAGTGCTAGCATAAATGAGTGAACAGGTTTTAAAAGTTAACATTTCAAAAATTATTGCATACATTCTAAGCGGCATAGATCGAAGAAAAACAAAGGCCTTTTTTTCAAGAATATATGTATTTAATATTTTGTCTTTCAGATTGCTATAAATAACTTTTTTGTTAATCATCTAATTCAACTAAACATTAAAGGTTTTCAAAAATATTCAAATGATTCGGTTTAAATGTGATTCATTACTTCAGTAGTAGTCATTAAAGAAATTCACTATCTTTTATTTCACTTTTTAAAAGTTTTCTGTTATTAACAACATTTTAATTTACCAAGCATTTTTAAAAAGCATTATAAATATTTATGAAAATTTATAATTTATATATATATATATATATATATATTTATATAAAATAGCTTTTTCAATGAATTACTTTCAAGCAGTGCTAGACAAATTAAATTTAAATAAAATTTACTGAACCGAAAATCATACATTAAAATATAAACTTTGATAGTAATGAATTATTCACAAAGAGGCAAGTTTGTATTTTCACCCCTGTAAAAATAAAATTTTAAATCTTTTGTTATAGCTACCAGCTAATTTTTCGAAATTATTATTAGATTAATAATCCTTTTCTTTAATGTATCACAATCAATTCATACCCAACTCCTAAATTAATCTATATCGCGAGTAATACTTACTTGCTTGTAGGAAAGAAAAATGAGAAATTTTTAAAAGGTAGGATGGAATCACTTTTTTTTTTTTTTTTTTTTTTTTTTTTTTTTTTTTTTTACAAAAAATCGCAATTATTAGATTAAATTGTTAAATTTAACTCTTAATATTATTGAAGGATGTAAAATTACATTTAAACCTCTTGACAAAAGGAATGATTTTAACATACCAATTAAGAAATTCATTGATTTTAATTCTTTAATTTTTACTACTAATTATATATATATATATGTTTTTTTTTTTCAAAAAAAAAAAAATTCAGAGATAGTAAAATTTTAAGGGGCTAGAAAATTATTTACATCCCCTCCTTTTTCAATTTTTTAAGAAATATTTCTTCCATAGCATGTTAAAATCATTTAGTTAAGATATTTATTTAATTATTAAAATTTCCTGTCATGTAATTTTATTAAGAAGGACGTGACTTATATTTTGTAAAGATATACAGGGTGATTCTAAAAAGATGGGCAAAATTTTAGGAAGTGATAGTACACACCCAAGCAAACAATTTTTTATTAAAGAATGCATAGTCGAAAACAAAACGCAAAACCGCTAGAGGGCGTCAAAGTTTATGTTCCTACATGAGGCAAAAACACACAAAGAACGATGAAGTTAAGTTTTAAGAGCAAATTTAATGGTATGTGATTACAATAAGTGTTCAAAACAGTGGCCGGCAGCGGCTTTGCACGCAGTACAATGGTGAAGAAAAGACAGGCGAACATTCTGAAACACACCAGGCATCTCACGAACTTTCCCTGCAGCGGCAGAAAGCTTGGCGACAAGTTCTTCTGCAGATTCAATGGGAGTCTCATACATAAGAGTCTTCAGCTGTCTCCACAAAAAGCCAATTATTTTTTTAATATTATTATTAAAAAAATAATATTAAAATAATATTAATAATATTATTATTTTAGACATTATAGCACTCGAATCAGCAGCTTTTATGCATGAATCGTGACGAAAAATTTGCATACGAGCTCTTCTTTCCATAACATGCAAATAATAACTCGCAACAGGAATGGAGCTTTCACATTTGCATCAAACAACTTTTCAAATGCCCCAGCACCTTTACATTTTGTTTTCGACCATGCATTCTTTGACAAAAATTGTTTGCTTGGGTGTGCACTATCACTTCCTAAAATTTTGCCCATCTTTTTAGAATCACCCTGTATAACTTGTTAAATTCTGTTTGATGGTATCATTTTTATGAAACAGTTAAACGCGAAATTTAATATTTAGAATTGTCCTCAGAGTGCGGAATTAAAAGCCTGCAATGATGTGTAAGGGGCCGTTCAAAAAGTACGTACATCCCGAAGGGGGGGGGGATTTGCTATTTTGTACGGTTTTGTACGATGGGGAGGTATTATACAAAGTACGTACTTTATAAACATACACCAAATTTAAATTTGACTTTATCCTACACACTCCTTAAGTAAATATTTAATTTTATTTAAAACATAATTATTTTAATTTTTATGAAAAAGGGGGGTAGACTAATAAAATGTACGTACTCTAAGGGGGGGGGGGAGTAAGACCTTATGTACGGTAATGTACGAAGGGGGGGAGGGGTTTAAAATTTCTCCATTTTTGTGTACGTACTTTTTGAACGGCCCCTAAACGACGAAAGCAGGGCAAATGGCTCTTTAATATATTTTACGTAACTCTTACTACCGAGATTGCTTGTAATAGTCTACCCAACATGAAGTAAAAATTGAGGAATAGCTTATAATTAAAAATGGTAAAAAATGTTTTTTTACTCCTCGCAAAAAATTGCTATAAATTAAACGGTTTTGCTACCCGTTTTTCTCCTTTTCAGTCTAATTCTCAGCCCTGCTTCAGATGCTTTGAAAGCCAGGAAGAGAGAGTTTTGAATCGAATGCTTCAGTTTCTTATATTCAGTTTAAGAATTTATAAGATTCTTTATAAGAATCTTTCAGCAAATCAACTCGCGGCGTACAAGTGCCGGTGTATATGTAGGCGACAAGCATCGCGCATAGCAAGATAAATTGCCTCCAGTTCTATTGGTAATATATATATATATATATAGATAAANTTTTACTATATATATATATATATATATATATAAGCAGAGATGCCAACTGCTCCGGACACGCCAAAACAATTAAAAAAGCGATAAATAACTACAAATTAAATTTTGCAGATAAATGACTATTTTTGCTTGCGTTTTAAAAGGTATAGCATGACTTAGCACTTTAAAGTGGTGAATTATATAAGCCTACGAATTATTTAGGAATAGTGGTGGATAAAAATCTACTAAATTTAATTTATTACACTAAAAATCACAATTTATAAACAACCACTTTAAAATATATATTTGCTGTCCGGAGCAAGTTGGCATCTCTGTATAAGGAATGGCTTCTTTTATGAATTATTTTCAAGCAGTGCTAGACAACAAATTTACTAAACCGAAAATCTGACATTAAAATATAAACTTTGACAGTAATGAATTATTCACAGAGAGGCGTTTGTATTTTTACCTCTATAAAAATAAAATTATAAACTTTTTTTTAAAAGCTATCACTTAATTTTTCGATATTATTATTTGATTAATAATCATTTCGAAATTTATTAATGTCAGGGTGACCTCTCTTCCGAGCTGAACTAAAATGCGAGTAGTACTTACTTGCTTGTAGAAAAGAAACTTAAGAGATTTTGCTTAGTTATATTTTTTAATGCTGTGATTAAAACTCATTTTTACATATTAATTGGGAGTTTTGAAAATGTAATGGTTTGCTTAAATTGTTTTAGAAAAATTTCCGTGTTAATAGTCTTCGAGTATATATACATACCTGCCAACTTTTAATCTCTTCCATTATGATTTTTCCCAGTGGTATTAAAATGGAATTAAAATTTCAATTTTAAGCAGAAAAGTATGTCGCATTTGAATAAGCCTTAGTCCTCAACCATGATAGTAACACATATTTGTATATTTACTTAATTTTTTTAAGAATAGTGGTGATCAAAATCATTTAAAATATAAGTTTATAAAAGAAAAAAATAGTATATATTTACTACCACTTTAAATATGAAAATAAAATTTTACGCCAAATGCGTAAAAGTTGGCAGGTAAGTATATATATATATATATATATATATATGTTACTGTAAATGACCGAAATTGGTGGTTGTTTACTTCCACCGGTAAATGTTGACAATCAGATAGTCGCTTTGATAAATGTCAGAAATACATACTGGGACTAGTTAAGTGCCACTGCCAGGTATACATTTCCCCGCTATGTCCTACATCAATGTTTTTTTAAGATCAAGTGCCACTGACCTTTGGAGTACCGGTTAGTAAACCGGTACTCCAAACACTGATTTTTCTCCTTACCTATCCTCGGTGGATATTAAAATATTTAACAAATATAATAATATCAACGAGTTAAATAATATCAAAATCGTGGATATAACAAATATTTTGGACATTCACCAAAGCGACCATGAGGTTGTAGACATTTGCCAGCGAATGTCGACATTATCTCTGATTTCGGTCATTCGCCGTAACATATACGTCAAATGCACTTAAATAGTTCATGGATAAATTAAATTACGGTTAAAAGGTTACAGCTACCCTCTTCTGAAAATAAATTTAATGAATTAAACCGAGTGACTTTTGTTAACAATTATTTTTATTGCTGACCATTTTAAATCAGTCCTGTTTTTTTTCAGTTTTGTGAAAGCTGAAGTAGATGCAGGAGCATCCAATATAAACGGAAATGATAATGAAGAAACTTTTTCGGAGAAAGTGAAATGAATATTAGATCATATCCCCTTTTTAATCGCATTCTAACTCTTTGCTAGGGAGAGAGTTTTTAGAAACCATGAAGGAAAAACTTATCAGAAATTCCTAAGTATGTTTTGTGAGTAATTAAAAGAAACGTTAAATTAATATATATTTTTCCGTGTCCTTTTGATTCCCCTGTACTTTTGTGGCGTTGCGGTCTGATTTGCAAAGTTCGAATCTACGAATCTCTGAAGTTGGATTACGTCGCTTGAAGCCGATAATTGTTGTATGATGTAGACCTCAAACCTAAATAGAGATTTCCTCGGAGAATATGCGTGAAGTACGAAATCGGCGAAACGCGCACGGGATGCATTTTGATATATCTTGGCCGCCTCTCCACAGCTCGCTTTCTCACCGTCGGTTCGTGAGTAACTAGCTAGCAGTGAGGCATGTTCTTGCCTGTTACTCATTTGCAGCTTTTTCCATGCTGCTTGAATGTTAAAGTTGTTATATTTTATTTATGTTAAAATGTTTAGTTAAATTTACCAAGTTCTTAAGTGTTAATAAAGATAGTTGTTTATTTAAGCTTAAAATGTTATTTATAAAGTAGCACGACATAAACCTATATTTATTTCTTATGAACATTTTCACATTGAAAGTTGTACTAAAATTGGATTCTACCAAATATACCAACCTCCACACTTTCAAGAAAATTTAATTAATTTGACTTTTGACAAATCAATAACTTTAGTGAAAAAGTAAACTTTAAAAAAATAACTCTTTTCTAAACAGTAGTGCTTTTTATAAAAAGTAAAAAATATAAACAAGTGTAAAAAATTTCTATTAGTCGTATTTTTGATAATTTCAACTATAGATACTGTTTCATGGAGTTGAATTCGTATAGTTTGTAGATTTTATTTTCATAAAATTACAACTTCTTTTCTCTCCTTCAGTAGGAAAAAGGAAAAAAAATCAAACCACTAGAAATCAAGTGTATCATTTAGAAGTCATGCAAATTAGTTGCAGAAATGTTTCTCAAAATATTGAACAAATTTAATTTATTTACATTTTTATTTCTTGAAGAAAATCGTACCAAGAATAGATTTTTTAACGATCACTCAAATAAGATAATAAAATATATTTTAAACGAGTTTGTTTTTTTAATTTTGTTCTATACTTAGTTATATAGTTAGTATAGTTTGTCTACTCCAAGAACTCCCCCCGCCACAAAGTCTGAGGCCGTCGGCTACTATGGAAACAAGAACAACGCTTTCAGGGAGAGTAGCTCCTCTTCACTCTAGGGCTAACACTATGAACCGAAGACAAATATTCCCTTTCTCTTACTGACCCGAGATAAAAACCTGTCCTAAACAGTGATCCCACACACCTTCTTGAAATAGTTATGCCTCGTTACCATAGTCACCGCCACGGGTTCAGACGTATGTCTAGGGGAGTTCTTACTTTAGACAAACTATACGTTCTGTTAAATTTACAACTTTCTCTTGCAACCATGGACCCTATGAGATTTTTGACTCTTTTAAGTACGCTTGCTTTACCCTTTCAATTTTACCATATTATTTTTAAAACACCGAGTGCATGTATGTCTCTTACCTCGTTTAATTTTTTAAAATTATATTTGAAATTTTGGGCCAATAAATTTCTTTAAGAATTCGGAAAACATTGACGCTTTTATAATGTCACCCTCCCCTTAATATTAAGGAAGAAAGCTATGTCAGTAAAATGAAGAAAGCTTTTTTATACCGACATAATGCATATGCAGAGAATATCTGCATCAAACCTCTAATTTACTGCTTTAATTTAGGGACCCTTCATAAATGATGTCACGCTTGGAGGAGAGGAAGGGGGTACGTGAAATTGTAAAAGTTTGTGACAAAAGTAGGGGTAAGTGTAATATGAAGTGTAACACCCCACAGTATGGTTAACAAAAAAAATTGAAAATCAAGATATTTAGTATTTTATTTCATCAAAATGAGAAATTATTATAACGCTGACGAATAATAATGCTATTAAAACGCAGAAATCAAAACTTAAAATATACTTTGAAATATACTTTAATTTTGCGCTTTGTTCCTGAATTAAAAATATATGTTTATGGAATATTGCCTGATTTGTAACAATGGAAAAAAGTGTAACACTTTCTGACAAAATGGAGAAAAGGATCAAAAATATTTAAAAAAAAAAAACAAAATGTGACATTTTTTATGGATGGCTTCTTAGTTTTCACGTAAAATGTAAATTCCTGATTCAACTGGAAATACGTTTCTTTCAAATTTATAAACTGTTTTGAATATTTAATATTTTTTGCCAAACTCATGTCTAAAATTTACTTAATTCAAGATCAAGACATTTATAATCTTCTTTTCATTGCATTGGAATATTGCCTGATTTGTAACAATGGAAAAAAGTGCTTAATTCTAAAGTGCTCGTGTCTAAAATTTACTTAATTCAAGATCAAGATATTTATAATCTTCTTTTCATTGCATGATGTTATCGTAAAAGAATTGGTTTAATAAGAAGGCTGAAAAATTGCAATTAATTGATTTTGACAATAAGTTTAATTTTTAAGACATAGTATTTATTGACTTGTGTTATTATATTGCTTATTACTTGGTAAAAAAATAAATGAAGTGAGGCATTTAAAAACTCAAATGCGATCTTACTATTAATCAAATTTTATATTTTTTCCAGCATAATTTATTTCAATGACATTATTTTATCATTTTTCTTATAAAATTCTTGATTGCGTGTTACTGTAACTTAACGGATTTTAATGAAATATTTTAAAAAGTGCTGTTACAGTGCTAGCAAAAGAAGTTTTACAAGATAAATACAGTTTCAAGAGAGTTTTTTTTTCTTTTCGTACCACGAATTAAATTATACTGCCGTTTATTACAGTATAAAAATTTTGAAACACCGTAAATTTCTGAATTAAAATGTTGAGGCAGTATTTAAGACTCAAGAGGAAGAAAAACTTTAATTTATAATTCTAAGAACAAGTTTTTGGTATTAAATATTTTTAGCGGTTTTTTTTCTTATAAATTTCGGTGACAAATACAATTTAGAATAAATGTTTTAAAAAGTATATAGTACAAGAACAGTGAAAAGAGCTGCATTTGGGAAGTTTTTCTTTCCGGTACTATATAAATTTAAAGTTGTGAACAACAATTAATTCTATTATCAAAAAACTTGAACACATCTTGTAGCGATATATAGAAAGGTAATAAAGTTATAACAATACCATTTAGAAATGCATTTCAACAATGGAGGTCAAATAATAAAAATGTTTCGTTTTACAAATCTTAAGATTTCGTGTATTTGCAACAATGAAATTCTCTTATTATTGTAATTTATTCTATCTTGATCATTTGAGCTGTTTGGAGTCAAATAAATTTAGAAAAAGCGTATTTATTTAATATAAGATTTAAAATGTCGAAAGGTGTGAAAAGAACATCAAATGATAAACTCGCTGAACGCATTGAGAAGGCAGTTGAAATATTGCAAAAGGAGAAAAAATATACTAGCCTTGGCCATATTGGATCAGGCTCATTTGGACAAGTGTTCAGAATGATAGAGCCCTTGAACAAATCGGAGCTGGCAGTAAAGATTGTGCCCTACGACATGGTGTCAAAAGCCGAGTCGGAACTGTGGGAAACTCTGAGTCATCCCAACTTAGTTCCCTTGATAGGCGTGCACAAATTGAAGATACAAAAAACTTTTGTCTTCTTGATGCCAGTTTATCCAACCACATTGTTTGACTCCATTCAAGACTTGACTCCATGCAAGGGAGCTTACAATATCTTAAAGTCTTGGCTGAAAGACGTGCTCCAAGGATTGGACTATCTTCATTGTAATGGAGCTTGCCATCTGGATCTTAAACCGGACAATGTTCTCATAACAGATCAAAATTCTGCACTCTTGTGCGATTTTACATTTTTAAGGGATTGTAAAACACCTCTCTATAAGTATGTATTTAAAAAAAAAATTTTTAGTTATTATTTCATAAATGAAAGGCGTTTTATTTATTGAATTTATTAAAATGCGTTTTATTTATTAACCAAAAACAACTTTTTTGTTGCAGACATGATATTGGCTTGCCAAGTATATACCAACCCCCTGAAGTTATCCTGTCTAAAGAGAGAAAACACCTTGATGGCACCAGCATAGATATGTGGGCGTTCGGTTGCCTGTTGATGGAACTACTTAGTTGTTTCACATTAACAAATGCATGTATGGACGGGAGGGAACAAATGTATACTACAGTACTAGCCTTATTAGAGGTATAGCTTTATTTCATAATGAATAGCCCCCCAGCGACCTGATCGTAAGACACAGTTCCCAGTAGATCACTTATGTCGCGAGTGGGTGACCCCTTTGATTAGTCTGCGAAGAGATCGAGGGAGTGCGATATTGGTCCTCGTTAAACTGTTCTACCGTATAAATAGCTCGATTTCGCATTCTACCAAAACGGGAGTCATTCCCTACGTAAAAGATCAAAATTGTGATGTCATGACTTTGGATCATACTTGCACCCTATTTACACGAGGACAGAAAAAAAATAGTGCGTGGAGTCCCTCCGCGCGGAAGAAGTGAAACTTCGTAATGTGGAAATGAAAATAGGAAGGGGTAGAAATTGATTTTTAGTGAAATCATATTGTTTCTTTAAGACAAACTTTATTAACATTGCTTACAATTCACAATGGATCGCATCTATTAATTATCATTTTCGAGTGGAGAAATATCCAAATCTGTAACATTTACAATGAAATTATGATAACTAAAGTAAGATACGAAATGTTTGAGTTCTATTTTTTCAATATTTCTTGCAAAAACTGCATCAATGGTAGTTCCCCCTTTGGTTGTTGGATCATTCCTACCATTTATCATTTCCAATCTAAATTTGTCTTTAAGGAAGGTTAATAATGTTTCAGCTTCAGGTAACGAGAAATTCACATTAAAATCTCCTGCAAGGATCACAGGCCACCGCCAAAAAAAGTCGCCAGCGCAAATGAGTATTTTAAGATAACCCAATGACTAATTCAAAAGAGGAATGCGTAATTTTACTAGGTTGCTAGGCAACCAAGCTCTGATTGTAAAACAGGTATACTACGCGCATGCGTTCGAGTGCCACGCATTCAGCGTTGAACGTTTAACGCAACCTAGTTGGAAGTCGCATTAAAATTTCACTTCAAAAGGTGTTTGAAAGCAGTCTTTGAACGTCACTAGCCTGAAAAAAATGTTTGTTAAGTTCACACTATTTCTGATGTTAATAGCACCACCTTGTAAGGAGTAGTGAAAAATAGCCACATGATGCAAAGTGCCAATCATCTCGCGCCTGAATTCTGGCCAGACTCGAAGGTGCCTTCATCAGGCAATGCTTGCTGAAAGCAGTTTAGGACAATCTTAATTGAAATATCTGGTTTACGTTCGTCTGGTGACATCACGAGCATGATCCCAGATCTCGTGTAAATGGGAAGTTAGGGATGTTTCCCAGACCGTAGCTCCAGTTGTGATGTAAATTGAATCTACAGATTAAAATCAGTTTAATGCGTCCCTCCGCTACGAACTTAATTTTAAAGTACCAGGAATTAACATCTGCGTAGCTGTAGCGGACAAATTGAGAAACAAACAGAATTCATTTGGTTAAGTCATAAATCTTCAGTTAGGAAACAAGCTATTTTATTTGATTTGACTGACCATGTGCAAATTTATTGTGATTAAATAACTCATACATTGAATAAAAACTTTATTTAGTTCGAAATTAAAGCAAGCACGTTTTCAAAATAGATAGATTAAATGTTTTTTAAAAATTTTTAAAACTATTTTTTAAGTATATCAATGTTTGCTTTAACCTTATCCATTTTCAGTTTTAGATTTAATGAGTCTAAAAAGTAAATATCAAATGTGATAGTGATGTGTGGTTTATTACTCAATTAAATTTATTTTTGTAGCTAGTAGAGAGAAACTATAAAATTTTCCGATTTTCCGGAGGTAAATGATTTCTTTCACAAATACATCTATCACCATTTATGTGCCTTTGTGAAAAGTTTCTTTCACGTAGAATTTTTAAAATTTGCATTAGCACTAACAAAAATTTTGCAACTCGAAAAACGTTTCAATTTTTTTCACCGCCCTAAATATTTTACTAAATTTATATGTTGGAATGATTGTATTCGTAACATGCTGAACAAGTTTAGAACAAATTCACAAATTTCAAAACAGAACTTAAATAATAATTAATTAGTAATAGATTAATTACAAATTAATTTGTAAGTACTTATTAATAATACATTAATTAATTAATAATTTAAAAAATTAGGATATACACATTTACATAGTTAAGTCATTGTTATATTCGATCTAACTAATTGCAACCTCAAAATTTTCATCTACGCTTAAGCATCGTAAAATAAGTATCCAGGCATTTACTTAACCACTTTACCCGGAATTTATTTTTATTCTAACCGGAATATACTTAGCTGTTTTTCTGAAAAACAAAATTATCTTTCCTTCAAATCACTCAATAAGGATATGTTATATAATGTGATAAATTATCGGACAAACATAAGAATTCTATAGGACTCGTAAATTTAGAACTATATATAAACTGAACTTATAACAACTATAATTATAACTAAATATATACTAGCTTAACTTTCTTCGCAGGAATATAGCTTACTGCGGCCAATAATGATAAATATCTTCAAAGGTGATGATCTGTGCGAGACAGATGTGAAACTTGCCCTCCAATTCATGAAAGAGTTTTTGACATTTGAGGCGTCACATAGACTACCAGCTTGTAGAGCTTTGACTCATGATTTTTTTCACAAAGATATTGACAGCATTCATAATAACGCAGATGCCAAACACACACCACC
>NC_092213.1:67088080-67117815 GCF_043381705.1 Parasteatoda tepidariorum
TCTTATAATCATCTTTTATAACTCTTCACAATTTCTTTAGTAATCAAACTATCAATACGTACACTTGTTAGGCTTTATTCGTTGATAAGTATAATAAAAACATAATGTAAAAGCTGTCATGTCAAAACGTTTTGTGCTTGTCATAAATAAATAAATTCTAAATATCTACATACAGCAGCTCTGACTCAGGGGATAGAGCGCTAAACACCTAATAGTGTGACCCAGGTTCGAATCTCAGCGTTGAATGGTTGATACTAATTCTGCTCCATCTCACAATGAGCACAGTGCTGACGTGAAATATCCTCAATGGTAGATGGATCATGATGGGTTATTGTCTCCTCGTCATCAGGCTAACTGTGAGAATTTTTCGTGGTTTCTTTCTCCATGTAACGTAAATGCTGGTAAATTTCATCGAATTAAATTCAACGAAGGCTAATTTGTCCCAATGTTTCATCCAACAGTTCCCTGAATTGGGTTTAAAAGTACAAGGCTACATAATTGAACATTGATAGTCGTAAACTCAAAATTGGGTCGGCTGTTCAACGACGGTTATGAACTAAAAATAAAATATCAATATAATTACTGATTAAAAGTATTTTTGACAGTATGCGTTAGACTTTTCTCTTTCTAACATAGAGAATGCCAAAGTAAAAAAAGAGAAAAAGAAAGGACGTGCTTTAAATTGGATGAGAACTGCTTGTAGAAGAGTATTTGGTTTATTCAAGAAAAAAGGATCAAATTAACTGCAAGTAAGTTCTTTATTTTAAATTTTTGTTTTAAAAATAAAACCTTAAGTTAAAATTATGATACTTACATGTGGTACTTAAAAACTATTGTACTAGGTTTAGAATATCCCTTAAATGTCTAAAAAAGGGTCATAGATATTATCCCTCACCAAGGGTGCCGGCAGAATAATATAAAAGGGGGTGCAACCATCTAACTAACTACCCCCCACCAAAAAAAAAATTTTTTTTTAAGTGTTCTGTTATTGCATTTTGTTTTGTTATTACATATACTTTCATCTGCTAATTTTTTGCAAGATACATTTCTTCATTGTTAACAAGATATTTAAAAAAAGTACGAATTTCTTGTACTTGCAAATTTTGCCACAAGAAACTGTACTGATGGCGCTGGCATAACACTGACTTAAACTTACTGGCATAAACACAAATAACTGCAAATAGTAGTTTCGTATACTAACGTGTTTGTGCACGCTTAACATTGGTATTTATTGTGTTGATGAAGTTTTACAGTTGTGAGAAATCAGTTTGTGTTATACACCTTTGTTAAACTAAATAACTAATAGAAAATATAATATTATTTATAATTTATTAAATGAAATTTAAATATGTAGCTTAGATATCTGCCAAATTAGAGCATACTCAGTGTGCATAAGAAAGGAATCAAAGATGACTCAGAATTCACTGAAAAAGTTATAAACAGATTTGGACAGCAAACAAGATGATTACAATTCTTGTTTGATTAAACAATTTTTTAATTGTTATGTATCAATTATTTAATCAATTATTTATTTCTGTATTGCTTTAATTGTTTTTTAAAAAAAGTCAGGGGGTGCAAGTGCACCCTCTTGCACCCCGCTGCCGGCGTCCTTGTCCCAGACTATGAATTGCATTAATAGCAAAACTAATTAAAAAATAAGTCACTAGTACAATTTCCCCCTTCATCGGAAACCCTCCAACACGCCATCGGTGCTGAAAATTATTTTAGAATCTGCAGATTTTTCATCCGAGTTTCTTTTTTAATTTTAAAAAGCAAACGAACAACGAAAAGCAAAACATTGCTGGTACTCCTTTTTAAAATATCTATAAACTTGTTTCTAAGAAAAATTAAAAAACCGAATGTCGAGAACACCACAAAGAACAAAAAGTAAAGACTTTTTCACTTTTGCTTGAATACAGATTTAACTGCATACGAATTTATTCCATTTTCTTAGGATCAATATATAAAATACAACTTAAATTTAAGGAATGTAAAGTTGTTAAATATAAGGACATTATACTTACTAATTTTGCCACATGTATGTTAGATTAAGTTGAATATTTACTATAATAATATCTGACTGACTGCAACGAGATAGCAGACAAACTTGGATTCATGAATAAGATTCACTACGTACTACAGTGGGACAAAATCAGAAAAATGCTGCCAAAATTAGAAAATTAACTTCAATGCTCTGAAAATTGATCACCTATAGGTTTTTTGGGTCGCTGATTTCAAATATGAACTCAAAATTTCAAAACAAAACAAAATGGCGGATGATTATTGAAAAAATTGTAAATAAATAAATAATAATTATTTACTAGTAGTTTTTAAGATTTTTGATTACAAATTTGCGGTTAATAATTTTAATAAATAAAGTAATGGATGTAAAATCGCAAATATTTATCAAAACAAATTTAAACTAAATAAATTGAATCAAAATATTTAAGATTGTTAATTACAAATTCGATTATCGAATTTAAAAAAAAAGAATCTATTTTGCTAGATATAAAAAAATGACAAGATTGTTCAGACTTGTAGATATAAGAAAATCATTATTATAAAAATGACACGAACTATAAAAATCGATATATCAGCCAAATTCGCAAATATTCGCAGCTAATTTTTTTTTAGTTCTTGAGTATATATACCAAACAAATGTATAATTTTTTTTTTACCTCGGCAACGTAAGGCTTTTTTATAGAGCACCCTAAAGTTACAATTTCATTGTACAGGCCAGAAGTAGGGAAATGGCTCTGGTTTTAATAGCATTTATATAAAATAATGTATTCATATATATCTTAGAAATACATTTATGTATAAATCATGCATAGTTGTAATATTTTTATTTACTATAAGAATTTATCATATTAATAAAAATTTATTTGAAAAATTTAATTATTTTTATTTTTATTTTGTTTTAAGTTAATTGCTATTTCCATTAACCAAAAAAACAAAACTTGGATCCTTGGACATTTTACTACTAAAAGCCATATTGAGTTAAATTGATTTTTGTTCCACAGTGCGTACCCTGGAATGACAATGAACATTGATATAAAGAGCAAAACATTATAAGGAACATTGTAATTATCTCAAAAACATAAACAGTTGCAAAAACAGTGACATTTTGTGTCTAATTCTTGTACGTTAAAAAGCAAATGTATTTAACTGGGTATTAGAATGGGATTCTACATATAAATAATAACCTCATCTAGTCCAATTAAATTAGTTCAAAAAAGGTCTCGCAACTAAATGAAACTTGTGAAAAGCTGGAACTTGTTTTAATTGCTCTGTTTTATTTATCTAAGTGAAAAGATTAAAATTTGTCCTCTGAGCCAGTATTGCAAATACTGGCTTGCGCCAGAGCGTATGGAATTGTTTAATGATTGAGTTGGATATGTTAAGTTTACAAAATTGTTCTTATAATTTTTGTTTCCTAATAACACGTCAAATCATTTCAAAAATGTTTCTCGTGATTTAACGAAGATATTTTTTAATGCGTCCTGGTGTAGTTCCATTGCACGGATGACTTGACTTGATGTCCTAATCTGTAAACTTAAATAAGATACGAAAGGTAAATAAATTATGTTTTGAAAAATCCTTTTAGTAATTTTGATTTATTTAATATAAAACGTGCATTTCAATAAGATACAAAAATGATATAGCTTTTCACAATTTTTTATGAATAAAATCCTTTTATTTAACAAATTTTAGATACTATCGCATCGCTAATTTCAAGTCTAAAATCGGTTTCATCTGCAAGCTACAATTTTTATGCGATTTAATAATATATTTCTTAACCAGGATCTTTTTTGTATTGATTTGAGGGAAAACTAAATGTCCCCACATCTCTGCTACATAAACAATGGCAGGAAGAAGACGATAATATATTTCAGTTTATGATGCGATGCGTTAAAGTCATATGTTTTTAAGTGT
Source organism: Parasteatoda tepidariorum (assembly GCF_043381705.1). Lineage (NCBI taxonomy): Eukaryota > Metazoa > Arthropoda > Arachnida > Araneae > Theridiidae > Parasteatoda > Parasteatoda tepidariorum. The sequence continues at coordinate 67,092,017 of NC_092213.1, forward strand.
TATTTTCAAATTAGCAGACACGTATATTTGAATATGTATAAACCTATATGCTCCTGATAAAAAAATGCCGACAAAAAAGAAAATGAATTAAATTTAAAATATCACTTTGAAAAGAAAAATGTTGTTTTCCGAATAAACTAATTTGAGATTTAAAATATACACACCCATATTAGGTAAGATCAAGTTTTGTGCAAATTCAACAAAAACTTTATTCCCCAGCGTAATAAAAGAACAAAAAAATTATATTTTGTCAGAAGCATCACCATTCAATCTAAAATCTCGCTTTCCTCCTATATTTAAATTTGCTGTGTCCATTTTTTGTTATTATCATTAAAACTTAAAATACTTTTCTTCCAGATTATATTATTGACAAAGTGAAAATTGACAATGGAAAAATAATAAAATGGAAATGACTCTTGAAAAGTTTTCTTACGGACATGACATTTGGAAATTATTAAATGGTGACGACTAAAAAGTTTTATTTTACTCATGTATGACAGACTATTATTTTGCATGACTGACTATTGTTTTGCACAACGGACTATTGTTTTGCATAACGGACATTTTATAGTCAGTGCAAAAAGCGACTTAAAAGTGAAAATTGACACTGGAAAAATAATAAAATGGAGATGACGTTTACTTTCACTCATGTACGACCGACTATTATTTTGCATGACTGACTATTGTTTTGCATAACGAACTATTGTTTTGCAGAACGGACTATTGTTTTGCAGAACGGACTTTTGTTTTGCATAACGGACAATTTATAGTCAGTGCAAAAAGCGACTTAAAATTGAAAATTCATTTTTGGAAAAGTAATAAAATGGTGATGTCTCTTGAAAAGCTTAATCTGGAATTCACATTTGGAAATTATTAAATGGTGATGACTGGAAAGATATCCTTTTACTCAAGTACAACCGACTATTGTTTTGCGTGAAGGACTAACGTTTTGCATTACGAACTATTGTTTTGCATAACGGACAATTGTTTTGCATTACGGACAATTGTTTTGCACAACGGACTATTGTTTTGCAAGACGAACTATTTTTCACAGGACAGACTATTGTCTTGCTTGACGGACAATTTATAGTCATAGCAAGAAGCGACTTTAACGTAAAAATTTACATAGGAAGAGTAATAAAATGGTAATAACTCTGAAAAGTTTTCATTTTACATATGCACGACGGACTTATGTTCTGCATGATGGACAATTTGAATCAATCCAGAATGTTAATCTAATTTTCTTTCTTAAGTTATATTTATTGCTATAATGTTATTCTTCATTGTCTAAAAATGTTATTTGGTAAATGTTTCAAAATTTATTTATTTTCCTTTTAAGGAAATAAAGAATTATTTTCATAATACCTTTCTGTCGTTAATTCATTAAAATACACGCAATTGCAAACATTTTATTTAAACCCTGACCGTAGACATCGAGAAATAAGGCTGTTGAGATAGCCAAGGTCTTTTAGTGACGTCACAAACAAACATCTTGGAGCACCCGCTATCGAAATTCTCCATGGCCATCGGATTCCAGAACTTGCAAATCTTATTATCAAGACTTTTGGAGGACTCTAATCTTTGCACTAGCACTGTATGCATAGACGCGACAACAATAACAAACAAACATCATTTAATAATTTAAAATATTAATTTTAAAATATTAATTTCAATTTAAAATATTTGTTATTAAATTACAGCTGCGTTTGTACACCGATTATACTATTCTTTATATTGATTATTATAGAAATTTTTTGCACGCCTTATATATATGCAATACCGAGATGCAAAGATAATTATAAAAATGGGTCTAAGATTTAGTTTACAAACGCATCCAAAATGTGGAATTTAACGAAAAATGGATGCATTCAATAAAATACAACATTTATGGAGTAATAGTTTATACGTGGTTGCCAAGGGCGACTAAAAAGGAAAAAAGTGGTGACTAATAAAATTCCTAAATGTTATTATAATACACTGGTTATCATAAATTAAGGAAAATTCACAAAAATCGCGATAACTCAAGAAATTACACATGGAATTTTATGAAACTTACCCACAATATACAACACATAGTAAGGTATTAAACAACATAAAAAGAAATTATCAGACATTAATAGTAGTATAGAAATTAGCACATGTATAAAATAAACAAATTGGAAGTATCGGTTTGCAATAGAAAAAGTACCTTTAATATGGAATATGATTGCCTCTAGAAGCAATACAGCACAAACAGCGATGTGTGATGCTTTCAATTATGCGGTCTATCAGTTCAATAGGAAGTGAGAGCCATTGCTCTTGTAAAGCAGTTGCAAGCGTGGCAAGGGTCTGAGGGGGCGGATTGATGGCAGATACACGCCTCCCTAGAGCATCCCAAACGTGCTCGATAGGATTCAAGTCCGGGGATCGAGCTGGCCACTCCATGCGAGTAATTGTTTCCTGTTGAAGATAATCATCAACAATGCGAGCTCTGTGTGGTCTTGCATTATCGTCCTGTAACAGGAAGCAATCACCAATTGCCCCGGCATATGGGCGCACATAAGCATCAAGGATGTTGTCTCGATAAACCTGAGCATTCACGGTTCCCCTTGGAAAGACATGGAGGTATGTGCGCCCTCCTAAGGATATGCCTCCCCAAACACAGACACTGCCTCTTCCGTATGCATCTCTTTCACGGATGTTTGATGGATGATAACGGGTCCCAGGTTCTCTCCATATCAAATAACGTCTACTGTCACTTTCTAGACTAAACCTGGACTCATCCGTAAAGAGAACAGGCCTCCATTGATCTGACGTCCAGTGGACATGTTGTCGGGCCCACTGCAAACGGTCTCTCCTATGGCGTGATGTGAGCGGCACGCAAATGGCTGGTCGTCTCGCATACAGACCACCTTCGTGGAGCCTTCTGCGCACAGTTGACGTTGACACCAACCTTCCGGTGGCTGCAGCAAGAGAGGATCTAAGATGTGTCGGAGTAGCGGTTCTATTCCTGCGTGCACTTAATGTCAAATATCGGTCATCGGCACTGGTCGTAACAGTTGGCCGTCCTTGACTGAACCTCCTAGATGCCGAATCTGTGGTTTGAAATTGCCTCCAAAGTCTATGAACCACAGATGGACTCACATTTAGCCATCTGGCCACTTCTGATTGACTCTGCCCTGCCTCTAGTCTCCCGATGGCTCTCCATCGTAGTTCTTCAGGCAAATGATGCCTAGAGGTCATTATTACGAATTGGCTATCTCAGATTTTCAATGTCGCAATCACAGTAAAATTTGTGTGCTTTCTCTCAAACTTGGACTTTTATGCTCCAGGCAGATGACGTAAGCCGAGTGCAGCGCCACTAATTTGCATATTGCAATTTTACTCAGCTACTCTTAGTGGACAACATATGCAAATTTTGCACGGTTTGGCTTACTTTTGAAAGAGTTATCGCTATTTTTGTGATTTTTCCTTAATTTATGATAACCAGTGTAGATTAAAATTAACAACTTTTTACAGAATAATTTTTTCAGTTTACTACTGAAAGTGACTATAGGATACTGTGGAAGCTAGAACATTGTACAAGCGAATACCTGGCCAACAAGGCCACCTCCGTATAAGCGATTGCTGAGTCAAAAGGTGAATTAAATTAAATTCGGTCGCTAATTAAAAAGTAATTTGAAAAAAAAAGAAAGAAAGGACAACACAAACATTAAAAAAAAACATACATGGGATTAGTATAGGTTAGATTACAAAAAAAAATATATTTTTTAATGATAAGTAAATTAAGTATTAACTAGAACGATATTTTTATAAATATTAATATAATTTGAAATGTGGTAGTTACGATTGAATCATTAACCCTTTCGCACCGACCCGTCACAAATACTTAGACTGAGATGTAGTACGAAGTTCCTGACCGCAGAGCGGGCACTCCACTTCTTCGTCTGTCTTGATGCCTGTGGGCGACTAGAGTACTGTGTTTAGCAATAAAAAGAAGAGAAATAACAGAAGTACTGGTTGACGTAAGTTTATACTTGTCGTGCTTATAAAAGGACAAGTTAGGTATAAATCTAGGGGTGGATACTCCCGAGTCGGCGATCACATGAAGGTCACTTCACCTCTCTGGGAGTATCCATAGTTGGATGAGGGGAGGGGAAATATTATTTATAGAGCCTTGAAAGAACACAATCTGACGATAGGAATGACGTTATTGGGTTATTAAGTCTTATATCTGGTATTAATTCTTTATTCAGTAGTTCATTGAAGCCTGCTGGATCAGGATTTTTTGCTTTACTGACGAATGAGATATTTAGCTTACTGATAAATCCATTGATAGTGCTGATGTTGAGGTCGTTTCTGATGGCACTGTTCGGGATTTAATATGGGGCTCCAGTAATTCGTCTTAATTTATAAATTAAATTAAATTAAATTAAATTTATAAATTAAATTTATTTTGAGCAACTTCTAGTTTCTTTAGTTGGGTTTGTTTAATGCATCCCCAGGCGGGGCATGCATAGGTTAAGATTGGTCTTATACACATAGTGTATAGTGTTATCTTAAGGTTTAAGGGAAGTGGTGAGCAGGAGTTTAGTAAAGGCCGGAGGCAGCTGTAAGCGGCATGAGCCTTGTTGATAACTTTTTTGATTTGAAGATTCCAGGTTAGGTTACTATTAATAGTAAGCCCTAGGTAATCAGCTTGATTAACAATTGGGATGATTTTGCTGAAAAGAATGACATTTTTATTTAAGATTTTCTTCTTTTTCTTCCTTCTTATAATCATAAGTTTTGATTTTTCGGCGTTTATTAGTATTTTGTTATCTGCACACCAAGTTTCTATCTCTGGCATGAGGCTATTCATATTTTTTATTGCCTGATTAGGATTCATGGATATGATACCTATAGCTGTATCATCCGCGTAATATGCTATAATTTGATTTATATTGTTGCTGCATGAGGGGAAGTCATAAGTGAAAATAAGATAAAGGATAGGGCCAAGGATGCTGCCTTGCGGCACACCTGCTTTTATGGTCCTTTTAGTTGAAAGATGTCCATTAAGTCTAATTTGGAAAGTCCTATTGCTGAGGTAGGAGTCGATGATGTTTATAATATTATGTGGCAGATTCTGGTTAATAAGTTTGAGAATAAGTGCTCTATGCCACACGCGGTCAAATGCTTTGGCCACGTCTAGCATGAGCAGTGCTGTGGCTTCTTTCTTAAAGATTCCTTCACTAATGAGGCGTATCAACTGTTTGGTAGTAGAGAGCTGCTTCCTGAAACCAAACTGTTCTTTAGGGAGGAAGGTCAAGAGTGGTTCTAGCCTTGATAGGATTATTCTTTCAAGCATTTTCCCCAGGGTTGGGAGAAAGCTTATAGACCTGTAATTCTCCGGATGTCTAGAGTCTTTTCCAGACTTTGGAAATAATATTATAACTGCATTCTTCCTACTATTAGGGAAGTAGTTAAAATTGAGGCAGGCATTATAGATGTTAATAATGTCTCTAATTTTGTTGAGGGGTAGTTGCTTGATCATTCTGTTATTTATATTGTCTTCGCCTGGCGATTTTCTAATGTTAAGCTTCTTGATAATGTTGGTAACCTCATCTTGGTTAACATTAGTGATTGGGTTGTTGGTATTATTATTGGTAAAGTAATTGTTATAATTAGTAATACCTTGTTCCTCTGTATTGTCATTGCTGGGAAAAGTATTTAAAGAAAATTGTTTTTCTATGGTGTCTGCGAAGATGCTCACCTTGTCATTGTCACTATATATATTCTTGTTGTTGTGGATAATTGGTTTATTAATGACTTTGGTCGTCTTAAGTGCTTTAGTTATTCTCCAAATGGATTGGTCATTGATATTAAGGCTAGCAACTTTGTCTGACCAAGTTTCATTTCGGTGATTTGTGCATAGTTTTTTTAATTTACTTATTGAGCTTATTTAACTCACTCTTATCAACTGGATTTCTAAATTTCTACCATTGCTTACGCACATAGTTTTTGTAGTATATTTTCTCTTTAATATCACGGGGCAGCTTTTGGTGATTATTAGAGTTACTAGTTATGGTAGTAGCTTCATTTAAGGCATCTTGTATATCTTTAGTAATCTTAGTAATAATGTTCTCAATGTCAATATTGCTGGCTGGTTGTGGGTATTCATTTTGAGTAGCAAGAATATTATGGAATAAATCCCAGTCTATTTTTTTTAGTATTGCTGTTGGTTTCTATTAGATGTGAGCCAATGGTAGCAATCACTGGAACGTGGTCGCTTGATAGTTCGGTAATAGTATAGCAGCTGAGGTTAATGTGATTATTAACAATGTAGATATCCAGTAGGTCGGGTTGGTGGTGGATATTATGAGGGAAGAAAGTTGGTTCTAATGGTGAGATAACAGTATGATCAAGATTTTTAACTATGTTATGCAGATTCTTTCCATTTCTGTTATTTACTCTGACTCCCCAGATTGTATTCTTTGCATTTAAATCACCTCCAATGATACAGTTTATGTTGTTTGGTAGCAATGCCTTAATATCATCATTGGTGAGAATGTTGCCTGGCCTGTTATAAAGTGCCGTGAGTTTAATAAAGTCCTTATTATTTTGATAAAGTAATATCGACGTCTCTTCGAAGCCATTATTGGCAGTGTTGCTATAGAGCGTGGTTTTTAGACTTCTTTTAGTAAATATGGCAGTGCCGCCTCCCCGGCAGATGGTTCTGTCTGTTTTGTAGGTATCATAATTAACTATACTAAAGTTATTACCTGCCTTGGCGTGAGTCTCAGTCACTAGAGAAATGTCTATATCATGGACATGTAGGAAGTTGATGAATTCAGTTAATTTAGTGGAACAAAACCGCGTTTATTTTTTTTTAAAAATTCAATTTTTTTAACAACTTTAGTAGTAGAAGTAATTTTTTTTTCTGACCTTAAAATTTAATTTGTGTCTTTTATAACAGACAAATGCTAATAATTACGAAGACAACCTTTGTAATTAAAACAATCAATACTTTATAATGATACTATTATTAAGAAGGTTTTCAACATATAAACATCATCATCTATAGATTTGTAATCAAAAGGACACCGACATATAGATTTGTAATCAAAACTATCTGCAGGAAGTTTGTGAGCCATGTTAATGAAAACAATCAATAGTTTAGGGTAAATATATAATGATGCTATTGTTTGGATATTTTTGCGTTAAAGACTTCAAAAAATAGATTTGTAATCTAAACTACCAAAACGAAGTTTGTAAACTATATTTATTAAAACAATCATGGGGTTAATATATAATGATGCTACCTCATTTGGATATTTTTGCATTAAACACATCAAAATATAGATTTGTAATCAAAACTATCAAGAAGAAGTTTGTGAGCTATGTTTATTAAAACAATCAATAGTTTAGTGTAAATATATAATAATGCTATTGTTTGTATATTTTTACGTTTAAGACATCAAAATATAGATTTGTAATCAAAACTTTCAAAAAAGTTTATGAGTTATGTTTATTTTCAAAAGTGGATAGTGGCAAATGTCTTTAACCGTCTTTGAGTCTTAAAATTTTTTAAAAGTAAAATGAATTTTTTTATGATATATTGAGAATGTGAAATTTAAAGTTGTTTTTCAAAACCATGCTAAATTTCAAATCAAAAAGTAAATGTAGTATAGAAACTAGAAAATAAAAGTCAATCTATTAGTAGTATCTTAAATTTGAAAAATTTCACTTCAAATGTAAATTGCGAGTTTAAGTCCAAAAGTTCGTTTTATAAGTTTACTGATCACGTTCAGAAAGTCTGCGAAGATCAATTTATAATCATGAACATAATTTAGAGGTTTAAGTTAGGTTAAATCTCATATTACCCTTATTCCAACAAAGATATTAATCGACTAATAATCTACATAATTATTTTTGGGCGAAATAAGAAAGTGTTTCACTAGAACTAAACTAGAAATTATTCACATTCATTATCAATGTTTGATTTGTGGCTTAACATTCTAATTATGTAAGTTTTTTTTACTACTATATACTCTTAAAAAGTGAAAATTAAAAACTGAATGACTCTTAAAAATTGAACATTTTAATGGCATTATTTACAGTTCTTTGTCCTAGTAAGTAATATTTTTTTTCTCTTTCTATTGTTATTAAATTTATTATTAATATTTCAAGTATTTTTAAAATTTTGTTAGGTTTTATATTACTGTTTGATTGTAGAGAATTTTTTTTTACCTTTCAATTATGTGTTTTTTATGATTTAATTTTTTTATGTTCTGGCAACATTATAAGTTGACAGATTTTAATTGCATTGCTTTTAAAATGTTAAGCCTGTGTTTAATGCTTCGATTGAATTTTTATTAAACATTTGTTTCATCAAAATTATATCGATTTATTTCTTTATTTTGCATTATAATATATTTTTTGAGAAAATTCAATCCAATTTATGATGGATTATATTTTTAAAGGAAATTCTATAAATTACAATGAGCTTTTAATTGATAATTTTTTCAAAGGATATATTTTTATTTTGTTTTGAAAAAAAAAGTTTAATATTGAAAATTTAAAAAAATAAACTTATTAAAGAAGACTTACACAGTTTACAAGTTATTCAAGAGAAAAAAAAGATTCTTAATTTCAACATTTGAAAGCTATTTTTATTATATATCCTAAAAAATTAATTTAGAATAATAATTTCTCATTAATTTTATTCTATAAGGCTACATCCTTAAACAATGAAACAAAATGTATTTATTTTGCTTTTTGTTTCATGAAACCTTTTCAATGATTGGTTATTGCTTGAAAACTAATTAGAATATATAAAATAATAACTTTGATTGCGGCCTTATTTAATTTATTATATCTATGGTCCACCTTTTAAATAATGATATACTGTTGCAATAACAATTTATAAGTTTTTTTTTGGTTAGTAGGTTTTTCTAGTTAAAATAAAACACGTGAGCAAGGAAAAAGAAGTTCCGTATTATTTATTTAGTTACTCAGTAGACATTTTGATTCTGAATAAAAAAAATATATCTCTTAAAGAATCTGTAAACTTTTATCTCTAATTTATTCAAATTCTAATTTATTTTTATTCCAAATAACACAATTTGCTTTAGGTGAGTTTTTTTTTTCAAGTTCATATCTAAGTAATATTTAAGTAATTTATATCTAAAACTGGCAAATTTTCTTTAATAAGATTAGTTAATAGTGCTATCAGAATTTTGATCTGAACTTAAAAAAAAGTTTTCGCTTAACTATATAGATACAATCTGTTGTTATTTTTTGTTGAAATGATTTAGTTATTTATTTCCTGACATGTTAATCTTAGTTTCAAAGAAATTTGGACAGTTATGGCAAGGAAATTGGCCGTTTTACCAGGTTTTAAAGCATATAAAGCTCATGTACATAAACAAGTTTTAGAAAAAATTGGAAAAATTACAAGATGCACTGTAAAATTTGCGTGTGGGGGAAATCTTAATGTAGGAGCAATGTAATGCATAAACGAATTAACAGGTTAATTAACATTTCACAAATTATTACATATATTCTAACCAGCATATATCAGAGAAAAACAAATGCATTTATTCTCAAGAATATATATATTTAATATTTTGTCTTTCATGACTTAAAGACTTGACTTTTAAAAAGCATTATAAATATTTATGAAAACTAAAAATTTGAAAATATCAACCCAATCTTAAAGAACAGGTTCAACGTTTCCATTTGATTTATAATTCTTTTTTTAAAAAAAAAAATGAGAGAGAAATTGTTAGTTGTAAATTTGTAAAGAACAAGTCATTATATTTGCAATCTCTAATTAAAAATAAAGATCTAAAGCCATATATATATATATATATATATATATATATATACAGAGATGCCAACTTGCTCCGCTTTGAAAAAAATATTTTCTAGTGGTAGCGAAATTTTAGTTACTTCTAGTTTAGTATTTTTCATTTTAAGTAATTTTCACACCACTAAATATCAAAAATTGTAAGTATGATGTAAAATGCAGTGTTAAAGCATCCATCTACTGGTTACTCTATTTAAAAGTAAGCGTAATTCTCCTTTAAGGAATTTTACTATATAATTTGCTATCTCTTTATTATGTATAATTATTCCAGAAAGCGGAGCAGTTGCCATCCCTGTATACATATATATATACATATATAAGGAATGGTTTTTTTATGAATTATTTTCAAGCAGTGCTAGACAAATTAAATTTCAATCAAATTTACTAAACCGAAAATCTCACATTGAAATATAAACTTTGATAGTAATGAATTATTCACAGAGGGGCGTTTATATTTTTATCTCTGTAAAAATAAAATGACAAACTTTTTTTTAATAGCTACCACTTAATTTTTCAATATTATTATTTTATTAATAATCATTTTGATATAAATTGAAGTCAGGAGCCGCCCTTGCAAACTGAACTAAAATGCGAGTAGTCCTTACTTGCTTGTAGAAAAGGAACATAAGAGATTTTGTTTAATTATATTTTTAAATGGTGTGATGAAAACTCTTTTTTACATATTAATTGGGAGTTTTGAAAATGTAATGGTTTCCTTAAATTGCTTCGGAAAAATTTCTGTGTTAATAGTCTTCGAGTTATATAAATCCAAGTGAATATTATATATATATATATATATATATATACAGGGTGATTCTAAGAAGATGGGAAAAATTTTAGGAAGTGATAGTACACACCCAGACAAACAATTTTTATCAAAGAATGCAAAGTCGAAAACAAAACGCAAAGGTGCTGGCGCATTTGGAAAGTCTTTTCATGCAAACGAGAAAGCTCCATTCCTATTGCGAGTTTTTGCGCTACGTTATTTGTCGCCAAGCTTTCGGCCGCTGCAGGGAAAGTTCGCCTATCTTTTTTTCGCCGTTGTACCAGCATAGCCGCTGCCGGCCACTGTTTTGAACACTTATTGTAATCACATACCATAAAATTTGCTTTTGTAACTTAACTTCATTGTTCTTTGTGTGTTTTTGCCTCATATAAGAACATAAACTTTGACGCCCTCTAGCGGTTTCGGGTTTTGTTTTCGACCATGCATTCTTTGATAAAAATTGTTTGTCTGGGTGTGTACTATCACTTCCTAAAATTTTTCCCATCNAGTGCGGTTTTGAGTATATATATATATATACAACTCCAAGTGATTTTATCCAAATGAATTAATTCTTAATAAAACTAATAATAGTAATTCTTTACCAAATTTTTTAGATTTAACTTTTAATTTTAATGAAGATAGCAAAATTACATTTAAACTATTTGACAAAAAGAATGATTTTAACTTTCCAATTAAAAAAAATGCATTGATTTTAATTCTAATTTAGCCAATGAGGTTTTTTCTAATATTATCACTAATCAAATTCATACGTTTTACAGAAATAATTCTTACTATTTTGAGTTTTCAGAAGATACTGAACGATTTAATTGATAGATATTATAGCTTTTTCTTTGATTTTGTTGTTGTTTCTAATTCCACTTGCTACACGGGCAAGCCGTCTTGGTGAAACCGAGCAAATTTAAGGCAGATTGTGCGTTTCTTGTTTTACAGTGGCGCCATCGTATGGCCAAGAATTCGTCTTCAGCCACAAACACGTCACAGCCCGTTTTATAGAGTGGACCCATTCACACATCCATTCATTCATCCACAGATCGTAATTTTGACCTGAATCAGGGAACAATCGATCTCCAATCCAGTACCCCCAGAGGTACTGATTTGTCATAAGAACATAGAGGACTTTGCGACTCGACAGTTTTAACGTGCATCAGTCACCACTTACTACACGGGGAGTCTTTGGCCGGCGGGGCTCGAACCCACGAACTCTCGGACATGGGCTCAGCCAATGACTCCTATAACTGAAAGCCTCCGCACGGTTTTTTACCGGTAGTCCGATCTGACCACTGTGAAGGATATCCACTTATCGAACGAGTCATTTAATACAGAATATAGTTAAAATAAGAAAGTGGTAGCAAATATATGACTAAAAATATATTTTATTTATGAATATTATTGGTTTGCCTTATTCATTTGTCAACCACTACAGATTCAATTCTCAAATATATAAGATAAATTTCTCTCAATTACTTTTATAAAGGGTTTTGGGTTCATGCGCAAAACTGGTTCACTTTTTAAACAGTCTGCGCGGACTACTTATAAAAGATCGTGTGGAGGCTTCTTGATGTAGGAGGTGATGACCCAGCGCCCTACCGACCAGGCTATTCCGGCTCTTTGATTTTACAAAGAACTAGTGAAGCGAAAAAATAAACAAGAATGAAATAATAATAAGTTCTTCCATTTGCTTTCATGTCTTAACCACTAAGCGCTTACACTAGTCTAACTTTCTAAATGTTCAAACTATTCAAACATTTCTCGCGAATTTCATTCCCATTTACGAAGAATCGTAGGAGCGATTCCGATTGAATGTAATAAGAATAAAGTAGTAGCGTTTAGGTAATAAGTTCCACATTAACAAATCCTAATTGACCCCGGTACTTTTTTCGGTGTTCAATATCACAACTTAAAAAATTTAAATCACGTAGATGTGCAGAAAATTTTCAGAAAGTAAGATACTTGTAAAAAAAATACAAATCTGGCCACTTTACAATTCACAGAAACGCAACTAAGCAGTTGAAATTTGACGTTCTTAAAAAGCTATTTTAATTTATGAGCTTGATATAAATTTTTTACTAAAACTTCCATTTGTTGGAAAGAAATTGTTGACATCAGTGTTCTTTTTTCCAACAATTTTTAATACTTCTTTTTGCAATAAATAAAGTCCTCTTATCTAGTAATGAAAAAAATTTAATATATTTTTATTGGGATCTTTTGGTTCGGCAAATTTATCAAGGGAAAAGTTTATATCATTAAAGTTCGCCAAACAAATTAAAGTAAAAATTTGTTATGGATTAGAAAAGCGATCCCTTCTAACATTATTACTTTTTGTTGTATTTTCACAAGTGCACGTATTTGTTACATTTACTTATTTACAAGCAGTAGCGCAATGGAAAATGTTCAATGCTTTGGCCAGATCAGAAGACGCTCCTTATACTATTGTGTACTACCTATACAACTTTAGTGCTCTGCATTATACTAACGTAGCATGGAATAGCACCCCTTCTCAAACATATCCCAGATATCTTGAACACATCTTCCTGCTGCAACCAATCAGGTAAAAAAGTTACGCGTCTTCCATAGACGCATTTTTGTTGTAAATATGCATCACAAATCGGAATGCAGTTTATTTATTGCCCTTGTAAAGTGCGGTTTTGAGGAGAACTCCTCCAAACTGAAAGTCTGAGGCTGTCTGCTGCTATGGTAACAAGCGAGAGCACATTTCTAATAGGGGTGAAATGGAGGAAAGAAGGTGTCGATTGGTTTACTCACAACGACATACGCTAAGATTAAGACAAAACTATTCACCCCACACCCCTATTCGAAGTGACCTCTTCTCGTAGTACCATAGTACCCGCCACGAGGGGAGACGGGTGTCTGGAGGAGTTCTCCTGAAAGCTGCACTATACATTCTGTTTTATTTACAACTTTCTCTTGCAACCGTGGACACCATGTTATTAACCCTATTAAAATTTTGACTCTTTTAGGTACGCTTGCTTTACCCTTTCAATTTTACCATGTTATTTTTAAAACATGGTGTGTATGTCTCTTACCTCGTTTTAATATTTTTCATTACTCATTATGTTTAATTTTAGGAGAATAAATTTCTTTAAGAATAAGGAAAACATTGACGCTTTTCTAATGTCACCCTCCCCATAAAGTTAAGGAAGAAAGCAATCACAATAAAATGAAGAATGCTTTATTATACCGAGATAATACATATCCAGGGAATATCTGCATCAAACCTCTAAAGTACTGCTTTAATTTAGGGACCCTTCATAAATGATGTCACACTTGGAGGAGAGGAAGGGGGGAGGGTAGGTGAAATAGTAAAAGTTTGTGACAAAAGGAGGGGTAAGTGTAATATGAAGTGTAACACCCCACAGTATACGTAACAGAAAAAATTTGAAAATCAAGATATTTAGTATTTTATTTCATCAAAATGAGAAATCATATAATAATTATTATAACGCTGACGAATAATAATGCTATTAAAACGCAGAAATCAGAACTTAAAATATACTTTAATTTTGCGCTTTGTTCCTGAATTAAAAATATATGTTTACGGAATATTGCCTGATTTGTAACAATGGGGAAAAGTGTGACACTTTCTGACAAAATGGAGAAATGGATCAAAAATAATTTTTTAAAAAAAAATGTGACATTTTTTATGGATGGCTTCTTAGTTTTCACGTAAAATGTAAATTCCTGATTCAGCTGGAAATATGTTTCTTTCAATTTTATAAGCTGTTTTGAATATTTAATATTTTTTGCCAAACTCGTGTCTAAAATTAACTTAATTCAAGATAAATTCTTCATCATTTATAATCTTCTTTTCATTGCATGATGTTATCGTAAAATAATTGGTTTAATAAAATGGCTGAAAAATTGCAATTAATTGATTTTGACAATAAGTTTAATTTTTAAGGCATAGTGTTTATTGACCATGTTATTATATGGCTTATTACTTGGTTAAAAAATAAATGAAGTGCGGTATTTAAAAACTCAAATACGATATTACTATTAATTAAATTTTATATTTTTTCCAGCATAATTTATTTCAATGACATTATTTTATCATTTTTCTTATAAAATTCTTGATTGCGTGTTACTGCAACTTAACGGATTTTAATGAGATATTTTAAAAAGTGCTGTTACAGTGCTAGCAAAAGAATTTTTACAAGATAAATACAGTTACAAGAGAGTTTTTTTCTTTTCGTACCATGAATTAAATTATACTGCTGTTTATTACAGTATAAAAATTTTGAAACACCCTAAAATTTTGAATTAAAATGTTGAGGCAGTATTTAAGACTCAAGAGGAAAAAAAAACTTTAATTTATAATTCTAAGAACAAGTTTTTTGTATTAAATATTTTTAGCGATTTTTTTTCTTATAAATTTCGGTGACAAATACAATTTAGAATAAATGTTTTAAAAAGTATGTAGTACAAGAACAGTGAAAAGAGCTGCATTTGGGAAGTTTTTCTTTCCGGTACTATATAAATTTAAAGTTGAAAACAACAATGAATTCTATTATCAAAAAACTTGAACACATCTTGTAGCGGTATATAGAAAGGTAATAAAGTTATAACAATACCATTTAGAAATGCATTTCAACAATGGAGGTCAAATAATAAAAATATTTCGTTTTACAAATCTTAAGATTTCGTGCATTTGCAACAATGAAATTCTCTTATTATTGTAATTTATTCTATCTTGATCATTTGAGCTGTTTGGTGTCAAAAGCTGTGAAGTCAAATAAATTTAGAAAAAGTGTATTTATTTAATATAACATTTAAAATGTCGAAAGGTGTGAAAAAAACATCAAATGATAAACTCGCTGAACGCATTGAGAAGGCAGTTGAAATATTGCAAAAGGAGAAAAAATATACTTGCCTTGGCCATATTGGATCAGGCTCATTTGGACAAGTGTTCAGAATGATAGAGCCCTTGAACAAATCTGAGCTGGCAGTAAAGATTGTGCCCTACGAGATGGTGTCAAAAGCCGAGTCGGAACTGTGGGAAAATCTGAGTCATCCCAACTTAGTCCCCTTGATAGGCGTGCACAAATTGAAGATACAAAAAACTTTTGTCTTCTTGATGCCAGTTTATCCAACCACATTGTTTGACTCCATTCAAGACTTGACTCCATGCAAGGGAGCTTACAATATCGTAAAGTCTTGGCTGAAAGACGTGCTCCAAGGATTGGACTATCTTCATTGTAATGGAGCTTGCCATCTGGATCTTAAACCGGACAATGTTCTCATATCAGATCAAAATTCTGCACTCTTGTGCGATTTTACATTTTTAAGGGATTGTAAAACACCTCTCTATAAGTATGTATTTAAAAAAAAAATTTTTAGTTATTATTTCATAAATGAAAGGCGTTTTATTTATTGAATTTATTAAAATGCGTTTTATTTATTAACCAAAAACAACTTTTTTGTTGCAGACATGATATTGGCTTGCCAAGTATATACCGACCCCCTGAAGTTCTCCTGTCTAAAGAGAGAAAATACCTTGATGGAACCAGCATAGATATGTGGGCGTTCGGTTGCCTGTTGATGGAACTACTTAGTTGTTTCACATTAACAAATGCATGTATGGACGGGAGGGAACAAATGTATACTACAGTACTTTCCCTATTAGAGGTATAGTTTTATTTCTTACTGAATAGCCCCCCAGCGAACTGATCGTAAGACACAGTTCCCAGTAGATCACTTATGTCGCGAGTGGGTGACCCCTTTGATTAGTCTGCGAAGAGATCGAGGGAGTGATATTGATCCTCGTTAAACTGTTCTACCGTATAAATAGCTCGACTTCGCATTCTACCAAAACGGGAGTCATTCCCTACGTAGACGATCAAAATTGTGATGTCATGTCTTTGGATCATACTTGCACCCTATTTACAAGAGGACAGAAGAAAAAATAGTGCGTGGAGTCCCTCCGCGCGGAAGAAGTGAAACTTCGTAATGTGGAAATGAAAATAGGAAGGGGTAGAAATTGATTTTTAGTGAAATCATATTGTTTCTTTAAGACAAACTTTATTGACATTGCTTACAATTCACAATGGATCGCATCTATTAATTATCATTTTCGAGTGGAGAAATATCCAAATCTGTAACATTTACAATGGGATTATGATAACTAAAGTAAGATACGAAATGTTTGAGTTCTATTTTTTCAATATTTCTTGCAAAAACTGCATCAATGGTAGTTCCCCCTTTAGTTGTTGGATCATTCCTACCATTTATCATTTCCAATCCAAATGTGTCTTTAAGGAAGGTTAATAATGTTTCAGCTACAGGTAACGAGAAATTCACATTAAAATCTCCTGCAAGGATCACAGGCCACCGCCAAAAAAAGTCGCCAGCGCAAATGAATATTTTAAGATAACCCAATGACTAATTCAAAAGAGGAATGCGTAATTTTACTAGGTTGCTAGGCAACCAAGCTCTGGCTTTAAAACAGGTAAACTACGCGCATGCGTTCGAGTGCCACGCATTCAGCGTTGAACGTTTAACGCAACCTAGTTGGAAGTCGCATTAGAAGTTTCTCTTCAAAAGGTGTCTGAAAGCAGTCTTTGAACGTGACTAGCCTGAAAAAAATGTTTGTTAAGTTCACACTATTTCTGATGTTAATAGCACCACCTTGTAAGGAGTAGTGAAAAATAACCACATGATGCAAAGTGCCAATCATAATCTCGCGCCTGAATTCCGGCCTGACTCGAAGTTGCCTTCACCAGTCAATGCTTGCCTGAAAGCAGTCTAGGACAATCTTAATTGAAAAATCTGGTTTACTTTCGTCTGGTGACATCACGAGCATGATACCAGGCCTCGTGTAAATGGGAAGTTAGGGATGTTTCCCAGACCGTAGCTCCTGTTGTGATGTAAATTGAATATACAGATTAAAATCAGTTTAATGCGTCCCACCGCAACGAACTTAATTTTAAAGTACCAAACATTAACATCTGCGTAGCTGTAGCGGACAAATTGAGAAACAAACAGAATTCTTTTGGTTAAGTCATAAATCTTCAGTTTGAAAACAAGCTATTTTAGTTGATTTGACTGACCATGTGCAAATTTATTGTGATTAAATAACTCATACATTGAATAAAAACTTCATTTAGTTCGAAATTAAAGCAAGCACGTTTTCAAAATAGATAGATTAAATTTATTTTAAAAATTTTTAAAACTATTTTTTAAGTATATTAATGTTTGCTTTAACCTTATCCATTTTCAGTTTTAGATTTAATGAGTTTAAAAAGTAAATATCAAATGTGATAGTGATGTGTGGTTTATTACTCAATTAAATTTATTTTTGTAGCTAGTAGACAGAAACTATAAAATTTTCCGATTTTCCGAAGGAAAATGATTTCTTTCACGAATATATCTATCACCATTTATGTGCCTTTGTGAGAAGTTCCTTTCCCGTAGAATTTTTAAAATTTGTCTAGCACTAAGAAAAATATTGCAACTCGAAAAACGTTTAAATTTTTTTCACCGCCCTAAATATTTTACTAAATTTAAATGTTGGAATGATTGTATTCGTAACATGCTGAACAAGTTTAGAACAAATTCACAAATTTCGAAGCAGAACTTTAATAATAATTAATTAATAATAGATTAATTACAAATTAATTTGTAAGTACTTATTAATAATATAATATTTAATTAATAATTTAAAAAATTAGGGTATACACATAGTTAAGTCATTGTTAGATTCGATCTAACAAATTGCGAGCTCAAAATTTTCATCTACGCTCAAGCATCGTAAAATAAGTATCCAGGCATTTACTTAACCACTTTACCCGGAATTTATTTTTATTCTAACCGGAATATACTTAGCTGTTTTTCTGAAAAACAAAATTATCTTTCCTTCAAATCACTCAATAAGGATACGTAATGTAATGTGAGAAATTATCGGACAAACATAAGAATTCCATTAAACTCAGTGGCGCGACAGCCCATAGAGGGCCAGGGCCATACTGTGCCCATCTCAGTTTTCTTGACCTTGGGCTTTGGGGTGCAGGAGCAGATGTTCCGGTTAGGTGGTCAGCCGAACGCGGAACCACCAGTGTTTAGTTCCCAAGCATGCTTGGTACTCATTTATCGTCCCACTGAAGGGATGAAAGGCTGAGTCAACCTTGCCCGGCCCGAGGATCGAACCCAGGACTTGTGGCATGGGAGCGCGAAGTGCTACCACTCAGCCACCGGGATAAGAATTCTATAAGACTCGTAAATTTAGAACTATATATAAATTGAACTTATAACAACTATAATTACATCTAAATATATACAGCTATACTTTATTAACTTTCTTCGCAGGAATATAGCTTACTGCGGCCAATAATGACAAATATCTTCAAAGGTGATGATCTGTGCGAGACAGATGTGAAACTTGTCCTCCGATTCATGAAAGAGTTTCTGACATTTGAGGCGTCACGTAGACTACCAGCTTGTAGAGCTTTGACTCACGATTTTTTTCACAAAGATATTGACAGCATTCACAATAACGTAGATGCCAAACACACACCACCAACAAACAGCGTTGCGTCTACTCTCCGCAGCGAGCATTTATCAGTAAATGAAGCTGTGATCTTGGAAAATAGTGAAGCAGAAAAGACACAGGCTCCCAAAACTCTTTCGGAAACTGATAGGAAGCAATTGATTGATTCGAAAAGGAGTGAGATTGGTGTATATAAATCTACGGATAAGCAAAATTTGCCAAGAACGGAATCGGAAATGATGACTCCGATGTCGGATACTCTTCCCTTAAAGAGCATCAATTTAGAGAATGAGTGCGGTGTGAAACCGACTGATATTGATGAATCAGACAAGGAGCAAATTGTGACAAACATTGAAGATGATACAAAGATTGATATGGAGAAAAATAATGACCTCATTTTGTTAAAAATTATTGAATTGAAAGATGAAGTGAAATACCTCCATATCAAATTGGAGAACATAGAGAAGAGTCTGGAGAATCTCATGAGGAGAAATTCAGTTGATAAAAACATAAAGGATGTCGCAAAGTCAACTGGCGAATTGGAGAATAGGAGAAATGAGATAAACGGAGAGTCTATGGTGGATAAACCTATTAACAGTGTGAGGAAAAACCCTGCTGAAGAAGTGATTGTTCATAAAGGTGAGAACTCTTAAAACAAGTATCAACAAACACTTTTTCTTTCAACAATTTTGTTAACTCCTATACATACATTATTCAATTACTTAACAAATTAAACAAACACTTTTCCTTCAACCAATATTGTTAACTTCTAAAAACGTAAAATTTAATTACTTTACGCTCTTCGAAGTTAACTTTACGTTTTAAGTTTAAACAATAATGAGCACACAAAGGCTTAACTTTCAAGGAAATTTCGCAGCAACTTTGTTTTCTGTATAAGTTTCATTCGTGCTACAAATAAATTAATTAAAATATATTTTCTCCCTTATAAGATGTATATATTTTAAAGGTTTAGATTGAAGTCTGGTAATCAATAACTAATGTGCTAATAAGATAAATAACTTCATGCAAAACCATTTTATGCTTAAGCAAAATCTGTTCCAGCTACATTAAGTGTAAATTTAAGATTGCGATAATGTTTAAGAGTTAATTCTATATCTACGCAGTTTATAAGGTGTCTCGTACTTTCAGTAAATAATTAAAAATTTTAAATGCATGCCAAAACGGAAGACAAAAAAGTCTATTCATTGGGGATAGCAAATATTAGTTTAAGCGAGGCTGAAACAAAAGCGCAATCGAAATCTAATAAATCCTTTTTTAAAAAGTGGAACGCAAAACATCAAAACGGGATAAGTTGTCCATTAAAACTGCGAGGTGTTTTTAATAATCATTTTATAACTCTTCAAAATTTCTTTAGCAATCAAACGGTCAATGCGTACACTTGTTAGGCTTTATTCTTTGATAAGTATAATAAAAACATAATATAAAAGCTGTCGTGACAAAACGTTTTGTGTTTGTCATAATTAGATAAATTCTAAATGTCTACATACAGCAGCTCTGACTCAGGGGATAGAGCGCAAAACACCCAATAGTGTGACCACGTTCGAATCTCAGCATTGAATGGTTGATAATAATTCTGCTCCGTCTCACACCGAGCACAGTGCTGACGCGAAATATCCTGAATGGTAGATGGATCATGATAGGTTATTGTCTCCTAGTCATCAGGCTAACCGTGAAAAGTTTTCGGGGTTTTCTTCTCCACATAACGCAAATGCGGATTCATTTAATCGAATAATCTTCACTGAAGGCTAGTTTGCCCCAATCCCTGGGTTGGGTTTCAAATTACAAGGCATTAATTGAATATTTATAGTCGTAATTGAATTAATTGAAGAGAGAGATTAGAGTCGCGGTCAATTAATTGAACATTTATAGTCGTAAACTCAAAATTGGGTCGGCTGTTCAACGACGGTTATGAACTAAAAATAAAATATCAATATAATTACTGATTAAAAGTGTTTTTGACAGTATGCGTTAGACTTTTCTTTTTCTAAAATAGAGCATACCAAAGTTAAAAAAGAAAAAAAGAAAGGACGAGCTTTGAATTGGATGAGAACTGCTTGTAGAAGAGTATTTGGTTTATTCAAGAAGAGAGGATCAAACTAACTACAAGTAAGTTCTTTATTTTAAATTTATTTTTAAAAATAAAACCTTAAGTTGAAAATTATGATACTAACATGTGGTACTTAAAAACTATTGTACTAGGTTCAGAATATCCCTTAAATGTCTAAAAAGGGGTCATAGATATAATCCCAGACTATGAATTGCATTAATAATAAAACTAATTAAAAGATAAGTCACTAGTACAATTACCCCCTTCATCGGAAACCCTTCAACACGCCATCAGTGCTGAAGATTATTTTAGAATCTGCAGATTTTTCATCCTAGTTTCTTTTTTAATTTTAAAAAGCAAACGAACAAAAAAGCAAAACATTGCTGGTACTCCTTTTTAAAATATCTATAAACTTGTTTCTAAGAAAAATTAAAAAACCGAATGTCGAGAACACCACAAAGAACAAAAAGTAAAGATTTTTTCACTTTTGCTTGAATACAAATTTAACTATATACGAATTTATTCCATTCTCTTAGGATCAATTACAACTTAAATTTAGTGAATATAAAGTTGTTAAATATAAGGACATTATATTTACTAATTTTGCCACATGCATGTTAGATTAAGCTGAATATTTACTATAATAATATCTGTCTGACTGTAACGAGATGTTAGACAAACTTGGATTCATGAATATATTATTCATTACATACATTGGGATGACAATGAACATTGATATAAAGAGCAAAACATTATAACGAACATTGTAATTAGCTCAAAAACATGAATAGTTGCAAAAACAGTGACATTTTGTGTCTAATTCTTGTACGTTAAAAAGCAAATGTATTTAGCTGGGTATTAGAATGGGATTCAACATATAAATAATAACCTCTTCTAGTCAAATAAAATTAGTTCAAAAAAGGTCTCGCGACTAAATGAAACTTGTGAAAAGCTGGAACTTGTTTTAATTGCTCTGTTTTATTTATTTCTAAGTGAAAAGATTAAAATTTGTCCTCTGAGCAAGTATTGCAAATACTGGCTTGCACCAGAGCGTATGGGATTGTTTAAAGAATGAGTTGGATTTGTGAAGTTTACAAAATTGTTCTTATCATTTTTGTTTCCTAATAACACGTCAAATTATTTCAAAAATGTTTCTCGTGATTTAACGAAGATATTTTATAATGCGTCCTGGTGTAGTTCCATTGCACGGATGACTTGATTTGATGTCAGAAGTCCTAATCTGTAAACTTAAATAAGATACGAAAGGTAAATAAATTATGTTTTGAAAAATCCTTTTAGTAATTTTGATTTACTTAATATAAAACGTGCATTTCAATAAGATACAAAAATGATATAGCTTTTCACAATTTTTTATGAATAAAATCCTTTTATTTAACAAATTTTAGATACTATCGCATCGCTGATTTCAAGTCGAAAATCGGTTTTATCTGCAAGCTACAATTCTTCTGCATTTTAATAAAATATTTTTTTAACCAGGACTTTTTTAAATTCATTTGAGGGAATACTAAATGTCCCCATATCTCTGCTACATAAACAATGGCAGGAAGAAGACGATAATACATTTCAGTTTATGATGCGATGCGTTCAAGTCATATGTCTTTAAGTGTTAGTTTCAAATTAGCAGACACTTATATTTGAATGTATACAAACCTATATGCTCCTGATAAAAAAATGCCGACAAAAAAAAATTAATGAAATTTAAAATATTTTGAAAAAAAAATGTTGTTTTCCGAATAAACTAATTTGAGATTTGAAATCCATACACCCATATTAGGAGAGATAAAGTTTTGTACAAATTCAGGAAAAAAATTATTCCCCAGCATAATAAAAGAACTAAAAAATTAATTTTTGTCAGAAGAATCGCCATTCAATCTAAAATCTTGCTTTCCTCCTATATTAAAATTTGTTGTATGCATTTTTTGTTATTATCATTAAAACATAAAATACTTTTCTTCCAGATTATATTATTGACAAAGTGAAAATTGACATTGAAAAAATAATAAAATGAAGATGACTATTGAAAATTTTTCTTACGGACATGACATTTGGAAATTATTAAATGGTGACGACTGAAAAGTTTTATTTTACTCATGTATGACGGACTATTATTTTGCATGACTGACTATTGTTTTGCATAACGAACTATTGTTTTGCAGAACGGACTTTTGTTTTGCATAACGAACTATTGTTTTGCTTAATGGACATTTTATAGTCATTGCAAAAGGCGACTTAAAAGGGAAAATTGACATTGGAAAAATGATAAAATGGAGATGGCTGTTGAAAAGTATTTTTTACGGACATGACACTTGAAAATTATTAAATGGTGACGACTGAAAAGTTTTATTTTACTCATGTACGACCGACTATTATTTTGCATGACTGACTATGGTTTTGCATAACGAACTATTGTTTTGCTGAACGGACTTTTGTTTTGCATAACGGACATTTTATAGTCATTGCAAAAAGCGACTTAAAAGTGAAAATTGACAATGGAAAAATAATTAAATGGAGATGACTCTTGAAAAGTTCTTTTTACGAACTTAAATCTGGAATTTAAATTAGGAAATTATTAAATGGTGACGACGACTGAAAAGTTTTCCTTTTACTCATGTGTGACCGACTATTATTTTGCATGACTGATTATTGTTTTGCAGAACGGACTTTTGTTTTGCATAACGGACAATTTATAATCATCGCAAAAAGCGACTTAAAAGGGAAAATTGATTTTTGGAAAAGTAATAAAATGGTGATGTCTCTTGAAAAGCTTTTTTTTACGGACTTAAATCTGGAATTCACATTGTGGAATTCACATCAAACATCTTGGAGCACCTCCCACATGGGTGAAAGCCCTTATATAGCAAGACGGAAAAGAGAAAATCCTGGTACGTAAAACATTTCATTCCAACATTTTTTTCGAAAAAAATGAAATATCTGTAACTATCAAGATTTCTTTTATAATTCTGGCATATATATAAAACTGCTTCTTTTCCAAAATAAAGTAGATATTGTTGAAAAATTTAAAAAAAGAATAAGTAAACTCCTCCCCAAAACTAGCTATAACTGAAATGGTTTTACTACCAGTCTTTCCTCTTTTCCGTCTCGCTTTCACCCCTGACCCCCCCATCGAAATTCTCCATGGCCATCGGGCTCCAGAACTTACAAATCTTGTTATCAAGACTTTTGGAGGACTCTAATCTTTTCACTAGCATAGACACAACAACAACAAACATCTTTAATTAGGCGTCAATTTAAAATATTTGTCATTAAATTATAGCTTCGTTTGTACGCCGATTATACTATTTATATCGATTATTATAGAAATTTTATGCACGCCTTATATATGTGCAATACCGAGATGCAAAGATAATTACAAAAATGGGCTTAAGATTTAGTTTACAAACGCCTCCAAAATGTGGAATTTGAAAAAAAATGGATGATAAAATACAGCAATAAAATACAACATTTATAGAGTAGTAGTTTATAGGTGGTTGCTACGGGCGACTAAAAAGAAAAAAAAGTGGTGACTAATAAAATTCCAAAATTTTATTATAATAGATTAAAATTAACCACTTTTTACAGGATATTTTTTTCAGTTTACTATTGAAGGTGACTATCGGAAACTGTGGAAACTAGAACATTGTACAAGCGAATACCTAGCCAACGAGGCCACCTCGGTAAAAGCGATAATTGCTAACTCAAAGGGTGAATTAAATTAAAGTTGGTCGTTAATTAAAAAGAAATTTGAAGAAAAAAGAAGGAAAGGAGAACACAAACATAAAAAAAGCATACATGGGATTAGTATAGGTTAAATTACAAAAAAATATTTTTTTTAATGATAAGTAAAAACTATAATTTGAAATGTGGTACTTACGATTGAATCATTAACCCTTTCACGCCGACTGCCACAAATACGTGCCAGCATAAAACCGTATCAATCAGGGTAAAAAGATAAAACTGGTAATCAAAGTATTTCTTTAGCAGGTTATTTGTGGGCGGAGCTATAATTGTTTGATTTATTTAATTCACCATTACTTTGTTCAAAATAAAACTATTTAGTTATACTTTGAATTAACATTGATTATATATATGATTAAACTAACAATAATTAAAGTAAAAGCGAAGTAAGTCTGTCAAATTAAAAACGACTACATTTAAGTTACCGTTTTTTATTTAATTACAACTTGATTCTGATTTTGTACGAATGCTTTTCTGCATCATCCGACCCGAAGTGGTTAAAGCGATAATAAGCAAGTGATAATTAACATCAAGTATCATCCACTAAAATTTTAAAAATATCATACCTGCCAACTTCCATTGTTTCCGAGAATGGATTTTTAGAGTGGTTGTAAAACATTAAATGAAAAACAATTTGACTCAAAAATATATTTATATTTTGATCCCGTTGAAATTCGCTTGCGCGACGATTATTATGCTTTTATATACTTATTGTAATTATTTATATGTAGTGGTGGTCAAACTCATTTATAATTATCATTATAATTCAAAAAGCTAATTGGAATAACCTGAGTATTGCTACCACTTTAAATATGAAAATAAAATCTTCCGGAAAATCCGGAAGAGTTGGCAGGTATGA
>NC_092213.1:67117845-67126211 GCF_043381705.1 Parasteatoda tepidariorum
TGCCCCAAGGAAAAGATATAGTTTAATATATATATATATATATATATTAATATTAAAACGCTATTTACGTTCAATCCTTTTACTAAGCCAAAAGCTTGTGACATTTGCCTGTTACGTAAAGATTGCTTTATATGTGTCCGTTTTCTTACCATCATTAAAATTTGGGTAAAAAAGATAGTACCTTAACTATAGTAGAAATAGTAATAGTAAATATTGATATAGATAATAGTAAATTATAGTAGATTGGTTTATCTGGACAGTCGGATTTTAATTTTTCATGTCGCTGGATTATTGTTGGTAAAAGAATTTTAATCTTATTACCACCGATTTTATAGAAATCATTAGAATCGCATAAGTCGTATTTAAAATAAAGTTCATATAAAAAGCCTAAACTAATTATAACGCAGTTTTGTATGCAGGAACAAAGTTTGATGAAAAAACAAATATATTCGGTTGGATAGAAAATTCGTGGGTTTAGTGGCTTTTTTTTCTCTCTTTCAAACCTGTCGTGCCATAAATAGTCAGCTCGCTCTAAAATGGTGTTTTTAGTTTTATCAATATAAACTGCAAAAAAAAGCTTTTATTAAATATTCTCAACCAGCCAGGAAACATTCTGGTTTTCGTGGGATGGTAGGCGTTACCAAACGGTAGGCCCCTATTTTCCTGATGCTGCCGTTACAGTAGGCGTTAACACAGTTACCGTAACCGAAAATAGAGGCGAAATGACATTAGTTACTTTTTTTAATTTTATAAAATACAGTCCTTTCAAAGCTAGTTAAAAATACGCTTGCTGTTTCATCAATAGTAATATAATTTTAAAAGCGAAAAGTAAACACAGTATGTAAACATAGTTTTATATGACGTCACTTTTGTCATCTGAAACACGTAATTTAATACGTCAAAAGCGTGGCTTTTTCATTCATTTTTCTGTAAAAGTCAGATTAAAAAGATTTGAAAAAATCTCAGTTGCGATTATTACTGCTCATCGCGTCTGTAATTGTAATGTCTTGCAATCGAAGTTTCGATCCCTCTTCGAAAAGCTATTAGGCCAAAATTTCGACTACATCCTGATGACTATACAAATTTTATTCGAAACCTGACTACAGCTTGCCGAAATTATTCTTCATTTTATTACTAAGTAGAATTTATCATCAACTGGAATCTTTTTGAATAACTTAAATTTCAACTGTACCTCTGTGTCCAACGAAATGCAGAATTTATCAAAGAAAATTTATTTCAATCGAAAATTCGATCATTTTTAAAGAAATGGAAAGATCGCACCCGTATCAGCCGTAAACTTCTCCAAACTTAATTGTTCTTTCTCGTTACAAATTCAAAATTGGTACCATTTGTTTCTGTGCTCAGCTACGTTAATTTAAAGTGTTTGTGGTTGTTGGTCAAATATGCATAAGCACTCTGCATTTTGCCATCAGTTTTATGATACACAAATTATATAAACACACATTGAAGGGAATGAAGGGGAAAAAAGAGGAAAAATTTCGTTACGCTATGTCAGATTAAACACTTAAGTGAGGAATTTTCAATAATAATAAGAATTTACAACGAAAAACCCAACCGTTCAAAGAAAAAGAAAACACACACACTCTTATCTGTGCAGGTGAAAGAAAATTTTATCTTTGATAAGACCAACATGTAAAAGACAAGTTGGGCAAGAAATCACTTAATAGCTATAAAATAGCTATTTTTGGGTTTATTTGTAAGCGTTTTTTTATTGTTTTGCAATTATCACATAATTCAAAGTGATCGGGATTTATCTGACTCAGTCCAAAAATTTGGCTACTTTCAGCAGAAGGTTCATTTGAGGGTTCATCCTGGGAATTAAATATGAAAAGTAACGCCTACTTTACTTGATATAGTGCGTTTGGAAGCCAGGTGAGACAATAAGACAAATATAATGCCCCAAGTAAAAGATATAGTTTAATAAAACTTATGTGTTGGAAAAAATGTTGGCACACCTTTCAGTTTATTTCTTAAAACAAATTATTTTTAATTTATATTTGTAAATCTAATGAAAATTAAAAGGCCGCAAGGCCTCCAACGCCCAGTTCCACTACAACAAACGAACAAATGAAAATCGATTTACAGAAGGTTAATTTAATTCCTGGGAATTAAAGATGAAAAGTAACGCCTACTTTACTTGGTAATGTGTTCGTATATTACGAAGCCAAACTTACGCAAGGTGAGACAATAAGACAAATATAATGCCCCAAGTAAAACCCATAATTTAATAAAACTTATGAATTGGAAACAATTTTGATATATCTTTCAGTTTATTTTTTAAAGCAAATTGATGTAATTATTAATTAATTAATTATGTAATTATTAATTATTGAATTAAGGCCTTTTGCTACTGTATATAGATTACAGATGTGAGAGGCTGGATCTGGAGACACAAAAGAGTTAATTCTATTTAAATTTTCTATTTGGATTGAAGATAAAAAGTAACGCCTACTTTATTTTATTTGGTATTGTGATCGTATATCACGACATTCATTTTATTATTTTTTCTTTTTTTTACAATTCTAAGAAAATGTAATTTTAGGCAAAAGTGAAACATAACAGAAAAGCACCCACACATTCTTGTACTTCTCCTAAAGTAGTACCTCATGGTCGTATTATAATGGGCCATCAAGTAGTAAAAGCTGTCCATTTTAAAAAGTTCACGCCGGGGTGACCCACCGGTGGGTCACGCTAGATTTTCTCATCTTAGCAGCGCACCGGAGTAAAAACTGGTAACAATAAATTTCATTTCTTAGTTTTTTTTCCGGGAATAATAAAAATCCATAACTACCAATTGTTTTTAACGGATGCAAATTTTATATTGAATTGCTTCTTCGCCGTGATAAATTTTGTTACAGTGAATTGTTATTGTTGAGAATAGATACTCCTCCCGAATATTATCTAATATTGAAATAGTTCTTCTACCAGTATTTTCTCTTTTCCCGTACCAGTATTTTCACTTTTCCCGGCGTGAACCTGTTAAAATGTTATGTAAGAGGCCCCACTCGGAAATTCCGTGAAGTGAAATATTAATTTCATAAATTCCTATCAACTTGCGAATGTAAGAAAAACTATATTGAAGCATTTGCATATAAAAATAAAATCCTTTTTATCACTTCTATATAAAATGTTAAGTTGCAAACTGGATATATTTGTAATATTCAAAATATTGTTCACAACAATGTTCTGAAAAAAATATTTTTCATAACAAGACTTTTGATAATAAAATAATTTCTGTTTTTCATTTTTCCTTACTTTTCTTTATTTGAATTATTTAATATTCCAGCAATTTAGTTTATTTAAAAAAATAAAAATACGTGTTATAGCCTGAAAAAATTATACAGAAAAAATGCATTTTTTTCCCATGAAAAGATTAGTTACGTATTAAAAATTAGTAGACAATATTATAAGACAAAAATTATAAAAAATAAATAAATAATTTTGGATAAATTATTGATACGATATTTATAAAAATATGACGCAAAGTTTATTTCGACAATTTATGAAGAATCTTGTACTGAAATCATAAAGTAATATATATAAGAAATAATACATATATATAAAATAATTTTTGAAATACAAAAAATAACGATGAAATGAGCTATGAAACAAAAACTAGATATAGAAGAAAAGTGCGCATACGCTAGCCAGTGAACAGGTTTGTTTTCGCATGCGGTTTGTCGCTTGCGACAATCGCTTTGTTGAAAATGTTTACATTTTTGGAAGAAAGAAAGAAAAAAATGGAAAGATGTATACAATTAGAAAGATATAAAGATATAAATAAAGAATGATAAATAGAAATTTAAAGCTGCAATTTTGTAAAAAAAAAATTTTTTTTCACACCCAAAATTTTTTTTTTCGTGTGATATCAATTAAACTTTCCTTCAAACATTTTCAAACAATCGCTGTGCAGAAATGTTTACATTTTTGGAAAGAAAAAGAAAGAGCTTATAAAGATATAATAAATAAATTAACCGACCTGCCCTTAATAGGTCATACGGCGTAATTTTTGAAATTAACAATTTGAGAAAGATTAAGTTTCGCAACAAAATAAGCAATGATACAAACAAATTACAACAAATAGACAATGATACAAACAAATTACAACAAATAGACAATGATACAAACAAATTACAACAAATAGACAATGAATGATACAAACAAATATGTTATACAATAATTCACCACTAAAAGTGGGTTGGCGGCAGCAACAAAATTAAATCCGTAGTAAATAAACCATAGAAAAGTAAAATCATGCAAGGGGATAAAACACCAGTATAAGACAACCAAGTATAAAAGATGATTTTAAAAAGGATAAAAAAGAGTTAAAAGGTGTTGAGATAGATAAATCTAAGAGAACAATAAAATCAAGTAAATTGTAAAATCAAAAGCCAAAAGGGCTTGTAAAATCAAAAGAAGTTAAAATCAAAGGGGCTTGAAAATCTAAAATAGTTAAAATCAATTAGAGAATTAGTTAAAAACAAGGGAAACCGAAAGGCCAAAATAAAAACAATCAAAATAAGAAAAAGGGATGCTAAGATCAAGAAAATTGGTTAAAATTCAAAGTTAAAACAGCCTAAAAAGGACAAAAATCGAGTTAAAACAATCGCAACAAAAATTGAGTAAACAATTAAAATTCACCAGGATAAAAGGTGATAAAACGTGATAAAAACAGTGAAGCACACGAATAAGATGAGAAATTGGTAAAACCTAAGTGGACAAGATAAGTGATCAAGTGTCTGGAGCAGGCAGGCTCTGATGCTAGGTGATTATATTTGTCAGCACCTCTTCAAGCGTGGTTTTGGTGATTGTTTTGATTTTATTCCTGCAGGTCAACTGTGCGTAACACTGGTGCTGGTTTTTACCTTCAAATTGATCTCTACGGAGTGTCTGGACTGGAAGTGGGCGAAGTCAAATACGTTCAATTCTGTTCAATTTGGCAATAATTATAGTTAGGAGTTTTGTCAAATAACCTATGTTGGTGTACCCCAAACACCCCGTGGCCAGTTGAAAATTGATTTAGATAAAAGTTAGCCAGCAGGCGTCTTATTGAAGGGTCCTTGAAAAATCTAAACGTCTGCCAGCCTCTATCAGAACTCTACCACTCTAATTTCTACTGTTTCATATTATGAGCTTTTAAAAAGGTTTCGATCTGTTCTGGCTGTTGTACTTGGGACCTCAATATTGACCTGACCGATGCTGATGGCCTGTTTGGCCGCCTGATCCGCCTCCTCATTGCCTCTAATCCCGCAATGCGCTTTTACCTGATGGCGTTTAATGTTTTGTTTCCACAGTGATTTTGTGTCTTCGATGATGGCAAGTTTAGGAGTCGGGTAGCCAAGCACCTGCAATGAGGAGAGCGAGTCAGTGTATATTGCAGCATGTGGATAGTCCCTCTCTGCAAGCCACAAGAGAGCATGGTTAATAGCCATCAGCTCGACCATAAAAACGCAACAATTGTCAAAGACTCTGGTGGAAGTTGCCTTAGCAATGTCTTCATTTTTCTTCGCAATAACCCCAAACCCAGTTCTGTATTGTTCACTTGTGTTAAAATCTTCATCGTCGGCAACTCCCATCCTAGAGTCATCTGTAAACATTGCAATACCTGTGTCTGTTGAATTCGTTCTCCCCCCTGGGCAACCCGATGTAATTGGCGGGATGGATCCCGGCTGGAGGGATGACCATAGGAG
Organism: Parasteatoda tepidariorum; assembly: GCF_043381705.1. Classification (NCBI taxonomy): domain Eukaryota; kingdom Metazoa; phylum Arthropoda; class Arachnida; order Araneae; family Theridiidae; genus Parasteatoda; species Parasteatoda tepidariorum. The sequence continues at coordinate 67,123,557 of NC_092213.1, forward strand.
TTGACGTGAGAGTTGAGACAAAGGATGGATCTAGGTCAGATAACCTTTATTCTTTTGATGGTGATTTCTTCGTTGATTTTAAGATGAATAGGTTTTACACCATTCAGTATCTGGAGGGCTTCTGTACTCGTAGTTGAGTGTGCCTTTGTTATTGTATTGAGTGGAATCCTCTGGATGGATTTAAGTTTATCGTTCATTTTGACTGTGTTTCAATACACTTCGCAATTTTGTAAAATTTTAACCTTTTTCACACCAAAAAAAAAAAAAAAAAAATAAAAAAAAAAAAAAAAAAAAANCAAAAAAAAAAAAAAAAAATTTGAATGATATTTAAAAAACTTTTTTCAGACATTTTCAAGCAATCGCTGCGCAAAAAATGTTTACATTTTTTGGGGGAAAAAAAAGGGAAAGAGCATATAAAGATATAAATGAAGACAGATAAGATTAAAAGCATTAAAAGATATAAATGCAGACAGATATAATAAAGGAAGATTGATAGAATTTTAAAGCTGCAATTTTTATTTTTATAACCGTTGAACCGCCGAACCAATTTTTGGGGCTAACTATTACTAATATTCAACTCCGAAGCCTTATAATTTTGAACCTAATCCAGAAGATTAATCCAGGTAATTCTAGAAGATCCAGGTCGCAATAATCCAGAAAACTCCTCGATCAAGTTTTGGGAGAAATTTGCTTTCGTGGAGGACTTTTTTATGGAACTGACCCACATTTGCGTTACATGGAGAGGAAAACCACGAAAACCTCCCACGGATAGCCTGACGGCAAGGGGACTCTAACCCGTGATCCGTCTACCGCCGAGAATACTTTACGTCAGCACTGTGGTCGAAGCTGCAATTTTGTAAAATTTCTCCCTCCCCCTTACAAATTTTTATTTTTTATTTTTACAATGTTTAATGAAGTTTCTTTGTGAAATTTTAAAGCAATCACTGCGTTAAAAATGTTTGCATTACTGGAAAAGAAAGAAAAAAGGATAAAGATAGATATAAAAATAGAGGTGTTTAATTTTTCGACAAAGAATCGTAGAATAATAATCTAATATTCTTCGATCTAATATTCGATCATTGTTTTTTTTTTATTGTTAATGTTTGATTGTACTTTCGTACAATGTGGTCTCATATTGCCTTTGAGCCTGAATTTTTTTGTCAAATACTGAACGAAAACTTATTAAATATTGAACTGACTTATTAATTATTGGAAGAAAAAAAAAACAATTTCATCTCTTTTAACTGTCCATTTAAAACATTATTATTATTTTATTTCTTTCGTTTGTTCACAAGATGATGTTACTTGTCATTTGGTATAATCTTTCTATTGCTATATTTTTATTGTTACTGATGCTGCCATCTATCAATAAAAGTAAACACTAAGAGTTATTTTCTTTTTAGAGAGCTACAAACTCAGTACAATATATATATTTTTTATTTATTTCTTATAGAGTGAAAAAAAAAATGAATACGAAGATTTTTAACAGGGCGAACTGTTACTTCTTTTTCAAGTACACATTTTTTGATGTAACGTCACGTGCTATACTATATATTGTTAGTAAAGCTATAACACCGTAAATGAAATTAGATAATCTTCTTTTGCTTCTAATAAAATTTAAAGGAATAATTTATTATTATATTGATGTAACCATGCAATAACGAGTTAATATTATTTTTATAACTAAGCTATTTTTATTACATTGTAATTGGGATAATGGCTAGCAAAAATCATGTTAATCAAAAAGATTAAGTGTTTACTAAGTTGTGTGGATTGCGAGAAAAATGTGATGGGTTAACATAAATACATCGTTTTTATCAATGATGTTTGCCAACTCTCATTGACAAATTGTTGAAAATAAAAGCTGCCTGTAAAGAATTCTTTCTTTAAATTGAAAAGTAAATAATACATCGGCAATCTTCTAAAATTTCTTCATTCTCTCTCCAAAAAAATTTATATTTGCAATGATAGTTAATGAGTTTTTTTTTTTTTTTTTTTTTTTTTAAATTTTAAGACAATCGCCCTGTTAAAAATGTTAACATAAAATAAAAAAATAAATAAAAAGAAAAATGAAATATAGATGCAACTAGAAATATATAATGACGATAAATAGATATAATAAAGAAAGATAGATAGAAATTTAAAGTTGCAATTTTGTATAATTTCTTCTCCTTCCCACCAAAAATAATCATAATAATATTATTATTTTTAACATGATATTTAATTAACTTTTTGTCTTTAGAAATTTTAAAACAATCGCTGCGTTAAAAATGTATATCGTCTGAGGAAAGAAAAAAAAAGTAAGATGGATATAAAACTCGACTCATCGAATTTTTTTTATTAAGAATCATTGAATAATAATCTTTATTATTGATTTGATACTTTTTGCGGAAAATAGTTTACTGTGAAGATAAAATTTTTGAAGTTTAATGCTGCCATCTAGTGTGTGCGTTGAAAGACAGAAAGTATTTCTCAACTTACTACCGATAATATTCTGTAAAATATGGATAATTCATGTTACGATCGCATATTATTCAAATAATTTTAATTAATACAAAATAAATCATACATCTTTCTAGCGTATATATATATATATATATATATATATATATATATATACATATATATACACATATATATATATATACATATACA
>NC_092213.1:67128879-67182414 GCF_043381705.1 Parasteatoda tepidariorum
CTAGAAATGTACTTTTAAATCGTTACTTTTTTTGTTTAGTACTTGTACTTTTACTTGTACTTTTTACTCGTTACTTTTTAAAATACAAGATATTTACTTTTTACTCGTTACTTTTTTTAAAAATACTTGTACTTTTACTCGTTACTTTTTAAAAGTAACGTTGCCATATATGGTATCGATACAATTTACGATTACCAATGTTAAACTATGCAGCCTTGTAATTTTTGACCCAACCCAAAAGATAAGAAAACTCATAGATCAAGTTTTGGGACAAACTAGCCTAAATGTGGAGGATTTTTTGTTAGAACTATCCCGTATTTGCCGTATATGGACAGGAAAACCTCAAAACTACCTACGGTTAGTGGGATGGCAAGGGTATTCCACATCATGATCCACCGAGCATTGAAGATATTTTACGTCAACACTGTGATCAGGGCAAGCCAGGAGCAGAATTCATATGAACCAGCCACTGCATGGATTCGAACCTGGGTTTCTTCTTTGGGAGAGCAAACGTTCAGTCACCTGAACCACCACAGTTCTGATATTGGACATAGGAGTTTGTCTTGGTTATCCGTTCCAACCCAAAGGCTCTCGCCAACTCATCTGATATGGTAACGATAGAAGGTGATAAGAGCTTGGTCTGAAATAAACAAATTCGGGAAGCATATAAAACAAAAATTTTTGATTTAAATGAATTAAAAGTTATGAGCAAAGGCAAAATATTATCTTATAAATTAAATAATATATGGTGAAAATAGAATTAATAGTACTATTTACAGCCTATTTACATACTATTTATTTCAGAACCTGGAGATGATTACATCCGACAACAAGAAAATTTTTGGGGGACTATGGAGGGTGTAATCATGTCTCTTAGCAAATTTCAAATAGGGGTTGCTTTTTGTCTAAACTAGAGATGGCAAATCTTTTTCGATCAGTGTGCCAGTTAAACAATGGTTTATTTTCAGGAGCACAGTATGTCATTTATCATTTTGAATCAAGGTGATTGATTTCATATTATTCATTAATGAAAAAACCTGCTCCCAACATTATGCAAATTTAATGTATTGAAAACGTTTTCATAATTTTCAATTTAATTATATTCCTTCTTAACTCTCGAATCCACGTACTTAATCCCCCCCCCCAAAAAAAAAATGAACAGTCACCTTTACTACATAAATTTAAGTAGAAAAGGCACTTATTTCATTTACTGAACTGGTTCTTAGTTGTTTTCTTGAGTGCTGCGATGTTTTCCATTACACATTCTCTCCCTCTATTTCTTTTGTTTTACTTATTACTCACTTACGCACTTTTAATTTGTTAACCCTTAAGTTTATCTCTCTATGTAAGCTGCAAGCTAAATCTCCCATCTTGATATCTTCTGACTTTATATTTTGAATGCCTCCAGAATTTTCAAGACGTCAACAAACGTAAATATCTGTCAGAAAAAAAAACTCTTTTTTTTCTAGAACTTGGGTAGACTATATTTGAGGGTGCCCCTTAATTCTCGCCAAGTTGTGATAGCGGTTGATTGCCAAGCTGGGCGATGTTGAAACCCAATCGTGATTCTGATTGGTTTAGATTTTAGCGTTATTTTTAAATGTTCAACGGTATATTTAATTTCAGAGGTTCGTTAGTTCTAAGTTGGATACCGGCTGGTAAGGTTACTTTCGAATCTGGTCAATACGATCGAAGGTATGTGAGCAGTCATAAAAAGAAAAAAATAGTCATTTAAGAAAAAAATGTCACCGCTAGTGCGGTATTACAGACGCCATTTTCGATTCGCATTTCGCGAATTTATGTGACGATGGAGGTACCCAGAGCTTTTTTCATGAAAAATTTGGACGGTATCTAACTGTTATTAGATAATTCTGTGCACCTGAATCTGAGAATATTCAAGCTTAATGAAGAAGAGAATTGTTTTTTTCCCTTTCTTTCTGCGCCTACTCCATTAATTTTTGCTTCGATTCAAAATCCTTCTTATTGGGATAATTAATTTTGCTTATATTGGGTTCATTGCAAGTTTTGGACGATGTTTGTTGGAATTTTCCAATGTTTTATTGAAATATCATTACGTTTTGGTCGCCATTCCTGTTACCACAGTGTTACGCGCAAACAGGAATAGTGAAAAACAAAAGTCGCTAATTTTGCCAGGGGGCACCCTCAAGTATATTTTCCCTAGAACTTTCATAAGTTTTTAGAAGAGTGCAAACATTTGGTTTTAAGATAGAGAGATATTATTACGAAAATCGACAGCAATTTAGGTGGACCGGTTAACCTCTCCAATTGTTAACGAAACTATAACGGATATACATGATTTTAAGAGATGATGATTTTTTTTTAAATCCTGCTTTTGAATTTGAAAAAGGTGTAACTCCATGTCCATATGACTTTCAGCGCTGATGTGATATAAAAAAATGAGGAAAATTTACATGAAAAGCATCAATGTCATGTTGTAGTTGATTTGCAACAATTTTCTACTATCTGTGATGCAGCATCTCTTCAAGTGCGATTGAATGAAAGTAATTTAAAATAACTGTGTGCCACTGAAATGTATGCCACGTGCCACTTTGTGACACACGTGCCATAGGGTCATCATCTCTGATCAAGTCGCTTTATTCACTAGACTACTTCCAAACATCACTTTTAGTTTCTAGTATAACTACTGATTTTGAATTACTTTTGAAAAGGAACGATTATCAAAGTGATGGAAAAAATTAGATTGCTCTCACTCTAATTTGCAGCAGTTTTATGGATGAGAATTAGACATTCAGGAAAGAAAAGAAGCATGTTGTATTTTCAAGAGCATCTGGTGATGGTTTTAAAATTACTTTTTACATTTAAGTAATCTCTTTGACGATGAAACATTAATTATTTTTTTTAAAGTATCCAAAAAAAAATCGATATGTAATAATTGGTCAACTTTGAACACAAAGTTGCAACAATATGATATTGCCGATTACGATAAGATTCTTCGATGAGCAAAATAATATATTAACAGAAAAGCACGGCTTTTATACGTTATAATTTTTTTATATTATTTTTTTTCTTATTGTTTATCGTTATTATTATTTTTTTAACTAAGCAAATATTGACGTTTTGGAACAATGAAATAACTTTGCAATGTCACGAATTCAAAAATCAGAAGAGAGCAGTTTCCTCAACCCGTCTCAGACAGAATAACATTAATTGTTTTCAGTTCGGTCGTTGATTTTGAGTAAATTTTGAAAACGATCGGTTCTCATAGTAACGGAAATATTAAATGGAATATTAAATATCAAATAATTTTTTTAAGATTCGGACAGGGTGGGAATATAGTCATGGCTAATTAGTTGCCCAGAATGAAGCAATGATAATAATTATTCAGCAGGGTTTTGAATATTACACAACTGGGTCTCGAGATTATTTTTCTTTGAAGCATATTCTCGGCACCCAAATATTTTCTTCGGTATATTTTAAAAGGAGATTCAGAATTTTCAACTGAAACAAATGGCATAATTCTTTATAAAGAAAAAAAAATACTTGAACAACAAAGTATCTATTTCTATAGAGTAAAACTACAGAATAATTCAACTAATAATGGTTTATCATAATGTCTATAAATTTATACATTTCTACAGAGTGAAACTACAGAACAGTTCAACTAATAATCATTTATCATAATGTCTAGAAATTTGTACAATTGTGATGAGGACTGAGATTCTATTTCTACAGAGTAAAACTACAGAATAGTTCAACCAATAATGGTTTATCATAATGTCTAGAAATTTGCACAATTGTGATGAGGACTGAGATTCTATTTCTACAGAGTAAAATTACAGAAGAGTTCAACTAATAGCGGTTTATCATAATGTCTAGAAGTTTGTACAATTGTGATGAGGACTGAGATTCTATTTCTACAGAGTAAAACTACAGAAGAGTTCAACTAATAACGGTTTATCATAATGTCTAGAAGTTTGTACAATTGTGATGAGGACTGAGATTCTATTTCTACAGAGTAAAACTACAGAATAGTTAAACTTATAGTAGTTTATCATAATGTCTAGAAATTTGTACAATTGTGATGAGGACTGAGATTCTATTTCTACAGAGTAAAACTACAGAATAGCTCAACTAATAATGGTTTATCAGAATGTCTAGAAATTTGTACAATTGTGATGAGGACTGAGATTCTATTTCTACAGAGTAAAACTACAAAAGAGTTCAACTAATAACGGTTTATCATAATGTCTAGAAATTTGTACAATTGTGATGAGGACTGAGATTCTATTTCTACAGAGTAAAACTACAGAATAGCTCAACTAATAATGGTTTATCATGATGTCTAGAAATTTGTACAATTGTGATGAGGACTGAGAGTAACTAGTATTTGACCTAAGTATGAGGACTAAGACTGAGAGTAACTAAGTATGAGGACTACAGAGTAAAACTACAGAATTGCTCAACTAATAATGGTTTATCATAATGTCTAAAAATTTGTACAATTGTGATGAGGACTGAGATTTTATTTCTACAGAGTAAAACTACAGAATAGTTAAACTAATAATGGTTTATCATAATGTCTAGAAATTTGTACAATTGTGATGAGGACTGAGATTCTATTTCTACAGAGTAAAACTACAGAATTGCTCAACTAATAATGGTTTATCGTAATGTCTAGAAATTTGTACAATTGCGATGAGGACTGAGTTTCTATTTCTACAGAATAGTTCAACTAATAATGGTTTATCATAATGTCCAGAAATATGTACAATTGTGATAAGGACTGAGATTCTATTTCTACAGAATAAAACTACAGAAAAGTTAAACTAATAATGGTTTATCATAATGTCTAGAAATTTGTACAATTGTGATGAGGACTGAGATTCATTCCAACAGAACTTGGAAGTGATAACCCTTTTGTGCAGACTTTTTTAAAACATATTTTTCATTATTTTCTTTATTTTTCATTATTTTTCATAATTTAGGTCAAAATAAGTGAGAAATATTATATTTAGGATTTTTCATAATTTATCGTTATGAAATACAGCATGAGACACTGGTGTCTCTGTGTTAAAAATGAAATCCTCCAACCATGGTTCACTTCCAAACAATAATTTGATTATATGTGCACTTATTTATATCTAATAGAAACCATTATCCTATATTATAATTTCTCTAATTTATAAAATCAATTATTGATAAATGTTTGAATGTGAATGAAAATAATTTTTTTAGAAATACTTTTTTGGGATTTTATTTTCCTGCAAATACAATTCCGATCGCCTGCTTTTTATAATTAAAAAATTCCAAAATATTTATACTTGTAATTAGAGTGGCTGAAAAAGTATATCTAAAAGGGACACAGGTGTCCCCATCTGTGTCTAAGGTATAAAATAAAGAAGCAGTTTCCCTTTTGAACCTTCCATAACTAGTTGTATTTATCTCTTGCTTATGGTAAATTATTATCAGTTTAAGATTTTCAAATTAATAAATAATATAATAATAACATACATAGCTACCTCAGACTTAGATTTGTTCTCGTTACTCAGTACCTGCACCAGCAGTGGAGGGCTTTCACTGATTCATCGGACTTGATATAACTCAGAGAGATAAAATAATGACTTTGCAAGGAATAACATAGCTGAAGTCAGGCCTGAAAACCAGACGGAAAAGAGAAAACACTATTAGTAGAACTATTTCAATAATAGATAATTTCAGGGAGGAGTAAATCTATTACTAATAGTTAAACAATTCATTGCAATAAATTTTTCCCCCGGGAGAAGAAGCAATGTCATCTATAAATTGTATTCGTTAAAAAAAAATTGGTAGTTACGGTTATTTTATTATTCCCGAAAAAAAAACTAAAACTAAAATTTATTTGTTACCAGTCTTTACTCTTTTGATATAGATGAACTTTTAGCATGGTTGCAGAGACGCCTCAACTCTCACCATTCAACTGCGCTTCGGCGATTGAATAATTATTATACGTTCCCACTCAGATGAATTAGTTAAGAGTCCCTCGCGGGGTTGATGCTAAGATAACTACCACATTTGAGTATGAGTAACAGAGATGTCAACTTGCTCCGGACAGCAAATAAATATTTTCGAGTGTTAGTTATGATTCTTTGTTTGATAAATTCAATATATTAAGTTTTTATCCACCACTACTTCTAAATAATTCGAAGGCTTATATAATTTGCCAATTTGTTACGAGACCTTAAAAAAGTAAGCAAAATTAGTTTTTTATTTTATTTTATTTTATGACCACAGTTGAACTGCCGACCCAATTTTTGGGTTTACGACTACTAATACTCAACGCCGTAGCCTTGTAATTTTGAACCAATCCAGCAGACAAGGAAACTCCTGGATCAGTACCTCCAGAGGTATTGATTTGTTATGGGAACATGGAGGACTTTGAGACTCGACAGATTTAATGTGCATCAGTCACCATTTACTACACGAGGAGTCTTCAACCGGCGGGGACCGAACCCACGAACTCTTGGACATGGGCCCGGCACCCCACCGACCAGGCTATCCCGGCCTAGTAGCGACAACTTATCAGAATTATTGTTGCACCGCACCTGTGGACCTGCTACCAGGGGAGTATTAGTTGATTATATAGTTGATTATGGCAGTAAATGGAAATCCTTTGTCATGATTGGATGTTAATCTGTCAAACCATCGTTGCTTTGGTTAGATAATGGGTTTGGTGTTTACCAAGATCTTCTAGTGGTTCCATCATGGTGTTGTTCATCGCCTATAAACTATTGAATTTGAAAATTTAGTAGTAAACAAACTTATCTAATTTGGCTTACTGCCTTAGAACAAGATTAGAATCTTATGTTAGCGCTAATTGATTGCGTACCCTATGTTGGAGTTTTAGTTATTTAACCTAATTTGGTCAATATTGTTTAGTATAGTTAAATATTTGTAAATTTTAGTTAGTTAGGAATTTACCGATATTTAAATTAATTTGGCTTGTTAGGAGCAGTTTGGCGTCTCTGTGGTTACAATGCATAATGGATTCTGTCAATTATTTTGATTTTCTCTTTTAAAGTGGTAATAATATCCAAACAGTTTTTTATTACAGTTTATTAACAGTTTGCTAGAATTTTAAATTTGTTTAAAATATTTTGACTACCACTATAAATAAATAAATCATTTATATTAATGCAGGTTAAAGTGAAGTGTATCCTAACACGATCAATGTATTTATGCTCTGGCAGATCGCTAAAAACCGTTGTCACACATTTCAATTGTCTTTTATTTGTGGTTAATATGTTTCAAACGTCTTTCTACTACCACTTGGGAAACTTTCATTCTCGGAATGAATAAAAGTTGGCAGGAACTTATCAATATCATTTCAAGTAGCACTGGAGCAGTATAGAAAGGAAATTACTCAGTAAAATTACTTGAGTTTAATCAGTAGCATCAAAAATTTTAGATACCACAAAGTGTCTTATAGTTTATCTATCAAAGTAGATTGTTTTGCTTTTGAAATACTCGTTGAGCGATGTTTTCATATGCGTTTCCATCGCTTGCAATCATAAACTGTAAATTTTCCTCAACAGCAAAAAAACTAATTTTGTAAAGTGTAAATCATGGGTCATTTTCATAGTGTTTAGTTGTTACAAGTTGCACTGTTGGAATCCGTAATAAAGGTTACCTATACATACCGCTGAAACATACATATCATTAATTCAAAATATTCCGTAACATTTCTAGTTTTTCTAAAAAGATTTCAGAATTTCGGCAGGCTCCTTTCAAGACAAATTTCTGTATTAACCCAGCATAGTTAGTTCTTTTGCAGACAAATTGTCGTGTTATCACTGCATAGTTAGTTCTTTTGCAGGCAAATTGCTATGTTATAACGGCATAGTTAGTTCTTTTTCAGTCGAATTTCTATGTTATCACTGCATAGTTAGTTCTTTTGCAGCCGAATTTCTATGTTATCACTGCATAGTTAGTTCTTTTTCAGTCAAATTGCCGTGTTATCACTGCATAGTTAGTTTCGCAGACAAACTTCTATGTATCACTGCATAGTTAGTTTTTTTTTGCAGACAAATTGCCTTGTTATCACTTCATAGTTAGTTTTGTTGCAGACAAATTTCTATGTAATCACTACATAGTTAGTTTGTCTGCAAACAAATTGCCGCATTACCCTTGCAGAATTTTTTTGGGGAGTTTTTTTTTGTACTCCTATTGTTTTATCATTGAAGCAAAACCTGATAGGCTGCTTTGGGTCAGGTTTCAATGGGGGAAGAAATGGTTTCTTGTTTATGGTCATTAATGAGGATTAAAAAAAATCTTTACTAAATTATTTGATCTTTATTTTTTATTTACTTATTTAATTTTGGAAATCTCACCATTATTTTTGTTTTTGATGTTAAATAAAATTATAATTTATATTTAAAGAATTTATATTATATAGGAGAAAGCAAAACGGAGATGGTGAAAGAATCAAATAAATATTTGAAGCATCTTCTATGATGTTATCTTTTTCCAAAGAGATAAAATTAAACTCAAAAATTATATTCCTGAAACCGTTATTTTGTTTAAAACATAAAATTTGAGCTGTTATTTACAATTATTAGTGATAATGAAACAAAGATAATAAATAAAGACAAGTTCCTTTAATAATTTTTTGTTGTTGTTGAAATCGATCTTTTGGATACTTTCTTAAGCTGATATGTTTACAACTATTAGAGAATTCTATAATGATAATGAATAAATAATCAAGAGTATCTTCAATAATAATTTTTTCCCTCCAAACGAAAAAAACTCTCTCACAAAAATTGACAGTTTTTAGGGAATATTTTAAAAAAATATAATAAATAATTCCTCTTACAGCTTGTATCACTTATTAAATTTATTTTTTCAATGGAAAAAAAATGGAAGTAACTAAGTTTCGTACTTTCTTATAACATATTATGAGTAGTGGTAAACATACTAAAAAAAAGGGGTTATAAAATTTAAATTAACCAAGTTGATTTACTTAAAATGTAGCAATAACCCTTCCTAAGGCCGTGATAATCGCTTCAATTGAATTTGAATTTGATCAATTTGAATTTGGTATGCCATTTGTTATTAACTACAGCTCTTATGACGTAAATTTGATTAAAATTGATAACGATATGACAGTTTTTAGTGAATATTTTAAAAAATATATATATAATAAATAATTCTTTTTACAGCTTGTATCACTTATAAAATTTACTTTTTCAATGAAAAGAAATGAAAGTGACTAAGTTTCTTTTTTTCTTATTACATATTATGATAATATGATGATAAATATACCACAAAATAAATATTTCTAAAATTCAAATTAATTTTATCAAATAGACTAAATGTTTTTTTTTCTTTCAAATTTAAATTCCAAAAATATTTTTATATGCTCTTATTAGAAATAAATGGCCCATCAAAAGGTAAAACTATTATATTTACAATTATTGGAGATAATGAAATAAGTGAAAAAGAAATTGCTATTATAAATGCTTTTAATAAACATTTTTTACCTCTAAAGAAAAAAAAATCTTAAAAATCATTTTGTTTAAACCTTTACTTTTGTTATTCCGTTATCTTAAAATGTTTATATTTACAAATCGTTTTACGCATTTATGACTTTAGTGTGTGGTAACAACTCATGTTTCCCTAACTTGTGCATTTTGTACATCAATACCGCTGATCACACATGAAAATAGTTCCGTTTATATCGAAATGACCAATCATCTGTAGCGGAAGAATCGAAATTTCGACCCCAAACGTCCAATAGTTGGAAATTGCGTGTAAACACCTCGATAAGGCCAGAAATATTGGTTTATGACCACAAAAGGAAAGAATCTTCTGAAAACATCGATTTCAAATAAGAAAGAAGTCTTAAACCGCAAGTGTATTAAGAGAAACATAGCACTTGTTTTTCCTTGAGTTTCTTTTGATGGCACTTGTTTCTGCAAACTGTGCTTAAAAACTGCCAATGTATAGATATTAAACAATGGATGAACGGACAACAATGCCAATAATGTCATTGTTGTCCATTAGACTGATCTAATTCGAAATTATAGGTTTTTATTCAGATAGGAAGCGTTTAAGTTTGTATCTCTGAATAAAAAGCATATTCTTATTTAGTTTGTATTATTAATTTGCAAATAGATCTTTATTTTCTTTATTTTATTCGGCCAATCAAATTTTTAGCATACAAATCATTTCATTCAAATTTACAAAATCATAAGTAAAAAACTCAATTTATGTATATGGTATGAATAAGAAATAAGTTAATTTAATATCCTAATGTATTTCGTTATTATTTTTATTAATGCGTTATTATTATACCAGAGTAAATTTACGATACTATTATTTTGCCAGGGTTAGTTTAAAATATCGAATTTAGAAGTGTAAAACAATACATCTAAAACAATGTATCCTTTTAATCTTTTTTAAACTTTTCCCTAAAGCACAACTTTTTGCCATCGACTAAAAGGAGGGCATTCCACTGTGAAGAACTTTTCAATGTCAAGGTTTTGTCATTTTTGTAATGTCAAATTTTTCGCTATTTCTATCCAGAAGAACTTAATTTCAATATCAAGGTTTTGACAAATTTTTTTTTGGTGCCATATTTTTACTCAGAACTTGTTTTTAATGTCAAGGTTTTGAAATGGTTGTTAATTTCACTTTTGCAACTATCTTTACTGTACTATTATAAAAAGAAATATGCCAAATTCTATTGAAAATATTCTGCCAAAAATTTAAGGTACGTTCTTTCAAAAACAAGCCTTTTTTAAAATTTTTTTTAGCCATTTTTACTTTTCAATTTTGATAAGAAATATAACTAATTTCAGTAAAAATGTAAGTAACTAACTCCAGTTTAGTGAAATCAATCATTTAAAAATCAATGCAAATTGAAACAGGAGCATATAGAACAGATTGATATTCTGTGTAAAATTTCTGAGTATATTCTTTAAAAAAAATTGTTTCAAGTATCGTAAATCGGTCTATCTCCAGAATTTCATTGCATAATTAGTAACAATCTCTAACATGTCATAAATAAATAATTGCCGAATTGAAATCATCACTCGCCATTTTTGGTTAGGGGAAGTTTTTCATTTGGAACCAACTTATAGGTCGTTGGCTCTCTAAGTTGGTTACTGAAGAACAGGTGACGTTTTACCGGAACAAATACTTGATGCGCTTAACCTTTTCCTTAACAATTAACATCGGAAGAAATTAAAAATCTTACTTCATCAGGTGTGAACTATTTCTTTTGTGATCGGTTTGACAAGAGGACTCCAAAATGGCGTGGAACGAAACGCTTGAAAGAGTGTCTATAGGCTTCGAAGGCGACGATGCAAGAAAAAAATGGCGCACGGCGATTGTCGTCTGCATCAAAGCTTGGTTCCAATGTGTGAGCATATAAATGAGTATTAAAAGGTTTTATTTATTTAAAAGATGTTTTGAAGGCTGAATTAAGTGCTTCAATGTTATTATATGGCAGAGGAATTAGTTTTTGCACCAGAATGTCAATAAAACAATACATATTGAAACAATTTTCATGCTGCTATAAGACACTTAAATGTCTTTTCTTCTGTTTTTCTTTCTTACATCGACGCACTTAGAAAATTATACCTCATGTTGAGGATATCATAAAATATGTGTGTGTTTTGACTTTAAAAATAAAGTCAATTTAGTTGAATGTATAGTAAGAGGGCAGAAGAACCCAGAATCGTTTCTGCTACATCGAAATGTAATGATTGTAAAATAGTAGGCTCAATACAAACATATAAATTTCTGACAAAATTTTAATCAAGCGTTCGAGTAAATACAGTAAAGGATCTCGTTCTGAAAAATCCTTTTGCTTACTAGTATGTATTTCAATCCTAGATCGATAAATTTCAATTGGTTCAGCAAAATTTTTGAACACGGGTCTCTACTTTAACAGAGCCACACTTACATACACATATACACACATTCTCACATGCCTTTAACTCGCCCCTTTTTGTATGTATTTCCAAACTGTAAATATTCATTAGTGTTTATTTTCCCATTGTACTTTAATTTTACCTTTTTTCATGTACATTTACTTGTAAATTTGTTATTGCCTAATAGTGGCAAAGTGCCATTTTTCTTTTCTCAAGAACACCATTTGCTTCCCAAACTTTAATTTTGTCATGTATGTTTCTTAGTTTAATTTCAGGATGAATGGGAAAAGGGCCGCAAGGCCTCAGACGCCCAGTTCCACTACAACGAACGAACGAATGAAAATTTTTGAACATCAAACAAATTTTGAAATTATTCAGCCACTTAGACAATGCTGTAACGATTTCAAAAATTGGAAATTACATGGTTCAATGTCGATACGAGTTCTTAAATCAAAATTATCGGATAACTTTAAAAAAAAAACGCTTTTGGTATTTCTGAACGTTTAGTTGCATTTGGATAAACATTGTGAATGTTTTTGAGCGAAACCGCTTCGTTGCTACCCTTGTAAAACTGCAAAAAGTATACATTGTCAAAGCATAAATATCGATCTGGACAGAAACTTTTAAGTTCTTTTAATATTATACTCCCTCTGTCCCAAATTAGTTGATACATTTGAATACTTTTGTACTGATAATTTTATGATTTTGTATTAGCATTTATATAGAGATTCCAGGGTGCCATACTATTAGCCAACAACATTTATTTACCAAACATTTCCTTCTTCAATCCTTGTGTCTATACCAAATGAGTTTCAAAAATCCAGGGTTCGCATGCTCTTAAGTCACGCCCCATTTTGTACGGATTCTTCCACCAGCTAACACATGAAACTATCTTCTAGCTAATGAATCGTGAATACAATAGTAGTGTAATTTTACTGGTGTCGATCTACTACACTGCATCGGAAGTTATTTATGACTTCACCTACTTGAAGTGTAGCAGCTAATTTGGAGCAAAATTTTCGACCTAAATGTAGCAACTAATTTGGGACGGAGTGAGTAGTAAATAAGAGCTGTTTTCATCTTACGTAATAAGTATCTAAGAGAAGGTAGAATTTGGAGATTTGCTTACTTTGGCTGAGAAGAATGGGGGAGGGGATATGTAATGCTTACGTAAAGCCCTAAAATTCATTCTTTTTAAATTTATCACAAGTTTCATTCTTTTTAAATTCATAGAAAGTTTGGAGAAAAATTGCAATTGGAAAATTTTCAAATTTGAAACAAAATTAGAAAATTGGGAAAATAATTAAAATTGGGAAAGGGAAAAGTTGGGAAAATATTTCTTCAAGGGGTTTTAAAATTTTATAAAATAAAGTGAAACGTCAATTTTTTTTGTTTTGCTTTCTAAACCTTTTAAAATTAGATTTCTGAAATAAACGTCAAAGTTAAAGTAGAAAACAAGGGGGTTTGTTGTTACGTAAGCATGCAATTTGCTTGTTCTTGAAGTAAAGGGATCTAAAACTGACAAAAATATGCTTAGATGTTATTTCAATGGCTCCATACTGGTAATTACAAATAATTTACATTTTAAAAAAAGCTGAATGTTCTTTCCACCAGTATTTCGTCTTTTCGGAAAATCAGCATGCCAGCTTTCGAATCAAATAAAATATCGAGTCCTTAAACTAAACAAGATCATTCATAAATCATTTGACATTGAAATAATTATAGTTAAGCTAAATGGAAATCGTTAAAACTGAATATTTACGCCTATATCACACCTCTTCTCCGCCTCTTAGGCAGCCCTATAGAATCCAGCACCGCTCGATGATTAAAGTCCACTTATGACGATGAATGCTCGCAATTTTCGGGAAGTTTTATACCCCCCTTTCCCCTAACGCCATCTTCCGTGTCACGACATACGGGTGATACAAAAAAAAATTATAGAACAGGGAGAGAAAGAGAGCAAAAAATAAACAAAAGAAATAAATGCAAAAAGTCGTGTTGGAACCTCCCCCCAATTTCTCAAAACTCTTCTCGATCGTCTGAATCTGTAGTCACCAAGATGATTTCCCACGCCCCTAATTAAATGGCGGGCAGGACTCGGTTGTGCCCTGGGGTGGCCGATTTTTTTTTTTTTTTTTTTTTTTTTTTTTTTTTTGCACAAACAAAATCATATTTCTTAGATTTAAGAGAATAGTTCAGATCTAATTTCGAACTTTGCCACATCCTGCTTGGTCCTGAAAATCTTTTTTTGGCTTTCACACCCGTTGACCAGAAAGAGAGAAATATTTCGCGATTCGGTGTGATCCAGAAATTAAAATCACAATGGAAGACTAACTATCAAGTTTATTTTGCTTTTAAAATTCTTAGATTTATCTAAATAAAAATTAATGAATAGTTCATTAAATGTTTTAGTTGATGTTTATGTTGCATGCTTTTAGGATTTCATTTTAGTACCACAAAGTATACCAAGTATTCTAGTATACAAAGCTAGACTGAAGTTCATAAGTATCCAATGGGCAAGAGTAGTGGTCTGAACAGTGCAAACAATTCTAGAGATTAATGGGTGTAGAGAGCAAGGTGATGACCTTCTTCGAAATTACTGTTATTAAAATTACTAGATTTAGTTTTAAAAAAATTATATTTGTTACTAGTTAGAAGCTTTGAGGCTTTCACTTAATAATTAGTGATTGATAAATATCATTTTTGTCAAAAAAAGGGGGTATATTTCACGGACACTCAGTAAGCAATGTAGAAGGGATTATTATAAAATTTTGTTTAAAAAAATAATGCAAATTTAGCAAATCTTAAAAAAAAATTGTAGATTTGTTATTGTAGGGTTATAATTGCCCTCCAAAAATATTCCAGTTATAGTAAATAAATCATCAACACTACTAAATTTAGATAAAAAATGTTTTTTTTTTTAAAGTAAGCAACGTTGAGACTTTTGCTTATTAATTAGTGATTAATAATATAATTTTTATCAAAAAAAGGGGTATTTTTTACGAACCGGCATGACTCAGTAGTTGTTGTTATTAATAATCCGATCAAATCAAATAATAATATCCTTGATTCAGCAACCGCTCAAATTTAAATTATTTTTACCTGGTTGATGTCACATTAACCTATTGGCAGACCCAGTTATTGTTGTGGTGATAAGAAACCTTTTCTGATAGATTATTTAAAACAAGAAACTCTTTCAATGATAAAAGTTTGGTTATCACTAATAACTATTTTGGCGGATTGATAATCACAATATATATATATATATATATATATATATATATTTGCATAAAATTATCTCTGGATAAATTAGTTTTAGATTAATTATAAATATGAAGAGTGACATTCTAAATATGGAAATACATCAATTAATTTTTGTGTATTTTTTAATAAATTATTGTTATTTTTTTTTAAAATCCATAAAAGTTAACCTGCTACAGTTGACTTTCCTTCCATCTAACTTTAGCATTTATTTAGTTTTTTTTATATTTAAAATCTATAAAACCTTATTTTTATTTTCAAGAAAGTTATAAATTTTCTACTTTTTATGTAGGAAGGAAACATGTCGTAGAAGGGATATGCATCCATAAAACACATCTTCAACACTAAACATGATATTGGACAGAAGTTTCGAACCACTCCGAGAAATCTCTCAAACGTCAAATCAGATTACTTCAAATGCAGTTCATACTCAAAAAACTCCGCCAAAAAAACTGTCCATACTCTAAATTTTCAATCTATAAAATGAAATTCATTGCTTTTAGAAAGAGTTTTCATTTTTTGATGCACATCCGCCACCAATTGGAAAATAATAACAATAAAAAAAGAATTTTTTTTTAAAGTCCTGGATCTTGTTATCGGAGAATTGGGCTATATAATATTACTCATCTTGTAAACAAAATATTTCAAATTGAAAGAAGATCGAGGGAGGATCCCTTCCACGGTTATTTCCAGACGTTAACTGTCAATTGTAGGGAGATGGGTGCTTTTTTAAAATGGTGAAATACACTCCCTTTCACTTGTTGTTAAAGTTTGGGTCTCTGAGATTTTATTTTTAAAATAATGTCGACGTCAGGAAAGATGCGATAAAGATGGAACACACAACCCTAGTTTTGACAGTGAATACACACTTTCGAAAACAGTAGTGAAAGAGGGGGAAGGTCCACCATCTTTTTTTTATTTTAATCCAATGAGTGCTGCTTCAATCTGAGACAAACATAATGCTACACATCTTAAACTATCGCATTCTCGTGAATGCGTATAGTAGTACTTTCATATAGAGTAATTTTGTTTTTGCTGTCGATGTGATTGATATATTGCTAATTTAGTTAGAAGGAAAATTAAAATTATTTTAATATTGTTAGAGTCTGATCTTTAGTATGAAACATAAATTGAAAGAATAAATATAATGCTTCATTAAATATTGCATATTTGTGCAGATAAATAATTGTCTTTGAAAATTGTAGTTACGTAACGGTTGTCCCACAAGTTAACTTTGTGCTGTGCATGAAATATTTCTAATGTAATCAAAAGAAAAAATAAACTCATTTTTTAATCGTTAGAGTCTTGCTCTTTTTAGTATGAAGTAAAATTGAAAGAATAAGCATAATGCCTCATTAAATATTGCATATTTGTGCAGATAAATAATTGTCCTTGAAAGTTGTAGTTACTTAACGGTTGTCCCACAAGCTAACCTTGTGCTGTGCATGAAATATTTCTAATGTAATCAAAAGAAAAAATAAACTAATTTTTAAATCGTTACAGTCTGCTCTTTAGTATGAAGTAAAATTGAAAGAATAAACATAATGCCTCATTAAATATTGCATATTTGTGCAGATAAAAAATTGTCTTTGAAAGTTGTAGTTACGTAACGGTTGTCCCACAAGTTAACCTTGTGCTGTGCATGAAATATTTTTAATGTAATCAAAAGAAAAAATAAACTAATTTTTGAATCGTTAGAGTCTGCTCTTTAGTATGAAACATAAATTGAAAGAATAAACATAATGCCTCATTAAATATTGCATATTTGCGCAGATAAATAATTGTCCTTGAAAGTTGTAGTTACGTAACGGTTGTCCCTCAAGTTAACCTTGTGCTGTGCATGAAATATTTCTAATGTAATCAAACGAAAAAATAAACTCATTTTTGAATCGTTAGAATCTGCTCTTTAGTATGAAGTAAAATTGAAATAAGTGATTTTGGGCCGGGATAACTTGGTTGGTAGACGCTGCGGCGAAGTCCAAGAGGTCGTGGGTTCGATCCTCGTCGGCCGAAGACTCCCAGTGTAGTAAATGGTGACTGATTCGAGTCTCAAAGTCCTCCATGTTCCCATAACAAATCATACCTCTGAGGGTACTGGTCGAGGAGTTTCCTTGTCTTCTGGATTGGTTCAAAATTACAAGGCTACGGAGTTGAACATTAGTAGTCGTAAACCGAAAATTGGGTCGGCTGTTCAACGACGGTTATAAAATAAAATAAATAAAAAAAGTGATTTTCGATCAAGAAACTGGAAATGACTCTTAAATTCTTAAACTCGTTCAGATGTAAATAAAATTCAGATTTGGAACACTTTTTTTTAAAAAATTTTATAAATATTAAATTTTATGAGTATTTTTTAAAATTTTTTATGAGTATTCAGTTTTAATTACCCTTTGACCTACCATTGAACAAAATGCAAACAATTACTTTGTTCTTAATTGTGTTAATGCCAAAAATCAAAGAAAAAGCAACTGTAAGAAGTGGTCGGTTGAACATATTTATGTTACAGTCTTTCCAGAAATTCGAGCAGTTTTATACAGACATCCACAAAAATTAAGTTAGTCTTTCTGGATCATATAAGATAAATATTCGATTTGGTTGAACGAAGTCAGTAACAAATGAACAAGATATACCACCTCCTACGATTTTAGATGAACAGCAACTGAGATGAATAATGAACTTGCAGATCTTTTTTAAACACTTCAAGTTGTCAGTAGACGTATTACACGCATAACCATAAGACGCATAAGCACATTGTGGAAAAGAACTTCTAGAAAGATGATAGCAAGCGAAGTTTTAATTACTGTTGTTCAATAACAGAGTTTCAGTACTGCTGAGGTAAAAAAAAGGTATCTTTGTTTGAACAAGAAGCCTAAACAATGAATAATCTCATTGAAATAAATTCTACGGTTACACTATCATGCACTAAATTTTGCATGAGACAAAACGGCTCTTTATATTAAAGCATAATTTTCTAAAGATCATTCGAATATTTTTAATAAAAATTGCATTTTTACTAGTTGAATGTGAATGATTTTACTTAGTTAATAGAGCTCAACCAAGAATCTGAAATTATTTACAAATTCTCCAACAAGTAAAATTATTCCTCAAAAAAATTGGAATTATTCACCTATCTGTACAATTGCGGGTGTAGAAAAAGGCATTTAATTTTGTCTTGTTGCTGTATTTGGTCGGAGTTTTAAAACAGTTGTAAGCGAGGGAACATCTTATGTGTGATCAGGGCATTGGCATTACCGATAAATGTATGATGCCACGATTTTAGTAACTGATTTTTTATTGAAATGAGGAGAAAAATTCAGGTATAGAGAGTATCATCCCTTTCTCTTCAAATTAAAATAAAAAACTTGAAAAATTATTCAAAAATTTATATATTATTATTATTACCATCGTTGAATAGCAGACCTAATTTCGGGTTAAGGACTACAAATGCGCAACTCCATACCCTTGTAATTTTAAGCCTAATACAGAAGACAAGGAAACTCCAGGATCAAGTATTGGGAGAAATTTTACCTTCGTGGAGAACTTTTTGAGGCAACTAACCTCCATTTGCTTGCAACTAACCCGAAAACCTCCAACGGTTAGCCTGATGGCAAGGGTACTTTAACCTATGATGCGTCTACAACTGAGGATATTTTACGTTAGCACTGTGGTCGGTGCGAGCCGGGTGCGGAATTCGTATTGACCAGCCATCGCTGAGATTCGAAAACGATTTGCCTCATTTGAAAGCGAAATCTCTATCCCCTGAGCCACCATGACTGTATTTTATATGATTATGGTAAAGTATTCCGACTTCGCTTCCACTTTTATGTTAAGATTTAGGATGGGCTGTTATGAGATCTAGAATCCTATCCCTTAATTTACAAATATGGATAGGATTTAGTAAAATCAATCTGTATTTTTAATATTTGTAATCATTTTTTAAACTTAACTCAATAACTTAATTCGGATCGATTGAAAAAACTTTACAAGTATACAGTCCGCAAAAAAAAAAAAAAGATATCACCCTGAATAACTTTCGTTCTAATTATCGGATTTTCACGAACACGTTGTCAATCTTAATGGCTTCGGGGGGTGACCTCAAATATGCTAATTAATTAGTGCTAACTATTAATTAAGTTACGAAATCAGACACAAAAACGTACTTTCTCTTAATAAACATATAATTTTTTTTGCATATTTGGATTCCTTATCTTCAAAACATACGGGGTAGCCGCAATCTGGGAAATGTGGTCCCCTTAGTTTGGTCAGGAGAGCGATTCAAAGTTTGGACCCCTTAATGTTAATTTCGTTTTTTGCGTTTTCAGTCATATTTTTAAAACTAATGAAGCAATTCGAAAAAAATTTCACCCACTCATAAAACTCATTTACCCAAAAATAATTTCATGAAAAAAATAATTTTTAATAATTATTTATTATTTTTTATTATTTAATTAAAGTGAGGAGGAAAAAATTTTGAATTATAAGGTAGGGTTTTTTTTATACCATTTTAATCCACATATTTTTTAATTGAAAAATCTAAAGTTTCTATTGTTTTTATTTATTAGAAGATGAGAAAAATTAAAATCAATTATTTGAAAAAAAAATAATTTGGCGACAATGAAGAAATGATTTAATGGGGCGATTAATATTAAAATGTGATAAACTTACGAGGAACTTTACTTAGCGCGAGTGGCGTAAAATTTCATTCATATTTTTTTCGCTAATAATCGCTTGCTAATCTTTGTATTTTCATTTTTTTTAAAACTATAAAATACGATATTTCTTTTTTAGTCGTCTAAAATTCTATTTGCAATTTTGTAAAGAAATTTGAATAAAACATTTTAATCAACGAGTGTCGAGTTTTACAAAAGCATGCTTGTGATAGAATATTACTATACACCAGATTTTGTCAAGTTAATGTGATTATTTATTTATTTTTTTAGTTTTTTTTCTCAATAACTGATACATTTTCTATAATATACATACGTATGAATGGATTTGGAATCAATCATTTCTTTCAATTATTCATATTTATCAATTTCTTGAATATATTTCTTATAAATATTAATAAAAATACGTAGTCAACATTTTTAAGCATCTCTAACATCATTGCAAATTTCTCAACATCTTATATATCGTCTTAATCTTAAAAGTAATTTTTTAATCACCTGTCCGGAAGTGTTTCGCAGAACTATTTTACCAACTATTTAATTAAATTTTAACATTTTTAAAAATCATATTCTTTACCCTACTACACTTATTATTTCATCAAGAAACATCATTGTAGGGTGTACCGGGCAAATGTATACCAGGCAGTGGCACTTGATCTTAAAAAAACATCAGTGTAGGATATACCGGGCAAATGTATACCGGGCTGTGGCACTTAACTAGACCTAGAATATATTTCGGACATTTACCAAAGGTCTAGTCTTACTAGTTCTAGTTAATTGCCACTGCCTGTTATACCAGACACTGATGTTTTTTTAAGGTCAAGTGTCACTGCCTGGTATACATTTGCCCGGTATATCCTACACCAATGTTTTATTAAGGTTCAGTACCATTGCCCGATATATATTAGCCTGATACTCCAAACACTGATGTTTCTTCTAATCTATCGTCAGAAAGTATTACAATATCGAATAAATGTAATTATATCCACGAATAAATTAATATCAAATCAGATGTAATAAATATCTCGGACATTCACCAAAGCGACTATGTGATTGTCAACATTCACTGGTGAAAGTCAAGAACCACCGATTTCGGTCATTCACAGTAACATGCACATCATTAATATAACATAATGACCTCATCAGTATGTTTTTTTCATATTTTGCCTAAATAACATTTGTCATTCTATAGAATGCCTAGGGAAAGTATGTATAACCTCTCATATTTCATACTTTGCCTAAAAACATCCGGCATTGTATAGAATGCTTAGGCATTCTATTCAATACCGGCGTTTCATACTTTGCCGGTAACATAAATAAGAAAACAAAAATAATCATAGTAGCAGTATTTGGTGGTAAATGTAGCTGTAATCGTATTTGAAGAATTATGCTGTGCGACATTTTATGGGGAATTTGCGAATGTAAGTTTCAGAATGTATCGAAAGATGAGGATGGTATTTGCTAATCATCTTTATTCAAAGAAAGCCTTGTAACCTAAATATCTAGCAGAATGAAGCGAGTTTTTAAACAATGAATCATACAATATGCAACATATTATTTCAATATCTTATTCTTAAACATAACATATTTCAGTGTTTTTAAAATACCACTAAACATTCAGCAACTCCTTGAGTTATAGAAAAAAGAAATATCGTAAATTATAGAAAACCTTGTGAATGCACATTAGAATTACTATA
Source organism: Parasteatoda tepidariorum (assembly GCF_043381705.1). Lineage (NCBI taxonomy): Eukaryota > Metazoa > Arthropoda > Arachnida > Araneae > Theridiidae > Parasteatoda > Parasteatoda tepidariorum. Next base: position 67,150,399 of record NC_092213.1, read on the forward strand.
CAATATACATTTTATTTTTCAAGCACTTTTTTTTCTTCAAACTTTCTTGCCTAGAACACTCGATTAAAGCTGTAAAAATGATTATCCCTAAAATTTTGTATATAGCCATAATAAGTAATGTTAATTTGATTTTAGTATGAAATCCTCGAATTTTTATAGCAAAAAAAAACATAATCTAAATAATATCAGATAGAAAGTTCATGTATTTAAATTCTAAATATTTATAAAATCATAAATAATTTATAAATCGATTCAAATTTTCTTTTCAAAGGAGATTAAAATAAAAAAAATTTGCTTTTTGGGCAGAAATTAGCTTAAAAATTGTCTATATCCTAGAAACTTTGAGATATTTTCTATTAACTTTGAGATATTTCTATTAAATAAAATTTTTTTTACAGTCAGAAATTGGTTGCCTAGCAACCTAGTGAAATTAAGTCTTCTTCTTTTGAATTAGTCAATGGGCTACCTTAAAATATTAATTTGCGCTGGCGACTTTTATTGGCGGTTTTCTGAACTATCGCCAAATATATAAACCTTTATTGTGACCCAATTTAAGACTCAATTTTTTCAAAATTTTGTCTACCCCCCCTAATTCAAATGTCTAGATTCCAAATATGCAAAAAAATTATATGTTTATTCAGAGAAAGTACGTTTTTGTGTCTGATTTCGTAACTTAATAGTTAACACTAATTAATTAGCATATTTGAGGTCACCCCTAGGAACCATTAAGATTGACACTTAGTTCGTGAAAATCCGATCATTAGAACAAAAGTTATTCAGGGTGATATCTTTTTTTTTTTGCGGACTGTACATAATATAGTCTGATTTAGCAATAAACTACTGCATGTGTTTGATTCAAAATGTACAGTGTACAGGTGTTAAACAAACAAAAAAGTGTAAACACTTGTGTGCTAATTCTATCAAAGCAGTCTTTCTTTTGGCAGCATATATTTTGGTGGTAAATATTTTTACCTGCCGAAACTGTTGGCACAGTTTAAAACATCATGCTTGAACTTTCAGAAATGGAGTCTCTTTTACCTATGCAAAATTTGCATTGATCAAAATATACGTGGGAAGTTAAAATCTTTTTGTTCTTTTTCAAAACCACTATTTAATAAAAGCATTCTTGTATAAATGCCTCTATCCTATAGAATGATTTCAAAACTGCTGGCAATTAAGCTAAAAACTCCAACCAGGTGGCCGAGGGGTTGCGGATTCGAATCCCGCTCAGGGCAGGGATGTTTCTTTCTCTCTCTGTGTTCTACGTTCTTTCTTCTTTGTGTGTGCGATTGTGACCAGCCCTATAAACGGGTTTGTGGTTGTGTGACGTGGGCGACGCTGCTCCACCGCCGTGGCTTCGCCACAGGTGCCCACTGGGTAACGAGAAGAGAGTAGCAGTCCTGGCATATGAGGCCAATGTGACAATACATCCCAAGTGCCCGCAATTTAGAAAAAGAAGAAGAAAAAAGCTAAAAAGAAGTTAATTTCATCTCCTCATTTTAGTCTATCCGAATTTTGCATGGATGAAAACGATATTATTTCTAAAAGCTTCAAATATGCTTTTTCAATTTGTTCCAACAATTTTGTCATGTAATATCTTCCGAACCCTTGATGCTTAAAAAAAGATTGATTGCTTGCGTAGAGTCGATGTAGATGTGTTTCCGTATTTTTGCCCAACAACTATATGTTAAACTAATTATTTTTATTATGCCAACTTTCAGAGAAAAAAAAAAGAATATATGCTGTCATGACGCATGCAACGCTTTGAGCAAAAACAGTGGTGGAAAATTAATCTACAGCATGCAGACATGCATTCATTTTTGCCAATCATTAACGCGTTGAATGCCATGGGGGTCACCAGTGACCGGCACTGAGTTTGTTCGTAGCGTCACGGGGGTCACCGGTGACCGGCAAAGCCAAGATTGTTAAAAACACATAATTCGAGTGAATTTTAATTTTTTAAAAAAATATTATTATCATTACTAAAATGGTTCGAAGAAATGAATGCAATATAGAACACACAAAGATAGTTTTATTTATATACACAGAGATGCAAACTTGCTTCGGACAGCAAATGAATATTTAAAAGTGGTAGTTTATTAATTGCGATTCTTGGTTTAATAAATTCAATTTAGTAGATTTTTATCCACCACTATTTCTAAATAATTCGTAGGCTTATATAATTCACCACTTTTCTCAAACATGTCAAGGGGCCTCCCTGGCGGAGCGGTATCGCCCGTCAAAAGTAGTGTGAAGCGTGGAGGTGGCAGGTTCGAATCCCGTCGTAGCCCTGGATGCATACCTTCCAGCTGCTACGGAATTCCCGTAGTTTCAGAAATCTTCTTTTCAGACGGTAGCAAAATTAATGTCTTAATATTTAAAAAAAATTAATTTTAGCGTAACTTGTCCACTATTACTTATAAGAGTGCAGGCCATATGGCTAGATTCTTAAGTTCTGATAAAAGTTTTATGAGAGATCCATTTGCTTTAAAAATTTCTACTTTGGTTCGCTACCACTAGAAAGAATTATTTTCAAAATCTTCGTAAGTTGGAGGGTATGTGGATGTATTCTTTGTGATGTCTTTCTCTACATTGTCCTATCTGTCCTTCTACTTGACAAAGGTTTATAAGCCTAAAATTGAGCGAACGAGCCTGCAAATGTATGTAATTTCAATAAAGTGAACACGTCAAGCTAAACCTTTTAAAAAAAACTATCAAAATCTGTCTAATATTTGCAGTTCTTTACCGTTGTGGCCAGACGGGCAAGCCATGTAAAATTAGCGTGGCATTCAGCGTGTTAATATCCTCTCATTGTGACTTCAAGGACTAAGGAGCATTTTATTTAGATATTTAAGGTAGTTAAATGTTAGGTCTATACCAGAAAAGTGCACACCTAATTTTATAATAATGCAAAAGGTTCTTGGTAAATTATTCTTCGAATTTAGTCCTGTAATCAATAATATGGGATTTGTTTGCTGAACAATCCATTGATCCGTTAAAAATATTATAATGGTAAATTAATTTTTGTCATTAAATATATTTCATGTTTTTAAATAGTTATCACGAAACGTTCCTCATAACTACTATGGTATGTTAACTCAAACTGGTATATAGAGTTACGTTAAAACTGCAAATTTTGTTCCAATTCTGCAACATTCCAAACATTTCAACTGTAACTGTTCAGCCAGCAAAATGAATGCAAAGCATTCCATAATGCTAATACAGTCAACCCCACTTAAAGGAATACCATTTGTTCTAGCTAACTCTATTAAATTAAACGGGGCATTCGATTAAAAGAGGAATGCTTTATTCATTCTTTAATTATACATTTTTTAAAAATTTCAGTTTCAATGGTGTTTAATGAATAGTGTAATTTTTTGATTATAAATAAACTACTTTATGAGCAATAAACAATTGTAATTAAAGCTGTCTGTGTTAGCATCATAAAAAATGAATGTTATTTAAAGTTCACTGGAGGGCGCAATGATTATTCTACATAAGAGAAAGAAACACTGAATACTAGTGTTTTAGGTTTTTGAAACCTTTTCCTATCAAAATTAATAGCGCACTAGGAGGGGACTGCAAGTCTTGACCACAAAACAAATCACTCTGTACCTTTTTTACATTCTAAATGAGATGTGAGTGAAGTAAGTAAAAGATGGGTAAAATCTCCTTAATTTACTTCAATGTATAACTGCCAGCAAGGTTAGATTTATTCTTACACTATACCCCTAATAATCAGATAATTAGAATGTAGAGCAACAAATAAACAGAAAGTCCCTATTAAAGCTGCCACCTATTGTATTCCTATTTTCTTAACTGAAAATTGGAAATTCCATTCTAACTGGTGAAACATTTCTCAAAAATAATTTTTTCTTTCCTGTACCTCTTTTTTATGCAAATAAGCGGGGACTAGAAACAACAAGTATCAGTTTAAGCGAGAAAATTAAACATTAGTTTGATATATAATGAATTGGTTCCGTTATATTTTATTTGTATAAGAGGGTTATTCGATTACCCGATATGCAATGCATCGATTATCCGATAGGACTGTACTCTCATCTGTAAAGAAAAGGAAAAATATTTGCACAAATTGCTTTACATTTACCTAGATTGTTTCCTCGAGCAAAGCGCATGAACTTCATCCTTAGCTACAGCCAGCAAACTGAAGTTTTTGAGCAAGCTGCTTCCTAATATTTTCAATTATTTTAATTTCCTCGAGCAAAGTGCTTGAACTACTTATCCAGCAACCACACGGACAGCTGACCTCACAGTGTTAAAACAAAACTTTAGAAAAAATTCATGGCGGATGGGATAGAGGCCACTTCTCGACCCAGGTGCCTAGTTCCAGGGCACTATGACTATGCAAATTTTGCATCGAATTAGTTTAAAGTTCCTTCACCATGATCACCTTGTATTCTTACTTCTCCTTTATCAACAACTCAACTCATCACCCTCCTATTTCTCACACAGCACAGAGGATAAAAGAGAAGAGCAAAGATCCTCTTCTTTCTCCAACTCAGAACTGGGTGAAAATTTATTGCGGGTTGTGGTTGCTGAACTTGGTAAATTTCCACTACTTTGATGCTAAGCTAACTACTATGGTAATATCAAAACTACCGGTAAAATTCTGTCCGCTAAAGAACACGCCTCATTATACACAGAAGCGAAAGGTGTCTTTATAAAAATCTAGTAGTACTCATGCACGTTTGCGCTTTTTAATGCTGTCTTTTTGGACTAGAACATTATCATTGAGTTAAAGAGTAAATACCCCAACACTTTCTTTTTAAAAAGAAAAAAGTATTTTGCATTACTGTGCGCAAAATAAAGAACGGGCCACCCTGAATTACTTTTGGTCTAATGATCAGATTTTCACATTCTTAGATTCAATCTTAATGGTTCGAAGTTTATATAATTTAAAAGTCTCAAATATGCAAATTAATTAGTGCAGATTATATTTTAAGTTACAAAATCAGATATAGAAACGTACTTTCTCTGAATAAACATTAATTTATTTCGGCAGATTTAGATTTCTGACCTCCAAAATAGCCGCAATCTGAGAAATATGGTACGAATAGTTCGTTCAGGAGAGCTGTCCAAAGTTTGGACCCTATGACGTTAATTTTATTTTTGTGTATTTCACCATATCTCGAGAACTTTTTACGCGAATGGAAAATTTTTTGCCCACAATTATAAAATTCATTTATCCAAAGATTATTGCATGAAAATTTTTTTTTAGCAAATATTTGTTAATTTTTGATAATAGATAAAAAAAAATTTGAATTGTAAGGTGTGTACTTTTACATAATTTTAAAGAGTGCAATTTTAAAATTTAAGCAAAATCTCTCAATTAGTTCATAAAAAATCGAATTTCAAAAATACAACTTTTTCAAAATTCGATTTCTCAGGAACTGTTCGTCCGATTTCGTTCCAATTTTGTTTTTTTTTCATATAAAATTACATTCTTTAAAAATGATGTAAAAATTTGCATGCCTTATAATTCAAAATTTTTCGAATATTATTAATAAAAAAGGAATAAATATTTATTAAAAGTTATATTTTAAATGGAATTATATCGTTAAATGAATTTTAGAATTGTCTACAAAATTTTTTTTAATTTGCTTAAAACGTTCTCGAGATACGCAAAAGTAAAATTAACATTGAGGGGTCAAAACTTCGAAACGCTCTCCTGAACGAACTATTAGAACCATGTTTCCCAAATTGCTACTAAGGCCTATCCTTTATGAGTCGGAAATCCAAATCCGTCGAAAAAATTACAAGTTTATTCCGAGAAGGTACGTTTCTGTGTCTGATTTCGCAACTTAAAATATTGTCTGCACTAGTTAATTAGCATAATTTAGGTCACCCTCTTGAACTTGAGTGTCATTGTTAAGCGTAAGCTACTAATCAGCATGACTTATTATGTATCTTTGGATAAACCAATCTTACTAAACCAAGAATCATAAATAGCATAGTTTTCCTCATGGAGTGGAGCAGGCTCTTTTAGTTTTAATTGTTGATTTTTACGATTTATGCAGATCTGCCAACTTTTTACCTTTTTTTGTAAAACTTAGTTCTAGAGGTTTAAAAAGTCTTCCGAACTTTATGTATTATGTCAATGTATTACTTTTTATTCATTTGAACTTGTTTTCCACACCACTACATATAAATTCCACACCACTACATTCAAAATTTCATATTCGAAGCCACTTTGTTCCAGCTCTTTTGTGGTGAGGCTTTTAAATTGTTGACAAAATTATCAAAAATTCTAAAAGCTTTGGTTTTTAAATGTCTCCCACTCTAAAAAACATTTTGCAAAAAGTGTAGTAGTTGGCAGGACTGTTTATGTGTTCATATGTTTAATTAATCAATAATGAAATAGGTATTATATCATGTTAACTTCTTTCTAAAAGCTAAGATGTTAAGTAGTGTGAATTTTTAACCCTTTGCACACCGATGTCGTCTCAGAGGCGCCATCAATAGTAACCATTCTAAAATTGAACATTTTTATAATTTAATAATTACATTAACTACAACATTTCAGGAATTTTGAAAATTATGTTTAAATACCCTGTGATATATTTTAACACGTTCACGCCGGGATGACCAACCGGTGGACCATATTTTCAGCACCGGAGTAATAACTGGTAACAATAAATTTCATTTTTTAGTTTTTTTCCGGGAACAATAAAAATCCATAACTACCAATTGTTTTTAACGGATGCAATTTTTATATTGAATTGCTTCTTCGCCGCGATAGATTTCCTTACAGTGAATTGTTATTGATGAGAATAGATTAACTCCTCCCGATTATTATCTAATATAGAAATAGTTCTTCTACCAGTATTTTCACTTTTCCCGGCGTGAACGTGTTAAATTAATTCAGACAACATTTTAAAATACAAGGAGTGCAAAGGGTTAAAGATATTCAGAATTAATGTGCCAGTAACAAACAGCTGGAAAATAAAATCAAAAACACAAAATGTGAGGAAATGTAAAACTGAACATTTTATTTTTACCATTTTCTAATTTAATTACACCAAAGGAAAAACATGAACACTCTTTGGATGAGGAACTTGACAAGGATATGAAGGATCTGAATAAAACATCTTTACCACAATATTTTACTCCTTTTTTAAAGTCCTGAAAATGTTCAGTATCTGGTGGGTGTCCATCAATATATATATATTAAATTAAGTCTCAAAGAGGCTCTATACTCTCGTAAAAATTCATCACAGTTTATTACACAGAGCTATTCCCCAAAATTTCAACGAATTCAGAGAATTGACGAAATCACAATAGAATTTTCTTTACTATATATACATTTGGAATGGAATTTTAAACAAAGATATCTTCGCGGGCAATACTGATAAAGGAATGGGTACGCAGTCATAAGCACCTGAAGTGTCAGTAAGTCCATTATAAATAAATTGTGCTAGATTTGAAAGCAACTTAGATGGAAATTCTCGACATTTCCCTGAAAGTAGACAATAAGTTAAAACAGAAATTTAAAAAAAAAAATCACAGTCGAAAGTCTTCACTGCTGGTGAATTGAAATCAAATCATATACCGTCCTATTTGTCAGAACACAGATTTATTTATAAATCGGGAAGAAGGGAGATTTAATTCTATGACATCACAAACATCTCTCATTTAGATAAAGAGGATTGTTCACCTCATTGGCACTGATGTCAATAATTTCACAAGTATTTATTAGCCCACAGGAGATTTATAAATTTAATTTCAAGATGCAGCTGAGTTATTTTCTAGTTTCACCCTGTGGTGATGGTGATCTTCTTTTTCACAATGCGTGTCCCTATCTTGCGCTGAAAGAAAAACTTTGGGACAATCATCAGTAGGGCAGGGTAATAGACTAGGTAGATGAGTCCCTTCGTAATGGTCCTTTAGATGGGCAGAATCAGCAAAGAATCTTTGACAAAATTTACAGGGAAATCTACCGTCTGCGTCCGGCTCTAATTCGGATTTCAAAGTCATAGGTTTCCTCGTGGGTCGACCTGATTCCTCTTTATCAGGTGAAATGGATGATGGGGAGGATGATTTAGGCCTTGGACTTGGGGTGGAACTTATGGAACTTATAGGGGTGTCGTCACGACCGTCTGAGATTCGAGTAGCACTTTCATGAAGAGAAGAACCTGATGTGGATGTTGTTGGAACCATGAAAGCTGGATGAAATGGATTCATTACACCCAGAGCGCCTGCTGGTCCTAATGGATTGCTGAATGGTGTAGATGGTAAAAATCCTTCACCGAATCTACCATGATAGATGTTCAGAGGTAGATTTTGAGGGTCATAAAGTCTCGAAAAATAGTCATCCCTTAATCCGATTCCTGGGTGAGGATAAGGAAATAGAGAACTTTTATCAAAAAAGTGGCCTTTATCGGCTGTTGTTGATAGAAGTTTTCTGTGTAAGTTAAGATTCGCACTGTGGCGATCTCGACTTCTCTTGGAAGGAAATGCTGCATTACAGCCTTCAACGGTGCATTTGTGCATAAGTTTTAGATGAACGTTTTGATAGTGAGTTTTTACTCCGAAATGGTTCTGGAATATCTTTCCACACGTGATACATCGCCTAGGATTTTCCTTATCCACCGGTATGTCCACGGTGCCAATCATGGAAGCATCACGGTATACCGGTAGAAGTGACATTTGGCCATCTTGATCGGAATCATTGGATGACATTCCGATTCCACTACTTGGAATCGATAAAGGGATTGATTGTGATTCAGAAGGTGGTACGTGAGAGCGTCTCTCTCGTGTAAGATCTGGAATGGTTGTTGAAGAAGGAGTTGAAGCTAAGCCAAGTCCAGGTGCGTGGTAAGATATTCCAGTCGGAGGAGTAACATGCTGGGAGAAACTGGACTTGTGGTTTAGAAGTCCGGTAAATGCCCCTAAAGACAATGTCTCCAAGTACCGTAGAGGACTTTCAGACACCTCTTCAGTTTCATGATTACTTTTGATAACAGGATCCTTGTGTTTAACAGAAAGATCTAGTGATTTCATTTCCTCTTTCGATTGCATTTTGTCGATGCTGAAGTTTGAAACAGCATGAGATGTTGCCATCGGTGACTTTCTTTCTCTCCTTTCATCTGGCTTCGAAAAGGTCAAGACAGGTGGGGAGGAATGATTTACTGATGTAGACATTGGAAGAGAAGTTGGTAAATATGAAGAAGTGGTGGGAATAGAGCTTAAGTCCTTCACCAATTCCTCATCTTTGGAATCATCTTCCATCATATCTGAACTGCAATCATCAGACTTAGAAAGCATACCATTATCGTCCACAAAAGTGTCACTGCTGCTATCATCAGTTGAAACATATTGCAAATCATCATCACTTGTCACTGTGGCACATTTTGTTGGATTGAAACTCTTCCTCTTCCTTACCCCTTTATTATTCATAGTAGAATTTCCATTCTGGTCTTCCTTCATAGAGAGATCGATGCCTTCGTCTCCGTCGTTACTTACATCACCGTTAATATCATACCTTGGCTGTTTGGTAAGAGGCAGAGCTTCATCTGGTGAGTTATAACTTGGTCTTGAACGGTGTGAAAATTGGAGACCTGGATGAGAAAGACCACCGTCTGGAGATGAATCATCCATTGTGCTTGATGGAAGGTTCGTGTCCATTTTCCCAAAATTCTCAGACTGGGAATGATTTCTTCTTTCACCCATTTCTCTTTCAGACGGTAAAGGAGGCGGTAAAGATAACATATTTTTATTGCTGCCACCATTGCTATAATTCATAAGCGTGGACGGCGGTATAAGTGGAAACGGTAAAGAGCTACGTCCGTCGTGGTGAGATAGCTTTCTTCTGAGATTTGGCGTGTGAAGTTTGGGATTTGGATTGGCACTGTGTCTATTACGACTTCGACGAGAGCTGAACATCATATTGCAACCATCCACTGTGCATTTGTGCATTTCGCGCAAATGCACAGCGCTGAAATGGATCTTTAGAGCTCCTTTATCACAAAAAGTTTTCAAGCAAACATGGCACTGAACTCGTTTCTTCCCTGTTGCAGGATTCGTCGTCAATCCACTCAACATGAGGGGATTCCATCGACGTTTCATGGGATTCGCGGACTTCCTCAAATGTCTCACTTTCTTCGCAGCGTATATTGAGTCCAGGTGACTGTGGCCCATCATAGAAAAGCTATGATGCGTCAATGTAGGTGGGTGCTGAGAAAGATTTATTGCTTCAGAATCGTTCTCCGATCCTTCGTCGGTGGCGCTGAAATCGGATGTCATGCCGAGTTGGGAAGAGTTGTTAGAATTGGCGTATGTCTCGCTCAGTGTAGTCGTGGATTGTGAGAAGAAAGAGGAAGTAAATGTAGCAGACGTGTTCATTGATGTATTAGCGGTTGTGGGAGATGGAAGGGGTGTAGAATTTTGGTGATGGGTTTGATGAGGGAACTGGAGAGTTGGAATGTCTCGAACATCAGGGCTGTTGTTTCGATCTCTTCTGTAATCATAAGGTTGCATGTTTTGAAGTTTGTTTAATGGAGATGACGACAGAGGACTATTCACAGGGGATCTCGGAACTGGAGATAATGATGTCGTGGAACTAAAAAAGATGAAAATGTATTTATTATAACAAATATTTATAAAAAAAGGAAATGCAAACACAAATGTATTTCTACATTTTAAGTTTAAATTAATTATTTTGCCCCAGATCTTTAATTTAATTAACGAACAAAAACAATGAAAACGTTAAATATGACCTATTGTTCTATAAATATTTATTATAACAAATATTTATAAAAAAAGGAAATGAAAACACAAATGTATTTCTACATTTTAAATTTAAAATAATTATTTTTCCCCAGATCTTTATTTTAATTAACGAACAAAAATAATAAAAACGTTAAATATGACCCATTGTTTTATAAATATTTATTATAACAAATATTTATAAAAAAAGGAAATGAAAACACAAATGTATTTCTACATTTTAAGTTTAAAATATTTCTTTCGCTCTAGATTTTTATTTTTAATTAATGAACAAAAATAATAAAAACGTTAAATATGATCCATTGTTTTTGGGCTACTGGAAATGGCTCATTACTAAACTATTCCATAAGTGATTGAATTAAATTCTCTTCAAGGATTTTACCTGTGCTGATAGTTAAAAAAGTTGCCATTATAAAACTGAAACTAGTGACTAATGTTTGAAGCAAATTAGCTACATTTTATTACTAGTATCTTAGCTAATTTTCGTAAAAAAAATATCTATCCTACATATTTAACCGCTAGTTATTTGTTCTGATAGTCACAAATGCATTGATTTTCTTATGCTTATCGATAAAATGATCTTCATCTGCACTCTTAGTTTTATCAAAGTGCTGTTCTAATTTATCAGAACAGAATCTCATGCTAATTTAATTTAAAATTGTGCAGTTTAAAAATGTTTTCTAATGTTATAATTGTAGTTTTATTCACTTATATATCTTTTGAAATGAGATTATTAGCATCTAAATTAAAGAGGTCCCGTAAGTTCACAATTTAACGAAAAAAAATTAGTTTCCATTTAGGTTTAAGTCTTGCCTTAAAATATACATTAAAAAGACTTTATATCTAAATTTATGCATATCCTTTACATTTAATCCACCAAATTACACATTAATCATGTTGCGTATATCTTGCCACTTTCTAATTACTAAGGGCGCATTTTAATTTTAATATACTCAAATCTAATATTAACCTTTTATCGGGAGAATTTATTCTTGTAATGTTACGTTAAAATAATTTTAAGGCTGAGATTGATTTATAAAAAGAAATTTACTTGGATTATTACCTAAAATTAATTTGATTTTAGAAACCTTTTTTTCTGTGGTAAAGTGTGTGGGATTTTCAAGATTTTACTTGATGTAAAGAAATGGTCATAAACTCAAACGTATGTGCTTACAAATAACCGAATTTATAAAATTCTGCGTTAGTTATTACGAATAAACTTGATGAATAATGATCAAATGCATGAAAGCGTAATGCACAAGAGAAGATAGCTTGATTTTGGCCTCGCTTCTTGACCCCATGCGGACTTTTACTGTTACCTATATTTAAGTAAAAAAAGCCCTTTATTGGTGTTTTTTTGTTTTGTATTTTCTGAAGTTATCAGCAAATGGTCGCACAAATCATAGGCGGTAAAATAGTATCCCACACAAATTTAAAAATGTAGCGCGGTGCATAATTTCCAAGCTTTATAAAGTCAAGTTAAATAAATGAAACTCACCTGACACTTGATGCAGGTTTATTTGGTCTACTTTGCATAGAAGATAATGATACAGAATTATGTGTAACCGTAGCTGTGGATGAAGGCAAGCTGACACTGGGTGGTGGTGGAATGATGGGGGGAGGGATGCCTGGAAGCAGACGACTTGTCCTTTGGATGAATCTTTTGATGTCTGAGTCAGAGTATTCCTTTGAGGTTTGGATGGCTTCTTCCATTCTCTCACTCGTCTCTTGCAGAAGAAGTTGTTGTGCGATGGGTTTCGTCTCACCGAATCGAAGGAATTGTTGCAAAATAAGAGGCTCCTCTTCTCGGCTGGGAATCGTCCACTTTTCCAAGATTTGCCCCCGAGTGTCCTGAAATTTAAAATGTCAAAATTGTTACATAATTGATTGAGTTCAAATAAATTTGAAGGATGATAATCACGGAGCATTTATTTTTTTCAAGAATCTAATATTTAATTAACTATAATCTTGTCAACTAATATTTTAAAATAATTTTTAATAAAAACTGTAATTATTGATACTCGTAAGTTGAAATTCAAAAAAATTAAGTTTACTTTATTTGCTATTTCCCTTCCACTGTATTGTGGGTTGGTAGGATTTCAAGGTTATCATTTATGATAAACTAATCTAAAAGTGGAGTTTTATTCGCAAAATTTTGAATAGAATAAAATATTTTGTGCTTGTGATAAGAATTTAGGCTTGTATTTTGTGCTGCTTTCCTCCAATATTTGTAATCTAAAAAACCTTAAATACATGTTTTACAAATTTGCTTTTATATCTTTGTTTAAGATTTAAGTGGACGCTACATCACAGGAGAAACTATTTTTGGCAAATTCTCTTTATCTTCCATAAGTAATTTAAACACCTAAGTTCTGAAAATCGAATTCAGGTGTACCTGAAGTAAAGTATGAAATTTCAAACTGCTAAGAAAAAAATTTAAAATATCCCAATGCAAGTAAATTATAAGAGGATTATTCAGCACTAAGTTGAGGAGAAGTTCTCCAATAATTTGATTGCATTTTGACATTTTGAAAATATTTATTTTTTCAAAATTTGAAGCCTCATGGCTTACTCTAAGTTTGTCTGAATTCACTTTTCTCCTTACTTTAATTTTTAATACACCAATAATAATAAAAATAGTAATAAAACAGAATTTACGATTTAAATTTTCGTCAGTAGTATAGCGTTCTCTTAACATTGCATTAAGTTATAATTAAATCTGAATGTTTATTGTGTTTTAACTATTAAATGATTATTATTTTGAATTACTTATTGACTAGATGTCCTTTTACATTTAATATTGTGCACATACAATGTTGTTTTATGTTACCATCTACACATAAAATGGCGATCTCCAATTGAGGACCTAGTCATTTTATAAAATGCCTTGTATATTTAAGTAAAGCATGAAACATGGTAATTATTATATGTTTTGCCTAGCCATTATATAGAATGTTCCATACGTTTTTCATTGGTCATTCTATATAATGCTTAAGCAATGAGTGAAATATCAATAATTTCATGCTTTGACTGCCGATTTTAGGTGTTTCATAGTATTCCGATATTCATACCTTGACAGAACGATTATAGTATCTTTGAAATATAAAGTGAGTTTTTTGATAATTTTTTTTTATCTAAACACAAAACAACAATTGTAGTGTTCCTTCGGAGTTCAGGGACTTATTATATTAGTGTCAAATGCTTATTAAAATAAAAATTATATTTCTGAAGATGAGCATTATTCCTTGAAGAGAATTTAAACTGAAAAAAAAAAGAAACTATGTAATTGTCAATAAAAAAATTAAAAAAACTTTTTAAATTCTTTTAATATTTTCAATTGATTTCGAACGACCTTAATCACTCTCTTTTAACGGGTTAAACACAAAAATACGAACTCCTGCTGCATATCAAGAATAGACTTATAGCAAAGAAAAAACTAGATTTGTATGTACGCTTGGATGTTCAAAGAAGAACACTGCGGTAAAAAAGGAAAATTTTTGCTCCAAACTCAAAAGACGCACTTCACGGTCCGCCGCCCACCCAAACACTAATTAAATTTGAAGTATTTCTACCTGCATTGTCAGCGTACCTCAACCCTTTAACTCAAACGATTATTTCCTAGACGCCTTTGCCAATCGGCAAAATTCAATGGTTGTCATTTTTAAAACACTTCCTTAAGTTCGATTCAATGGCTGTCTAAATAGCATAATGAATTTTATTTATTTCAACGAGAGATGCTGAAGATAATAAATAAATAAATAAATAAATATGAGCTCATAAAGAGTGGGTATTTCAGGTGGTTATTATACCTTCACTTTATACATTGATATAACATTTACCTTCAGAATGTCTTGTTTATTAATTCAATAAGAGAAATCAACCATGATAAGTTTTATGCATGGGATGATACATTAATTAAAGACTTTCTTTATGCCTGCAATTCTATATTTATGGTGCATTTTTTTCTGATTAATAACGAACAAAGTTACAATGGCCTGATAAAAAATTATTGCTGAAATATTTCGTTTAGTGCATTTTTTTCTTTTTGGTTCAAAAAAATATAGCGTAGTAGAGTCACAAGCTCATTTTTCTTTGTTCATAACAATCATAGCGTAGAAGAGTCGCAAGTGTACTTCTTTTTTTGTTGTTGTTGTTGCTCAAAACACAAACATAGCGTAGTAGAGTCGCAAGTGCATTTTTTTTTGTTTATAACAAACACAGCGTAGTAGGCAATGTACAGATTAAAAAGAAATGAAAAATTATCTGATATCTACATATAGTAAATTATATATAATATATTAAATGTTGCTATATATTTAGTGCTCCTGTTTATTTCGGTTTTCGACGAATACTATACCATAAAGTCACAGTATACATATAAAATGAAAACTCGCCTGAAACTATATATTTGTTGCGTTTGCTTATACTATTATGCAGTGTAATCGTGATAGCTTGGTAAAAAATTAGCCCTACGGAATGTTACATTTCATGTATATTTTCAGAATAATAACGAACATTATATTCACAATATCTTGATCAAAAAAATGTCTGAAATTCTCTATTTTATCCATTTTTTTTTCTGGTTAATGGCGGACATTATTTTGAAAAGCCAGAATGTCTTGATAAGAAAAAGAACGCTTGAATACTTTGTATTTAGTGCATTTTTTCTGATCAACTAATTATTTCTCAACCACAAAAAGTGGCATATTTATGAAAAGTGGTAGTCTATATTTGTTTATAACAAATGGATATTACTTTCTGTTGCCAAACACTTTAGTTTCAAGAAACAATGTGCTTTAATTTTAGCTCCAAATATATATNTATATATATATATATATAGGAGAGAAATTAAAAGAACTTAAATTTAAAGGTATAAACTCATTGCTTTTCCCCCCTATTCGTTTCTTATTTATTTTAAGTTTTAAAAGATTGCAGAAATTCTAATTATAAACGCTTAATCATTATAGTAGCATCTAGAGCGAAACAAAAAAAAGAAGAAAAAAAAAGAAGGAAAGAAAAGCGTAAGCATATTTCAAAGAAAAGACCGATGTATTCGGTCATCGTAATGAACTGTCGCCAAGAATGACATGAAACATGACACAAACTACGTTTTCTTTTCCTCCTTCATTAAAGAAGCAACGAATTAAAATGACTTACGTCTAGAAAGAAAGATGACACTTATGACCGATTAGTCCTGGAAAAAGATTCCACGAATAAGGTTAAAGACTTTTCTAAAAACTAGCGTTTATTTAAGGTAAAAAGAAACTGATTGACATCAAATATTTAAAAATATTCTCTGAAGTGATTTTTAATACTTATTAGCTCCGCAATCATTTAAAATCTGAAGAAAAATGTTTAAGAGGCACTTATTTCGGACATTGGGAGACTTGAAAAATAAGTCATATAAATAATAAATCTAATAACCATTAACCCCTTGGGGACGGGTGATTCAGAAAAGCATTCGTACAAAAAGAGGATCAGGACGTAATTAAATAAAAAACGGTAACTTAAATGTAGTCGTTTCTAATTTGACAGACCTACTTTGCTTTTACTTTAATTATTGTTAGTTTAATCATACATATAATCAATGTTAATTCAAAGTATAACTAAATAGTTTTATTTTGAACAAAGTAATGGTGAATTAAATAAATAAAACAATTCTAACTCCGCCCACAAATAATCTGCTAAAGAAATACTTTGATTACCAGTTTTATCTTTTTATCCTGGTTGACACGGTTTTATGCTGGCACGTATTTGTGACAGTCGGCGCGAAAGGGTTAAGGAAATAACAGAACGACGTAATAATTTTTGATCTAATATCGCGCACTATCATGCAATCCAAGTTAATTAAATAATTCTTAAAAAATTGAGAAACTAAATAGTAAAATATGCTAATTAATTTATGCAGATAATATTTACGAAAATCGGACACAAAAACGTAGTTTATTTAAAGAAACATACCTACTAACTAGGAATCTTTATATATTTAACAATACACTTTTTCAACTAATAAATTAAACTATAAATAAAAATGACAAATTTTTTACTCAGAATTATCATTTGATAAATGAGATTAATAACTGCCTGCAAATTTTTTGATTCGTTTAAATAGTTCCAGATACATGGAAAGGAGCTAGTCAGGATAGACGTCAAACTTTTGGCCGCTATCCTGACTTGACAATTAAAACTATATTTTCCAAATAACGGCTACCCCCCTCACCATTATTTTAGAATCAAGAATCCAAATTTCTGTTTCTGAATATGTATGTTTCTAAGTACATTTTTGTATCTGATTTCATAATCTAAAGTGAAGCTTTCCCAAATTAACTAGCATATTTAAGATTAGACCCTCGAACTATTACAATTGCATGTTAGAACGCGAAAATCAGATTTAGAAATCAATAGTTGTTAGTATATATTGATCAGCCTAGTGGTTAGAGAATCGGATTTCAGTCCGGAGGGGCCAGGGTTCGATCCTCGACTCCGCAAGATCCACCGAATACATGCGACAAACGTGATGGTAAAATCTGTGTTAAGTTCTGTGATCAGTCGCTGAGTTGTACTATGGGTACAGTGATCTGTAGAAAATTTCCTGTCTAAATTATGGAAGTGGCCTCACGAATGGGTGGTACTGCCATCTATCCGTGGGGTTTTGAGCTAAGACGTACTTTCACCCTTGTGGGACTTTCTCGTCAAACGAAAAGAGCACCCTCCTGACTTAATTCGGAAAAGGCCGACGGCTGGTGAGTTGGCTTGTCCAAGTGTCATTACAAACAACAACAGAATGTTAATCTCTCAGAAAACCGTATGTTTATTCAGAGAAAGGACGTTTTTCTGTTTGATTTCGTAACCTAAAATATAGTCTGTACAGATCAATTAACCTGTTTAAGATTAGACCCTTGAACAATTAAGATTGAATATTCGTACATGGAAATCATATCATTAAATCTATAGTTATTAGAAAATTGTTTTTTTTTTCTTTCTCGTTGGATATATAATTAAAAACAAAGGGGGGGAAAAACGGTTGTTTGATAAGCGTTTCAAATATTCCGGCAGTAACGGAAACTATTAAATAATTAAAATAACATAACCGACAAAGCAAGTTATTATCTTAACTTACAATGAATAAGACAAAAATTCCATTGAGAAACGTTCTTCTTTCTCGGAGTCTTTCTAGAACAAATGGAAGACATTGGAATAATGTCATCAAAGTGTCACTCAACATGAAGGATTAGGGTCGTGATAGAGTCTGCGAAATCATCATCTGTCATTTGGATCCCTTCCCAGAGGTGACAGCAAAATGTGCCTCTTTTTAATAATACGAGAAGACACAACCCTTTCCCAACATATAACTGATGAGGCATTAATGTCCTTTCTTTCTTTTCTTTTCTTCTTTTTTTTTTACCCCCAGTCCTTCTTTTTTTATGAGATTCCTTGACTCACGCAATAGAACTCAATCAAGAAACCATAAAGCTGTACGAGAGGGACAAAAAAATGTTCGAAATTTATTTACAGTTAATAGTTTTAAACTAGATGGATATCTTTAGTTTGTCCGTAAAAAATAACGTTAATATATCACTCATTCGCTGCAATAGTGCCACAACTCAAAAAATCAAGTTTTGAGATAAATGGGTTTAAAGTTTTCACTGTTAAGCAAAATGCATAAGAAATGTTTTAGTTTGCTTAACCGAAGATTGCCTTCAAGTTAAATT
Source organism: Parasteatoda tepidariorum (assembly GCF_043381705.1). Classification (NCBI taxonomy): domain Eukaryota; kingdom Metazoa; phylum Arthropoda; class Arachnida; order Araneae; family Theridiidae; genus Parasteatoda; species Parasteatoda tepidariorum. Next base: position 67,168,857 of record NC_092213.1, read on the forward strand.
ATGCGTTGTGCTAGTATTGCTGCTGAAAGAAGGTGTATTTTCATATTTGCACCTGTTCTTAGTCCTAAACGCGTGTTTTTTTTGAGCTGTGCCACTATTGCAGCCCAAATACAGAAATGGACATACTGGAGTTTTGGTTCTATATAAAGGACGATTCCGCTGTTTTGTCCAGAGCGAAATTAATTAATTTCTGAGTAAATCAAAACAGCGTGAATGTAGCACAAATAAAAATACAGAAATGGACATACTGGAGTTTTGGTTCTATATAAAGGACGATTCCGCTGTTTTGTCCAGAGCAAAATCAATTAATTTCTGAGTAAATCAAAACAGCGTGAATGTAGCACAAGTAAAAATACAGAAATGGACATACTAGAGTTTTTGGTTCTATATACTTGTCCCTACTGCCTTTGTTATTATAGAACCGAAAGTATACTATAACGATTTCTGTATCTTTATTTATACTTTATTCATGTTGTTTTGCTTGACTCATACGTAGCATAAAGTATATTCTATCCTTCTTAGGATAATTTTTTTATACCTGTCAAAAAAGTATTTTATATATACCAGTCATGGTAGTCATTTTAATAAATCAAACTTTTTGAACCAAAAAGTCAAATGTTACACTAGAAATTTTCGTACGGTTAGAAAAACTCATTCAACACAAAAGTCGGTAATAGTTGGCTATCCCAGCCTTGTTATAGTAAACCCAAAATCGTTCATTTATCAATTCATTACCACCATCAATATAATTTTCATTAACTTAGCTATCTCACTTTCCCAAACTAAAATTTTAAAACTTTTACTGAGTGCTAGATTACTAGATTCAAATATTTTCGTAAATAAATGCTGTCGACAAGAATATTAAGAAACTTTTTAGGGATAAAAAAATCAATAGATGACCATTTTTAGGACCAGTGGATGTCCTTTACCCCATTTCTAAATTGATGGAAAGAATGGTAATGATCCGTGTCTTAAGACCATTTAAGCAGGCCATTCTCCTTGTTCCTTAAACTCATCTACACCCCTATTCAACCCTTTTTTCCCCGATCTTTTATCCACTGTTCATCGGAAATAGATCGATCTAGTTCCTCCAGTTCCCCACTGAGTAGAGAAGACGACATTTCTTGAAAAAGATGCTATTGAGTCAATCAATTGCCATGTGTAAATTGAACAAGATCAGAGTGATATAGGTTTAAGAGATTAAGGAAATGTTAACAAAAAAGTGTGGTCGGTTAAAAAAAAAAAGAGAGAGATAAAGCAGACAAATAAAATGCTATGACGGAAAATTTTAAAAAATTTAAGAGAACAAAATTGATGCATTGAATTCAAAATTGATGCTATGAATTACTGAGTTATAAATCTTCATCCATGATTCAAGCATTTCAATCTTTGTCCATTGCACAATAACTCCTTGAAGTTAAGAGGAGTAGCATAAAAACATCTTGTAACCAAGAGGAACCACTGCATGAAGCTATTTGAAATCAGGAACAATTGCAAAATCAGAATCACTTTGTATTCAAGATGAGCTATTTCTTGAAACTTCGAAAAGTCAGGAAAAATTGTATAAAAACTTCTGATAATCAAGGTCAGCAACTGCCCAAAAACATTTTGCTGCCATGAGGAGATATAGCATAAAATCTCTTTGCAATCAAGACAGTCAATCCTTATCATAAAGACTTTTTGCAATCAGGGATCATAACGTAAGAACTCATTACATTCAATAACCATTGTATAAAAAATTCTTGCAATGAAAAGTCATTGGATAAAAACTCAATATAATCAAGAGCCATTGTATAAAATCTCATTGCAATCAAGAACCATTGCATAAAAAATCTTTGCAATCAGAATCCATTGCATAAGAATTTATTGAAACAGATTTCAGTGACTTGAACAAAAACTCACTATAATCTAATCCATAATCATAAAGGAATTATATACTTTTTTTTATTTATCATAGTAAAAAATATTATAAACCTATAAGGGAAAAGGTTTCACGATCTAAGATACTTCAAAGCAAATTATAACAAAAAAATTTATTGACTCATTTATGTTATCAGAATAATCTTACTTAAACAATCTAAAAATTCTATGTTCCACAATTATTAGTCCTATGAAAACTAAAAATGATATAGTCATTTCTTAGTAGAAGTCACGGATAAAATTATAATTCGGTTACTAATTCTGCGTGAATAAAATATTAACAATTACAGAAAAGAATTGCACATAGCTATAAATGAAATATCATACCTGCAGTATGTATCCTCTGTTATAGTCCTCGTAAGTCCATCCAAATCCGTGAAGGACATGGACGACTTCTTCCTGCTGAAGGACGCTGAACAACCTGTCTAGTAGAATCTTCAGTCGGATGGGCATCGCCTCTGTCCCGTACAGCATCAGGGAGGCGACGTCAAATGCGACTGTTGGTTGAACTACTTCGACTTGATGACAGTTGAAGAGGTGACGAAAGCCCAACTTGTCCAGTGCTACAAGAAGTTCGAAAAAACTTAAATTTAGAGTTTTCAAAATTAATATGCAAACTACACAGGTTCACTTAAAGTAGTTAATATTTACAAAAAGTGGTGCTTAAGTTTATTGCAAAGTACGAAATTTCATAGCCAATATTCTACCATGGTCAATACTACTTAAAATACTGTACCTTCTAAACATTGGTAGGTATATATATGGGTGTTCCTGTTATCCGACTGGTATTCTAAAATACGCTTTAAGGTAAAAAACTGTTGAAGACCCCTTGATTAATGTATGAATTTATAACTCCATTACTACGAAGCACAGAATTTCTCAACGATGTATTGAAATGGGTTAACATAGTTATGAACCCAAGATTAAGTCCCCGACAAAATTTTAAGTAGTATTAATATTTGTTAAATGCAATAAATAATTCTTTCTAGAGTAAAATTTAAACTGAAAGCCTCTATAGTTACAAGCCACGATTCCTCCAAAAGTAAAATTTCTTATATCAAAATGTGCCTTGAAATTTTTTTTCCCAAGTAGGTCAAGTTTTTGGAATTACAGCTAGATAACAACACAATACACAAAAACATCTTAGCTCCTCTACTAGAAAATCGTACTAATTTTTACCAAAAACGTTATATTCAACAGTTTAAAATGTGACTTATATTGCCTTCAAATATTCCGTATATTGCTTTCAAATATTTTATATAATGACTTCAAATGTTCAGTACACTACCTTCGAATATTCTGCATATTGCCTTCAAATACTGTCTATGTTCAAAACTAAAATAACACCTTTACCAACATATTACGAGATCTTGAAATACTGTAAAATTAATTATCTAAAAAAAAATTTAAATATGCCTCCTGCTTATTTCATTGCAAAATAACTTTCACACAATGAACGATTTTCATTCTTGTCACATGAACATAATTGAAGTCATTTACTTGGGCGTCCATATCTTATTCACCAGTTCACATCAAATAATAAAAGTGCAATTTGGCGATATCATTTTCACATATTCATTATGACATCACCTTGGATTTCCCCAACTGAATGAAAATAAATAAATAAAAGTGTCAAAAGCGATCCATTTATCATACATTTAAACAAAACAACAAAAGAACCGAAAAAACTAGTTTTTTCCATGCACATCATTCACTGTAATATTCAACTAAAGTATTACTGTTTTGTTGATTGCAGTTTACATCTCTCTGCCTTCTTCCTCTCTGGAATATTTTTTACAAAACTGTTGGCGGTCATTGTTATTAAATAGTGTCAGTCAATGTGCTGACAAATATCTTAGGAGCAAGAGTCATGGATTTATACGAACGGAAACTCGTTACTCAGGGTTTCTAATGTGCAGGTCAGCACCCAAACGGTACAAGAACGGAAAGATTTTGAAGGCAAACCACGTATCATTTATTCATCAAAGAGAATAATCGATTTTGATATCTGGCAACGAGTTTTAATTTTCCTAATCTGAGCACGACTATCTGACTGATTCAATCATAAATCATTTAATCATGCAGATTATTTTTATTCCTGGTGATTTTTTCTCATCTCTGAAAAGAAAATTCGAATAAATCAACATCATATCCGTTATTGAGCATTGATATTTGTTTGAATAGCTTAGATTGGAACAGAATAAAGGCAAGCAAGATTTTTAAAATTTTTCAGAAGAGCGTTTGTGGAGTGGGAAAAAACGTGATTTTCATGTTGGCAATTGTATAATTCTATGTACTTAGTGAAAATTCATATCTATGAAGCCAAAACCTTGCATAGGGTACAATAATATTAAGGAACAATTTCTACTTGAGATATCACCTTTGGAAAAAATGTCGCTTATTGTAAGGCCATAGCGTTTCAATTGATTGACGTAAAAAAAAAAATTAAAAGAACAATCTGAAAATGCTCAGCTACATAGCAGTCTTATAATAGTCTTTATAACAGTCTACTTGGACTCATATACAAATTAATGCTATTGTTTGTCTTTTGAAGTATGCATTCTCTGAAATAGTACTCTTTTCTCTTATACTCCGTTGCAACGAACTATTCTTATTATTTATTTATAATTTTTAATACTTAACTCTTAAAATTAATTTTTGAAAATATTAGCAATAATTGTTTATAATAATTGTTTACAATAACTTAAGACTATTGTATTAAAAACTCGTACACATTTGCTATGAACATACAACTGGTGTCATCTATGTAGTACAGCTTTCAGTAGTTCTGCTTCTATAAAAATTAAGAAGCCCCGCTCAAAAAATTTTAATTCATCAAAAATAATGATAATCACTATATTTGGGGAAAATTATGTCAAAAAATATTGTGAAAAAGAAAATGTCATGCATAGTAATTATTTTTTAATAACAAAAATACGCATAAAATTTCAATAAATAAGCGAATTTTCAGGATTAAAAGCCATTGCACAGATATATTTTAAACAATATAAACACATTCTGCCAATTTTTTTTCTATTTTTACAAACTTCATCTGAAAATAAATTTCGCTTGGTAATAACTTATAAATAGAACAGAAAAAAAACTTGAATCAAGACCAGAAGCTAAATAAAATAGCGATAAAAATCAACCGCCCTTAATATCTCAACGATAGGCTAAAAACATCCCATTACTCAATTTTTTCTCCACTCTTAATCCCCTTGCCACTATATAAATTTCACTCTTTTTATCTTGTGTTTGATATTCTTAATAACGAAGCTAAATAATAAAATAAATTGAATGAAAAAGAATAAAATAAAATAATAAAAATCAACAATCTGATTGATGAATGGGATATAGAAGCTCCAGCGTTCATTTTCCCTCGGTTCAATTAGTATTGACTTGGGCGTTGTCCTTTAGTATTGATCAAGCTATTAAGAGTGTCGATGCCACCGTTTAGAGATAATTTAACAGGGGGGTTCTCGCAGGGGGAGTGGGGGACGTTTGAGAAAAAAAAGTTTAACTTGTGTGGGAGTTGGAAGTAATAACTATATACGTTTTAGAGAGAACGTAACGCTGGGGATCAAGCAAAGAAATAATACTCGGAGGGTGAATCACATTGATCTATCGGTATGTCAAATAAACGATAGCATTAAATTGTCTATTATGAGTCCAAGCTGATCAATCAATGTGATAAGACAGTCGTGAAATAAGTTTATTCTTATTTAATGTTTTCAGTGGCGTTCACTTGAAAAGTTGAGTTACTCCAGGATCTGGGGGACAAACAATCAGCATATTATGTCGCATCAAGCAGCAAAGAAAAATAAGCTGAATAAATAAATTTCGGTGTACCAAAATTACGAATTTTAACAATGACAAATTAAATAAATAATTAGTCTTCACTTCGCATAATTTGAATTTCAAACGAGAACACTATTTGTCTAATATGAGTCCAAGCAAATCAATCAATGTGATAAGACAACTGTGAAGTTCGGTAATAAATTTATTCTAATTTAATTTTTTCAGTGTCTTTTTATTCATAAAGCTTTTTTAAAATGTGAGTCCATCATGAACTACATACAATTTTTAAAACCTGAGCTCCCAAACTGGAAATTACAGCTCTCCGCAGGCCTTTAACCCCTTGGGGACGTGTGATTCAGAAAAGCATTTGTACAAAATCAGAATCAAGTTGTAATTAAATAAAAAAACGGTAACTTAAATGTAGTCTTTGCTAATTTGACAAACTTACTTTGCTTTTACTTTAATTACTGTTAGTTTAAAAAACTGTATAATCAATGTTAATTCAAAGTATAACTGAATAGTTTTATTTTGAACAAAGTAATGGTGAATTAAATAAATCAAACAATTATAACTCCGCCCACAAATAAACTGCTAAGGAAATACTTTGATTACGATTTTTATCTTTTTACCCTGATTGATACGGTTTCATGCTGGCACGTATTTGTGACAATCGGCGCGAAAGGGTTAGGGGGTTATGAAATAACAATTTCCGGAAGCAAATGTTCTTAAATTTTCTTCAAGCACTTAATCAACATTTAATTTAACAGCCTTTTTATACATAACATTGATTTATTTAAATGTCTCCCATGGCACATATTATTTTAAATTGGATATTAAAATTAAACTTTGCTATCACATTAATTATATAGAAAAAATATCAGACTTATGTATGGCTATGTTGGAAAGTATGCAAAAATGCATGTGACAGAAGTAGCATTATCACACAGGTGTGATTCTTACATTTCACATAAGCTGGTTGGTGTCGTGTCCTTGAGTGTGTAAAACACAGCCGGCTAACTCCTCGATGTCAAAGGGCGGGGGGGATTCCTCAAGCCGAGCCAGAGATTATATAGTGCATAAGTAAATTGAAGAAATTAATTAATTATATTTTAAATTTCTTTTTCAAAACTGGTAGTAAAATATTTTCTTTTTTTATGAATATGTGATTGTCTCAAAGAAAGTTAATACAATCAATGGATCATCAATAAATCATCTATTCAATATGTGCCCTTTCATAGTCTGAACACAGCATAAATACACTGAAATCTCCTTTAACAATAGCTTGGGCAGTTTCAATCCAGATACCGATGTCTGGCGAACAATCCGACAAACAAAAAGATCTTGAAAATATATTCAACTGACATTCCATCTAATTATAAATAATTCATAACTGAGATAGCTCACCACTTTATTTTAATTGTATTCCATCTTCTGGGGCGAGGGGCAAATTAGTATGGACCCTGACCGGTCATGTCTCCGAATAAGCCACACCTCCCACTAGAAGGAAAAAGTAGTGACACAACCAGGTCAAACAATAAGAGGAACCACCCTCACCTTTTGTAATCGACACTTCGACCCATTGCTCAATTATTCCTTGATTGCTGTGGGAAAGGAATCCTTATTTTCTCTTTGTCCACAACAACAAGAATGAAATCTTATAGAAGTGTGTCGCTGAGCAATTAGGAAGACTCTATGCATATCATTGGAAACACAATCCGTGGCAAGTTTTGTTTCACTTTCAGTAATTTAAAATTTAAAGTATAGAAACCATGAAGTTTCAAGTACTGAAAACAAATCTTTTTCAAAGTATTAAAACGAATTTTTGCAGGATTGCTTAGATTAGATTAGAAAATTACAATTCGCCACGTGGCGAGTCAATAAAAGATAGTGGCGACTTCAATTAAATAAACACCTGATCACTTTCCCCCATCTTTTTTTCTGAAAAGTGTTTGATGATAAAGGTAAATCAAAACAGAAAGACTCTGTAAATAAGAATTTTCATTAAAATGTCCAATGTCTCATATTCATTAATATGTCTAATGTTAATGTCTCCAATCAAAATTTTAATTTTTCAGAATCCATCAATTTGTGATGCAATAATTCATGTGGAAGGAGAGTTCTTTAAAAATTCACATATTTCAAAATTGTAAAGCATACATAAAATGTGTATTTTGTCACCTCAAATATTTTTAAATAAAGCTCTTTAAAGTCGGTATGTTTAACTAAATTTTGTCATATTTATATTGTTTTGATTGTTAAATTTACTTTTTGTAGCCGTAGATTATTTCTAAAATGATTTTTTTAAAAATTAAATCCCTTCTTCCGAAACTATTCCAATTATATATCAATTACAAAAAAAAAAAAAAAAAAAAAAAAAAAAAACTGGCTTAAAATTTTTTCTCTTTTGGATTTTAATTAAGTGCGTGGATAAAAGCCTGTTTGTTTTTAAGAAGAAAAAACAACTGGGGATTTTGACAGTCAACTGTACCAAAAAGAGAAAGTAAAACTTCTCTTACGAGCGCTATAGCTAGCTTCTCCTTTATCAGCCTATCAAAAGGGTGAAGAAGCATTTTCAGGGGTCTTAGGGGAAAATTTCTGCAGAAGTGACGCTTGATGACAAAGCTTACGTGTAACATCCTTGCTTTTGTCAAGGTATGTACTCATATGGATATTTCATTTTCAGAACAAAGAAAGTTCCTTGTTTATAAATATTTAAATTCTCATTGTTTTTGTCCACCAAATTGTTTTTATACTACACTTTTATCACTGATTTACCGTTCTACGCAATTAGAAATTTACATAAGAATCCATATTGAACCTTTCTCAGAACCTGCAGTAGAGCCTTATAACATCCATATTGAAATTTACACATGAATATTTTGAACTATAACGCCTAAATTTGCAAAGAACTTTGTAACATGATACTGTGGTTCAATTTTAACAGAAACATGGTAAGTTTTAAAATCTTACTTCTTATTATGGTACGAGGTAATGTTAATATGTTTTAAAGTTGAGAAGATTTTTTTGAAAGTGTTAATCAGTTTTTTTAACGACTATAATCTTTTAATAATAAATCTAAACTTTCTTTTACTTGAATTGCATGTACTGTATTACATTGGGAATACTACAATACCACTTTGCACAGTTATTTACAGTAAAACCGAATTCCCTTCAGGCTATGACGTTTAAATCTATGCAAGCTAAATGCTAAGTCTCACAGTTAACGAGATCAACACTTCTTTGGAATAATCAGACCCGTCAAAGCGTAAGGAAAGGAAAACAATGACAAAACATTTCGTCAGCTTCACTCAGGGTGTTGAAAGAATTGGTGATTGTTTGACCAGAGAGGGGGTCATCAAAGGGGAGGGAAAGGGGAATTTCGATGTCCACAGAGTCCTCAATTCGGAAGGGACGGACGAGTTCATTAGCAACATCAATGGAAAAGATGGTCAATTGGATTTTGGGGGCAGCGGAGAATTGTCCAGGGAATAGATAAAGGGAAGAGAAAACGTTCTTTTTCTACCCTTTCTTTCCATTTGGAACTCTTTCTCTCAGACTCACAAAACATCCCTTGGGGACGATTCTTGAATTAATTAAAGACAAGAAATCTTTTGGCAACACAATATAGTTGTTTCACACTTCAATGATATACCGAGATTTGTAATGAAGGTTTATTAAGAATCATTTTAAAACTGATATTGTTAGGGTATGAACGATTCGACTTTCTTTTTTATCAAGTCATAAATGTTTTCTTAGATTTTTCATAAAGAGTAAAATAATTAAGATACATAGTGACCCATAGAAAAAAACATCAAAGTCTTAACTATTATAACAAATCTTGTTTAATAGCCATTCGATTTCATTGCCCCTCTTTTTAATCGACTCTTATTTAATTTACTTCTAATACAATTGTATATTATTTACTTATAATACAAAACTTTTCAATCTTATGAATTTTTAGGTATTGTTTAAATGCAAAACGCTTTGAGGTATGTATAAATGACATTAAATGTTTCTTGATATTCTATTATACAGGGACATTACATTTTGTCATATTAAAAAGCTATATGTAACTGACAATGTCGACATTCCGTAGAGTACCTAGTCATTGTATATTGAATATCCGTATGGTCATTGAATATCCGTAGGTCTCTCATTAGTTATTTAATAGAATGCTTTTCGACAATTTTTGCAATAATAATAATTTAATACTTTGCCTGGCAATTTTATAGGCATTATATGCAATGACCTATCCATTTATAAAATACCAGATTTTAGATATTAAATCATAGACTAACCTGCTATTTGTGTTCATCCCCATTCACTTATCAATGGTTTTAAATGAATGGTGCTATTTTTATTTTAAGTAAACTCCTTCCTAATAAAATAACTAAAAAACACTACTCTGTCTCTGAAAACAATTAAAAGTCCGTTTATGATTTACTGAAAGGAATTTATTTTAGTTCCTTTTAAAATTTCTGACAAGTTCAAAATGTGTCAGTCTTCTTAGAAACAAACAATTTGTGAAATAACTTTTATCCTAAAATTTTTAAAAACTAATGTATTCCACCTTTGAGTCATCGGCATAAACATTTATTTAATCTCTGCATATTAAAATGAACTAATTAATGCACGAGCAAAGTCAGTGGAGTTAATTCATAAATACATTTCAATTAAAAAAATACTTTATGGGATCAATTCCGAATTGATTCTACAATTAACTGCTGATAGATGGTATACATTCCGAATAAAATGGAAGCCTAGTAGACACATCCTGAAAAATACTAATTGTAAAACAATAAACGTTTGGTCACAAAGGAGTGGCTCTTACCAAACGACCCGCGCTGCAGGCGTAGGTGGATGCTTTCACTACATTAGAGATATATTTGGTCTTACCTTTGTGCATTTTCGTCATCGAATGGGTTCGTGTAAGAACAGTGTAGACAAAAAGATTAATTATTTATAATTGTAAAAGAAAAATTGTTCATATATAAGAAGAGCACATTAAAATGAAGGCCGCGTGCTTACACTATTAATTGCATTAAATAAAAACTGGATCGAGAACAAGGCCAAAGCTATTCCATGTAGTGTAGTACAAGACTAAGATGGCGAATTCAGATTGTGCACCAAGAATAAAGTTAACCCTTTGCGGTCGTATTAAGTTCGTACATGGATGTCATGCTGGTCGTGAATCGTTGAGCGAACAGTAATACATAACATGCAAGATTATGAAGGAAAAATAAACTTTATTAATTCTTTTTTAAACTTTAGATATATGTAACGCAATATTATGTTTTAATTTTATGTAAAAATTGTATTTTATAGTTCTCCATCGCGTGGTATCTTTCTTTTATAACAGTCTCCAATATGATGATCTGGTTTTCGAGAACATGTGTCATAGAAATAATTAGTTTGGCGTCTTTGGCTTTTAATTTTTCTGTTTGAACATATAGAACAATCTTTACTCTTTTCATCGTCACAGTGCCTCAATATATGTAGTTTGCCATTAAGCGATGGCTAACATCTTTGCTGTGGTGGCTGAGAGCAGATATACGACTGGAACGATAAAAAAGCGTAGGTGGTTGAGAGTAGACATACGACCGTAAAGGGTTAAAACTATTAACATGTTCGTGCGCCATATTTTACGGCTAACTCTTTGTATATTATGCATAAAGTTTGTATCAATCCGTTATGTTATTTATACTTAAAGTTGCACTAGAGTTATTGGTTTGAGTTTTATAATGTTGAACAAAATAGTTTTTTTTAATTATTAACGTTGTATAGAATAATGGTTTATTAATCATTTTAATGATGTTGCACAGGTGTTAATTATAATAGCTGAAATTATTCAATAAATTAACAAGATTACAAATGGTGCACAAATATCAGCATTAAATTATTAATTCATTCTTGCAATAATTTTCGTAGTTTACCCTTTAAACACAGATTATAGCTTATTTTCTGCAATAAGTAGAGATAATGCTATAGTTTTATATCAATTAACGTTGTATGGAGAGTTATAGTTTTTTTAGTTAATAATATCACATATTATAACACAGTTTTAGTTATTTTAAAGACAATGCAAAAAAGAGTTTTGTATTTATTTTAGTTAAATTTGAACACAATGTTAAATGTGACTTAGTTATTTTAATTAACACAAGAAATTAAATGCATTTTGAAAATATTTTTTTGTGTTTTGTGTGTTATGTTTCCACTAATATTAAACAAAAGTAAAACTTGAGAAAATTCTTTTGTTGTTGATTTTATTTAAAGTTAAATTTACGATTTGTGTTGATTAACTTATTGTTAATTTTACTTTTGCGTAGTTCGCTATATCTCGAGAATTTTTTAAGCGAATTTAAAAATGTTTGCCTACAGTTATAAAATTCGTTTATCCAAAAATAACTCCATGCAAAAAATAACTTTTAGTAAATATTTATCATTTTTTTACTATTTTATTTAATAATAGTTAAACAGAAATTGAATTGTAAGGGATACAATTTTTTACATTACTTAAAAAACTATAATTTTTCATGGCAAAATACTAAGTTTGAGCGAAATCGGTCAAATAGTTCCTGAGAAATCAAATTTTAAAAAAGTCGTACTTTGTCAAGGATTACATGCCGGCCATAGTTAAACGATTCTTTAAAATAAATAAATAATAATAACAAAAAACGTTGATCATCTTTTCAATAATAAAGAAGTCAGAAATGCACTGTATGCATTTATTAGATAATAATATCAAAATTTTATAATTCTGTAAACCTGAATCTACAAATAAGTGTCACCATAGTTTGACTCACTAATAAAATATTATTATTTATTACAAATGACAGTCGCAATATTGATCCAAACGCAAAGAGTGGGTCTGACACCAAAACTTACTATTCAGCACATTTTAATATGATTAACCGATAATCCTATAAACACAATATCTATAGACTAGGGGTGTTGGTACAATAGTGATCTGACTTGTGTTATATTTATTCCGAAACAAACCCCCTTAGGCTGATATATAGGTTGGGGGGGATGAACATGATGTTGAATGAGGGAGGACGAAAATATCCTGTCCGTCATACAGATGGCCTCAGGACATCGATGATGTATCGCGGTTTTCGGCCCAAGCTTAAAACCGGTAATGATCGCGATCCCACCCCTTCCCAATTTAAGTCGAGATGCCGGAACCGAAGTTGCTGAGTGTTGGGCACCCCCGTTCTTATGACCCCAGTGAACCCTTCCTCGAACAAAAGAATAAAAAAAAACCATAACATGTATGTAGAAAAGATTCATCTAGATATAACCTATAATTTAAGACCAGGCCATCGGCACTAATGAAGTGTGGCCCAGGTATATGCGCTGCTCGGGTTGACAACAATTTTTGCCCCACACCAGGTAGGACCAGCCCCACCTGTTGTTTAGACGTGACAGTTGGGGATGAACGGGGGAGAGGGGGTTCGCGTTCTTCTTTGATGGCAATTAGTTTTCTCTTTAGAACATTTTTTGTGGACGGTCCGGCAGCTTTGTTTAGGTCCGGTCATCAAGGTGGACTCCGCCTTCTTTTTTCAAGGTGTCTATGATTTATAGTGAGAGGCGCGCCTTTTACCTTTGCTTGTTTTTAAGGAAAAACATAAATTCATTCGGATCTAATTAGCATTTAGTGCATTGCACAAAATTGTCTTTTAATAAGATTACTCCTCTATGAAGTAAATAAGGAATTCTAGCTATTTACCAAAGAATTTAAGAGACAAAAGTTATTTCGATGGCCGGTTCTGAAATCTAAAAGAATTCTATATCATTCAACCAATTCAAGGTTGCTCCTAATATATATATATATATATAT
>NC_092213.1:67183219-67193957 GCF_043381705.1 Parasteatoda tepidariorum
ATATATATATATATAATTTTGATCATGAGTAAAAACATATCGCGGTAGAACAAGTTATAAAATTTTATGATGTTACCATATTTTTAAAAATTACTTGGTATCTTGTTTTTAATCTTCTTATCAACGAACTAAAACATTTCAAATAGTTTATTAACTACACAAATACATGCAATTTAACCGTAAATCACAACATGCAATTATTGCTGGACACTTATAAAGAGTAAATAATACCCGTATACCACAAAAAAAATAACAAATAATTCACCAAAACGACAGTTAAAAATCATTAGTCACAGATTTCTACCGCAGAAACCTTGCCGAGGGCTGTTCCATTTACCACAAAAACGGATTTTGAGACATTGAGTTTTAATTCTTTTCAACCATTTTCCCACGGAAAACAAAAATCTTTCTTTCCCGGAGGGTTGGGTAAGCAAAATAGAGCTACCGAAAAACTGTTATTCCAAAAATTACAATAATTTTTGCCATCGCTAAAAGACCCAATCTTCTTCAACGGCACCCGTTGGAACGATAATTAAGGTTATTAAAGGTCCCAAATGGTAAGGTAATTTAGAGAATGTATCTTCAGAAAGACAAAGACGTAGGCCGGTAAAATACATCGTAGAATATTGCAATGTATCGGACTGTATGGGGTAATTACCATCCTTACCGCAATTATCATAAACATGAGCAAGCAATTTACACTGAATTTTTTTTTCTTTTCTTTTTCTTCGTCCTTTCTTTTTATGATACTTTTCCTTTTAACATTTTTTCACCTTGTTACCTGAAGCTAGGTCGTGCGGCAGCATAGAACTGTTTTTTTTTTTTTTTCGTTTTCTACGGACAGAATAGTCAGGTGGGTGATCAACCATATTGGTTAATATGGAGATACATTTAATTTTCAAGGAATAAATCATCGACTCAAGGAATTTTAGTTAAAAAACGCCAAAGGTAATTGTGTTTCTTTATTTTTGAAATTCTATTCATCCACTTAAAAAGTAATTAAATGTGGAGATCAACCAGGTATCAGGTGGTTGATCAACCAGATTGGTTAATATGGTGATTCCCTTAATTTGCAAGGAATAAATCATACACTCAAGGAATTTTAGTTAAAAAACGCCAAAGGTAATTGTATTTCTTTATGTTTGAAATTTAATTCATCCACTTAAAAAGTAATAAAATGTGATGATCAACCAGGTATTAGGTGGTTGATCAACCAGATTGGTTAATACGAAGATTCATTTAGTTTGGAGTTTTAGTTAAAAAAAACGCCGAATGTAATTCTTTATTTTTCTTTATTTTTGAAATATAATGTAAATGTTCTGATTCAGTATTTACTATTTTTTTTAACGCTTACAAGTGATCTTGAAAAAGAAATTATACTAACATTATTTCATTTTGACTTCACAAAAAAAAGGTCAAAATGATTAATTGATCATCCTACCAATTAATTGATCTTTCCTTCAATTAATTATTTGTCACTTATTTTAATAAATAAATAAATATCAACGGCCATGATTATTAGCTCTCCAAAATAAGAATATAAATTATTAAAATACAATTTATTAGTTTTAATTGTACGTTAATTCTATATCAGATCATCATTCAATAATAATCCAAATCATACTTCAGTAATGAAAATAAATCTGTAGTTAAATTAATAACGTCTAAATTAGTTCAATTTGAGTAAAACCAGATTTAATCTATACACAATTTGTGCAATCATACATTAAAAGATTCATATTCATAAAATATATTTTTTTGCTTTATTCATTTTTTGTATGTGTCACGAGATTAACCAATTGTTGTCAAAAGGGTGGAATTACCCAAATATTAATTGTTAAGACAATTTTATATTATATACTAAATACAAATAATAGAACTAATTTGTCACGGAATCTTTTCGCATATTTAAAATATATAAACATTTCTTATATTTACTTTTTCGATTTATCTTCATTACATAGTTCGACACATTCGATACCTTTCAGTAGGGGGAAAAAAAGTAATTACAAGCCATTAGTTTATAAGAGAACAGTTTTGAATTTTTACAAGCAGCATAACATCCTCTTAGACAAAACAATCAGCAATTTCTGTAAAAATATAAACATGATTTCAGAGAATGAAGCTACAGACAATACCACGACGCAATTTCACAAAAAAAAATCAAAGAACAAAACTGTCATTGTCTAAAAAATCTCCCACAAAGACCAAGAAGACAAGTTGATCCCATAGATATCTACAAGACCTCCTACTGATATCCTCAGGATGGTGCCAGGTAACCAAAATCATGAACTAGCACAAGAGGAAGGTAGGATCTTTCGCGGTTTGCAATTTCGGCTGCCTTTTATCGCCCTAATTTCATTCTATCTAATTTCTCCTCCGAAATCTCATCATTTCCCTTCAGGATGCCACGAAGACACAATCATACCCCCTCTATATGACCATGCCCCCCAAATGAGGGGGTCTTAAGCATGTCCGCAAAATGAGAGAATCCACTTTTTTCCCGCAACCTCTGACATGTCCTTATGGCGCTCTTGTTTTGAAATTGCTGCAGCATATAATCGTTTGGTGTTTCGAGAAGGACCCTTGGAGAACGGGATTATGGGCCCTATCAATCTTACAGGCGATGTATCTGGTCTTCGGGACAAGTTATTAACTCTCGTACAAGCTGTGTTTTGTTGGTGCTATAGTTGGTTGTTTCTTTTTTTATTATTATTATTGCTGAAAGGAAAGGAAGCAATGACTTTATGAGTTTTAACCCAGCCCATTTTAGGAAAAAGAAATATCCATGAGTGACATTTGCGATACATTTTTTTAAAAAACAATATTTTTCATTTTTCTGCATTAAAATCAACGGAAAAAAAACCCCGACATGTAAAAATATTTAGAGTACATTTCCTTCCAAAGCGTAATATATATATATATATATTTTAAATCGGCAGAAAGTTGAAAAAAATTAAAGCACATGTAGGAATAGTACTTAGTGCATGTAACAAAAAAAAAGAATTCTTTAGCACTAAGTGCAGCCAAAGAGCTCAAACTTTATAAAAAAAAAAACATTTAGAGAACATTTTTAAAAAATAATATTTTTCATTCTTCAACATTAAAATCGGTGAATAAAACGCAGGTGTGTAAGAATATTTAGATTGCATTTCCAAAAAGTAATATTTTTCGTTAATCAGCATTAAGTTATGAAAATAAAAAAAACAGACAAGTGAATGATATGTAGAATACGTATAAAATAAATTAATAAATAAACTAAAAAAAAAATTATAAAAAAAAAAACTTTACATTACATTTAAACTAGCACAAACATTATAAATGACATTTAGAGTACATTTTCAAAAAGTAATATTTTGCATTCTTCAGCATTAATTCCGAGAAAAAACACAGACACACATGAATAACATTTAAGATGTAAGCAAAATGCATTTAAGATATATGCAAAATGTAATTCTTTCAGCAGCATTAAATTCTTATTACTAAAATGCCAAGATGGGTATAGGAATAAGATTGATAATGATTTAGAAAGCAATGTTCACTGAAACTTTTAATTTATTTGTAGTTTTAAAATTGAAGAATAAATCAGACAATTATTTTTAGAATTTTTAATCCAATTATGAAGCATGATCCAATTAAATGAAATAGATAAATTGATTTTATGTGTGCACAAGTACAACTAATAAAAGACGTTGAAAATTAAATCATTTGCTTGAAAAAAAAAATTGTTCTTATTGCAATTTGTAAGAAAATAAAGATTTTTCTCAGACTATTTACTAATTCCTTCAATAACTGAAACATAATAATTAAAGTTATTTTTTCCCAGTGGTGCAAAAACACCACTACTGCCATCAATTGATTTCATTCTCAACAATTTTAATTTAATGGATTTGATTTGCTATGAGTTTTTGACCACCACTATACCTAAACAATTTAATGAAATATACTAAACCTCACACTCGTGAAATGAAATTTAAAAGGGCCGTCAAAACTAAACTGATTACTATTACTTTTGTTGTAATCTCGGTACCACTTTAAATATTATGGAAAACTAGCACGTGCGAGCAGGCACGTAGGTTAATAATGTATGTTGATTATTTTAAAAAGAAAGCACACTTCATAAATATTATCACTTAGTGGTGGTCACAATAATTTTTATTCTCCCAAAAATAACTATAACAGGCCTGGAAGCGAGACGGAAAAGAGAAAAAAAAACTGGAGCTATTTCAACTATCGATAATTTTTTTTCCGGAGGAGTAAATTCTTTCTTAACAATAAAAAATTCATTGCTATTAATTTTCTCCGTAAAAAAAATGTAGCCGTAAAATGTAGCCGTAAAAAAAATTGGTAGTTAAGGATATTTTACTATTCCCGAAAAAAAAGGTAAAAATGACATTTATTTTTTACCAGTTTTTACTCTTTTTTGCCTATATATACATACATACTTTCAGCCTAGAGAGTTTTTAGCTCTGTGTTTCTTCAAAGTAGGAGCCCTGCTCCATACCTGCCAACTTTTACGCATTTGGTGTAAAATTTTATTTCTATATTTAAAGTGGTAGTAAAATGTATGCTTTCGATATATTCCTTGTATTTATAAACTTACTTTATAATATTTTTGATCCACCACTATTTTTAAATAAATTAACCATATCAATATGTAATACTATTGTAGTAAACCGCATCAGATTAGTCAAAATACAGCGAATGTTTCTGCTTAAAATTGAAATTTCATTTTACTACCACTGGGGAAAATCATCCTTCAAAGGATTAAAAGTTGGCACGTATGCTGCTCTACTAAGAATTTAAATTGATACTTCAGAATATTATAAGATTTCCATACTTTTTAACAAACTTAGTGCTTTTTAATAAACTTAAAATATTATAATTTGCTTACAAAATTAAAAAAAAAAAATAACAGCAAATTTATAAATGAATTGATTTTATTTCGTTTTTTATTGATGCCATCCAGTTAAGAATCAGCCATCCAGTTAAGAATCACTGGAGTTTCCAGCATCCAGACTTGTTGTCGCTTCCAGATCACCCCTTTTTCCCGATAGTAAATGACTTTCTCTTTCTCTGGTAATGGTCAAGAGGCTCCTCCAAATGACCGAGGTCAACCCCAAAGTGACACTTTGGACCATCCCTATTCTCCTTTGTCAAAAGCCGACCTCCTGATCAATTTCCAATACCCCTTCTTCTCTTTGTCCTTCCCCCCTTCTTCAGTGTTTTTGGTTTTGTTTGGACTATTGTGTGTCAGTCCACCATACTACTCTTTGTGGTCGGTGACAGCGACAGGAATCCAAAAAGAAACCTAAGTGGTGTTTGATTTTTTTTTTTAACTTTGTGGACTTTTGATATGGGTTAGATCAGTGGTCTCCAATTTTTTTCAACTACAAAAGCTCGATTTTATAAATAAAGTTTGTTAAGATAACCGTGAACATTATAACCTTTAAAACTTATAAGAGACTACTTTTAAAATATTTAATGGGAATGAAATTTTTCATCGTTGTATCATTAATAATCTTAAATTAGGTTTTATGTTTGACATTTAAACTTGCAGTCTTTGTGCTATATGGAGTCTAGTTACAAATTTGTTTTTGGTGTATATACTTAAGCTAATAATGAACAAAATTTGCCTAATTATGGTTTTCTTCGAGATGAAAACTTCAAAGAATCGCTAGTATAAACGTTGAAAATGGTTATTAACCCTTTCGCGCCGACTGTCACAAATACGTGACAGCATAAAAACGTATCAACCAGGGAAAAAAGATAAAACTGTTAATCAAAGTAATTCTTTAGCAGTTTATTTGTGGGTGGAGTTATAATTGTTTGATTTATTTAATTCTCCATTACTTTGTTCAAAATAAAACTATTTAGTTATACTTTGAATTAATATTGATTATATATATGATTAAACTAACAATAATTAAAGTAAAAGCAAAGTAAGTCTGTCAAATTAGAAACGGCTACATTTAAGTTACCGTTTTTTATTTAATTTCATCCTGATCCTGATTTTATACGAATGCTTTTCTGAATCACCCGTCCCCAAGGGGTTAAGGAAATATATTTCGTTATTAACGAATTTAACTATTTCATTTTGTTTAAAAAGCTCGTAGGAAATACTAATGCAATATAAATGCTTATTCTTTTCATGTTTTGTCCGATACATTGTTCTTGGAGATATATTTTCTTTTGCATTATGCAATTTCTATTTCATTGGCATTTTACTTGAAACAATTTCATAAAGGCAACCAAAAGATTAAATAAATAATGAGTTAATGGTAGGACAAATATATGCGGAGGTTTCAAAACTCATCACTGGTTTTAAAAAGTATTAACTCTTGGAACCACTTCAAATCTTCTACGGATCACTAGAGCTCCGCGGAACACCATTCGGGAACCGCTGGGTTAGATGTTAATCATATTTATTTTATACATTAAAAATTTATAATTTTTCATATTCCCTAAGAAAAGTGTTACACTATATGCCAACTGTTGCGCCTTTGACAAAATACATCATAAGCAGCGTAGCTTTATATTTCGGAATTTTTTTAAAAAAAACTACTCGGAAAAGATTGTTAGTAAAATATTTCACAAATCACTATCGACCTAAAATGTTTGTAAATTATTTGTGTTACAAATGACCAATTGAATTCCCAAAAGTGGTGTGATGTTAAAGTATGTAAAAATTTACAATGAACCCATTAAATATTTGTCATCATTTTTTAATTTCTTTCAGGCTGGGGCACTCCCGTTAAGATAGTTGACAATTAAAGAGTATCTCGCTTTCATTTATGGCACATTTTGTCAACACTCAAATACACTCGACATAAGATAACATCGAGACATTTATTTTTAAATTTTTTATATGTGATGGTGGGACATATATTTTTAAATTAAATTTATTAATCTGAGAATAGTACATAAAAATATAAATTGTGGTACCACTAGAAAATAATTGTTCACTAAATGAAGCAAGTTGGGACCTAAAGCTGCGTTAAAAGTGCTCCCATCTATAAGGAGGTTATACTTTTACAGACAATTTAAGTGAAAACTTCATGCTTAAAGCTGCTATGTCATATTTTTTAAAAAAAGAAAGTATATTTTGATCACTTTTTATCTTTAAATAGATGCACAGATGCTAACTTGCACCACTTCGTAAAAAAATATTTTCGATTGGTAGCTAAATTTATTTTTTTTATCACTATCAACTACGTATCATATGAATCTACGTATCATATAAAATGCAACTTAATTGCAGGTAGCTCGTGGTAACATTATTAAAGAGTGGGCGTTATTTATCTTCTTCTACAAGTTTCACTAATCAATTCACTACCAACTTATTAAAGGTTTCACTGAAAGCGGAGCAGTTGGAATCTTTGTGATAGTTATAATTATTTTATATATCTACCAACATTTACTAGAGTACGAATTTTCCCAAATGGTAGCGAAATGTCGATTGAAATACAATTGTAGGTCAAATATTCAATATTTTTAATACCTTATCATATGATTACAGAGATGCCAACTGCTCGGACACGCCTAAAGGTCTGGTTTCTTAGGACAAGCGCCTTATCTGGGCGTCGGCGTGACGTCAACGTCACGCTGACGCCAACAAAATACTGGTTTGTTAGCTCAAGACCTGGTTTCTTAGAACTAGCGCCTTATCTGGGCGTCAGCGGAAAGTTGACGTAGATCTGACGCCAAAAAAATACTTTTTTGTTAGCTCAGCGTGAGCAGTCGGTCTAACGCAGACATTATCTCTCATTGCGCATGCGTTAATAACGTAAACAAATATTTATTTTGAATTTGCATTGATTTTGTTATTGTCGACCAGTGTTTTAGAGAGCAAATAATGACTTTGTCCAAGAAAAAACACATTATAGCTGAGCTAAATGAAGAGTGCTATGTTTAATGAAGAAGCTATGTTTAATGTCAAAATCAAAATCTTGGCTGATTTCAATGCGCTGTTGGATGTTGTCCGCCATTGCTTCTGTGGTTAACGTCACGTTGTAATCCAACTGCAGTTGAGTTGGACGGCAATTGTAGTTCAAGATGAGCGTTCGATGACGTATACTATCAAACTCACAAATGGACCAATCAGAGGTTAACGCTGATTTCCAGCTGACGGCGTCCTGTCCTAAGAAACCAAGCCTTAAATAATTAAGAAAACGGTAAACAACTAGAAAGTAAATTTTGCAGATAAGTGTGACATTCTGACTATGCTTGCTTGTTTTTTAAAAGACTTAGCATGACTTAAGTACAAAGAAGTGGTGAATTATATAAGCCTACGAATTATTTAGAAATAGTGGTGGATAAAAATCTACTAAATTGAATTTATTAAATCAAGAATCACAATTGATAAACTACCACTTTAAAATATATATTTGAGGTCTGGAGCAAGTTGGCATCTTATCATACATTTATATACCCGCATTTAACTGATTTATGCATAATTAGTATAGGAATTCACTAAATAAAACGAAAGAATTTTTAGTTTTCCCTATCCGTAACAATTTTGTAACACTAACTTCGTAGTCAGTTACAAATTTAGCTTAAAAGTTTAAACAAAAATCTGCTGACGTTTTTTTTCTTTCTTCTTTTTTTTCCGTACCAGTATTATCATCAGTTGTCAATATAGGTAGCCATCAGCGTTCCTATTTCATTCAATCATTGAAGCTTATCAAAAGAAGTCTCGTCTGATGTAGGAAAAACAAAGAAGACATTAAAATGAAAAGGAAAACATAAGTGTGACATTCTGATGATCACAGATGAATAAAAGTGTCACTGAACAAAGTGTAGAGTGTTGACCGTCGCAGTGGAAACAAGCTCTTCCTATTCAGACGGGGACTTTTTAAGTGATTAAGTGCCTTTTCTATTATCGGCCTCATCGGCGCATCGGTGCGTGTGACTCCTCTTGTGTGGAGAATAAAAGAGAGTGTCACAAAAGGTCGCAATGAGCCGATGCTTTTTCAAGGGGAGCGGATGCTTTTATACAGAGAATCTGAATGATGGAGAATTGGTCATGACTAAAGTTGTTTCATCAGTTACCACGAAATATTATTTATTCCCTTGTTTTAGCTGCACTACACTATAAAAACAGTACTGCGACTCATTTTTCTATACAGTGCATCTTGTACAGTAATTTCCGTGAAATATGACTTTAATTCTCCCAGATTTGTGAAGCTGCAGTAATTTATTTTCTATTCTGCATAGTACAGTACATTGTTCATGTTTCTCTACAGTGCATATTGTACAGTAATTTACTTTGACAGCTATTGTCACATATTTGTGAAACTGCAGTAATTTATATTCTAATCTGCATCAGTAGTACAGTACACAGTAGTTCATGTTTTTGTACAGTACATCTTGTGCATTAATTTCCATGAAATTTGACACATTCACATATTTGTGAAACTGCAGTAATTTATTTTCTATTCTGCAATAGTAGTATAGAGTACACGGTGGTTAATTTTCTGTACAGCTCATCTTGTACAGTAACTTTCGTAAAATATGACAGTTTCATCTGTTATTATGAAATATAGCAGCTCTTCAATGTTATTATTAGATATAATAGCTACTCTCACATATTTCTGAAGCCGCATTAATTAGTTTTTTATTCTGCATTAGAAGTACAAAACACTGCGGTTCATGATTCTGTGCAGTGCATCTTGTATAACAGTTTCTATGAAACATGATAGCTATTTTTGAAGTTGTAGTAATTTGTTCTCTATTCTGCATTAAGAGTACAGTACATTTATGGTTCACGTTTCTGTTAAGCTAGTGAGATAATTTTACAATTTAACAATTTTGTTTCATATGGCAATTCACAATCAGAATAGAATAAAATTTGTTATTCATTTTTTTTTATGATGTATTTTACGACATCGTTTAACCTGTCACAGGATACACATTTTTATTAAGTGTAGAACTATATATTGAATATGCAATTCATCAGTAAATATATAAAATTACAAAAGCTTCGAAAATACTCTTCTCAAAATATAATTCTCATAGTTTTAAAATATGGAATAGTTCTGATCCCAATACCTTATTTTAAAATTTGAATACATAAATATGTAAAGCAAGCATTTTTCAAACTTTTTTTTCTCTGTTGTTAGTTTTTAGCAAATTAATAACACAAAATATTTTTTGGGATATATACGTGGAGTCTTGCAAGCATCCTGTGCACGAAAACTGACCAGCATCTTCAGAAAGGTTTAAAAAAAAAATTGTAGAAGAATTTCTTATAGGGCTTTCGAAAACTAACCTTTTTATGTTTCCAATTATTAAAAAAAAATATTTTCTGTTAGTTCGTTGTAATGGAACTGGACGGCTGCTGTCCTTTTCCCATGCTGAAATTAGACTTAAAAACATACACGACGAGTTTGGAGAGCAAAATGGAGTTATTTTCAGTTAGAGAATCTCTGCGAGTGATTTCTATTCTCAGAATATTAAATTAGAATAATAAAGCAATAAGTTTTCAATTATCCGTATCGAAACTTTACAACCAGTTTTTTAGCGTTTTGAGGAAATTGATCAACTTGTGTACAGTCCGCAAAAAAAAAAAAGATATCACCCTGAATAACTTTCGTTCTAATGATCCGATTTTCACGAACTAAGTGTCAATCTTAATGGTTCCTGGGGGTGACCTCAAATATGCTAATTAATTAGTGCTAACTATTAATTAAGTTACGAAATCAGACACAAAAACGTACTTTCTCTGAATAAACATATA
>NC_092213.1:67195848-67199855 GCF_043381705.1 Parasteatoda tepidariorum
ATGTTTATTCAGAGAAAGTACGTTTTTGTGTCTGATTTCGTAACTTAATTAATAGTTAGCACTAATTAATTAGCATATTTGAGGTCACCCCCAGGAACCATTAAGATTAACACTTAGTTCGTGAAAATCCGATCATTAGAACGAAAATTATTCAGGGTGATATCTTTTTTTTTTTGCCGACTGTACACGTAATTTACTTCTTCTGAAATTATAGTGCAATTGAAAAAGTGATAACAGTTATAAATTAAATTGAAACGTGTTAATTAAAATACCACTTAAATTGATAAAAAAAATTTATTAATATTAAAAGTTTTTATTAATATATATATGGTAAGAAATATATTAGTAAATGGTACGCACTATTTATTGCAAACAAAACAATCAGCATACTATAAACATAAAACCACGCTCGATTGATTTTCAAATTGGTCAATTCTTTTGAATTACTTTGTCATCGAGTGTTAGGGTTTTCAATTTAAAATGTTTAGCAATATAATTTTACAATGTAATGCATTGCATTTATTAGAAGAAATTTTTTCCCCTTCAACTCATTTTACTGTCAAGAATAGAATTATTACCGAACATTTTAACTCCAGGAGGTAACGCGTAATGCTTGGTCCTCTTACAAAGATTTAGATGGAGCGTTTGTAATTTGTCGATGCACCCTCAAATCCGGCATCAAATTTGAAAGGTGACGCGTAAACTGTTGTTTCGCGTTTCTCCGGTGATAAGCGCGTCTCCCTAATTTGGACATCAGGTGAAGCAAGAAAACAGGCACAAACAGACAGACGGATGGAAGCACAGACATCCCACCTGGTCGTCAAAGTCATCACCGTCAAAGTCACTTCCGATCGCGAGCATTATTGTTTGTGAGCGAATCTGTCATTAAAACAAAAAGCGACTGATATTACGAACTTAAGAAGTTTTTTTTTCTTCTTTTTTTCGTACTAAAATGAGCATTGTCGCGAAATGTATGTATATTAGGAATTCGCATTTTTTTAGCTAAGTTCATTTTTATTAAAAATATTTCTGAAAGTATTATCTGTTACTGACATAATAGCATATTAGTTTCTATCAATTTCAATTACAATTTGACAAAAAATATGTTCAAAAAAAAAAAAAAAAAAAAAAAAAAAAAAAAAAAAAAAAAAAAAAAAAAAAANAAAAAAAAAAAGAAAAAAAAAAAGAAGATGAACCTATAATGGTTAGAGCGTTTGTTATTTTAATAATGGGTAATTGATTACATAGCTGCAAACTTGTATGTTTGTAGGGAAAAATGGTTACCAATATAATGGTTAGAGCGTTTGTTATTTTTACAATGGGTAATTGATTGCATAGCTGCAGACTTGTATGTTTGTAGAGGAAAATGGTTACCAATATAATGATTTGAGCATTTGTTATTTTTATAATGGGTAATTGATTGCATAGCTGCAAACTTTTATGTTTGTAGAGGAAAATGGTTACCAATATAATGGTTATAGCATTTGTTATTTTTACAATGTGTAATTGATTGCATAGCTGCAAACTTGTATGTTTGTAGAGGAAAATATTTTTAGTGGAAGTAACATTTATGTTTTACTGTAAAAAGCTGACTTTTTCCTAGTAGTATTAGAATGAGCACTTTAATATTTGTTTTTTAATTTAAGGAATGTGATTTTAAAAGATTTGGGCCAATTCGGCATGGAAGCACTTTAAAAATATAAAAGCGAAATAGATATTCATACTATTGTGGGATAAGTAGAAGTTAAATTCAAAAAAAAAAAAAAATGCTGCCAAAATGCAATAATAAATTTTAAAAAATTCGTTATTTAGCTACCATGAAGTTTTTCATGTTTTTCCTCAAAGTAATATTGCACTTTCATGATTACAGATTCAAATTAGAAGATGCTGGTTAAGCGATATCTCCGATTTATCAATTGCAGGATCGAATCCTTCCACAAACTCTGATATCTTTGTAATGTCATTCTGTAATTCGTACTAACTGAGCCACGGCGACTCAGGGGATAGAGTACTCGCCTTCTAATGCAGTGACAAAGGTTCGATTCCTAGCTGTAGCTGGATGTCCGCTCCCGGCTTGCACCAATCACAGTACTGACGTAAAATATCATTAGTGGTAGACTGATCACAGGTTAGAATCTCTTTGCCGCCGAACTAACTGTGGTAGGTTTTCGCAGTTTTTATCTCTACGCAAATTAGGGTTAGTTCCATCAAAAGGTCTTTCAAGAAGACTAGTTTACACCGATGCGATTCACACCGAAGTTTCCTTGCCTTCTGGGTTGTGTTCAAAATAACAATTGATAGTCGTAAACTCAGAATTGGGTCGGCCAGTTATTACGCCGCTTATAAAATAAAATAAAATTTGTACTATCTGCTTTTCTATTCGACAAAGGCTTGTAAGTTGTACTTTGCAATGAGTATACAAGCCTGTGTAGATATGCGAAGCAATAAATAAATCCATATTAGAAGCTATTAAAAATACGTCATAGTGGATTGGTGTGTTTTGTCTCTAAGAAATGTTATGTGTTGCCAATGTGATTCAGTTTTTTTTTTCCAATTACATGTTTGAAAATATTTATTATTTCCCCCTCCTACTATTTTCCATTATTTGAATGAATATTCGAAGATTGAAAAAATCTTCCGGTTTTGATGCATTATTTTTAATAACAACGCATTTTACCCAAGATTTAAGCTGAAAGAAGCGATTTATATCAATAAAAACAACAGCCAAAAATAAAATAAAATTTGAGGTAATTGAAAGCCATTTTCAATCAGAGCGTCTAGTGGGGTAGAGGATCGGGCTGTCGTCTGAAATGACTGATGTCTTCGATTTCGAATGAGAGAGGGGAATTAAATCCAACTCCCCTAAAAAATCTCCCTGGGGAGGGGGGAGACCAGGGTGAGGACAGAAGAAGACCGCAAGTGACTTGGCGCTAAAAGTCCGTAAATGACAATAATTTAGCAAAGCTACCAGAAAAATGAGCCAAAAGAAAAAAAAAGTCCAAGCTGTAATGAGAGAGGAGAATGTCGATGAGTTTCACTTTTTTTTTATTTTTAGTTTTAGCGGGAGAGCAAATCACTTTCTTTCTTTTTTATTATTTTTTGTCTTTTTGTTCTTAAATGATAGTTTTCTTTCTACTTGAAGAATCATCATTCCGGGAAGAGGGACTGATTGATCTATCGATCTGTCATTTATCTACATCGATTTAAAAAGTGTTTAAGCTTTCGATGAAATAATTCTATTATTTGCTTCAACTGCAAACAACTCAGAATAAAAAGTTAGACAAAAAACCAGCAAATAAATCAATTGTAATCAATCCAAATGTTTAGGTAATCAATAATTTTTTCTAAATCTCAAAATGTTATAATTATCCATCATTAACATTTCCATTAAAACTTTCTATTTTGCTTCGAGCATCATTTTTATTATATTTAAATCCTAGCTATCTTTTACAGTAAGATTATATTATTAAATTAATGAAATACCAAGCACCAAAGTTAGAACAGTAAACCAAGATTACCAAAAATAAATATGTATTCCTTCTGTAATCTATTTCTGAAAATAATTTTTTTCCGGATAATGCAGGTGAAACCTGTACAAGTTAAACAGTGAAAAAAATTATCTACTTAAAAATTGCAATCAATAGAATGTTTAATCACTGTATAGAACTGCAAAGCATTCTATACAGCGATGAATGCTCGAATGAATGTAGGCAAAGTATGAAATATAATAATTATTATATATGTTTATACATCGCCACTATATAGAAATCCTGTAGATTTTTCATTGGGGATTCCATTGTTTGAGACTTTGCCGATTAATCGTATCATACTTCGCCGATAAATAGCAGGCATTCTGTATACTGAATTCTGTATTCTGTATACAATATGCAATTCACGGTAACATCCAAATAACTGAAACCATTGGCTGTAATACATACAACATATTCCCATGATGAAAATATAGTTATGTAATTTATCTAAACTATTTTATAATATATATATATATA
>NC_092213.1:67199862-67205698 GCF_043381705.1 Parasteatoda tepidariorum
ATATATATATACAGACAGAGAGAGAAGAACATGGAAAATAATAAAGATTAATTGAAAGAGAAGAAGAAAAATTATTAAAATGAAATATTTTTCAAAAAATTTATTAAAAAAAACTAAAAAGCCAGAAAGATATAATCTCTTCTATATATTAGATATTTATATATTCTATATATTAGATATTTACTATACGATTTAATAAGTTCATAATTTATTAGGGGAAAATACTTTTAATTTTAATTTCGTTAACGGTTGCTTAACCGTATTATTTTTGAAGTGGTTGGCTATTTTTAATTGGTTGATATTTTATAGCCTGAACCTTAACATGTGTCGACACGGTAAAGGAAAAAAAAAAAATATTTTACATCATTTAACAAAGATGGCAAAATTGACTTTAGCAACATCGATCAAAACAAACGAGGGAAAATATTGATTCTAAAGTTTTTTTTTTATTAAAAAAAAAGGGGGGGATATTGAATAAATCAAAGAAAAAAAATTAAAGCGTTGAGAACTTCGATTTCTTTTTTATAACACACTTAACACCGTCGCATCGAAAGTCGATGTAAGACGACTTTAGGTCAATTGAGTCAATTTCCAAATCAGTTGATTAAACAGAGGGGGGAGGGGTATTTTTTTATCATAGAAAAAAAGATAAAGCAAAAAATAAAGTCTATGCAGAAGTTGGGAAAAGATCGAAAGAAAAAAGCCCATAAAAATGATAAGAAAAAATATAAGCGAAAAGTTCTAATAATGTCCCCGCCCATCTTTTTCGAAAAAAAAGACTTTTCTTTTTATAGAAAGTAACGTTATACACTACAGGGTAACAACGAAAACATAATTAAGAAAAAAATGCTTTTTATACATTACGCAACTTTTCCGAAACCTTTAGTTATCTGATTCAAGTAATTATGTTACTGATTCATTACATGTAAACTTTACGTTAGTAAATTTGCATATTTTTCTTTATTTAATAGCAAAATCTTTCTACTCTTCACAAAACAATCACAAATTGTCCTATCGGGATGAGTGACTCATTATTATTATTATTCATTTTTTATAGCAAATTCAATGAATCATATGAGATTATGATTCATTGAATTTGTCATTATTATCAATCATGATGTTTTAGCTTCCCTTAATATTAAAAGTAACTGTAACGAAAAGCATCCAGGTAAATTTTTTTCCCACCAGCTTTGAAAAAACTGTTCGTCAAATATTTAACAGAAACACTAAGATATTTAATATATTTACTACTTAATTGGGTACTGCAGCATTTTTCATCAAATTTTTTAAATCAAGACACAAATGTCAAGTCTTACTACCACTTTAAATATGAGAACACAAATAAAGCGAATATATAATATTCATGGTTATTAGAATCTCACGCTAGCAACTTTTAAATTATTAATTATTTATCCACAGAGATGCCAAGTTACTCCGGATAGCAAATATATATTTTAGAGTGGTAGTTAATCAATTGTGATTCTTGGTTTAATAAGTTCAATTTAGTATATTTTTATCCACCACTATTTCTAAATAATTCGAAAATTATTACATGGTAATAATTTTCACGGGTCAAAAAAATTATATAAATATTAAAATTTAAATTGAAAAGTGGTAATAAATAATTTTTATTTCTTTTTTTTTTTTGGTTGCAAACACTGTTAAAAAAAATCTCTATCGCCCAAAACATAAAATCCTTTGAGGATTTTATTTAGAAAGCTATCTACTATGTTTCGAACTATTATCTTAAAAGCAAGTGCATATACTACTAAGTTACAGATCAATGTAGTTAAGAAAGCAAATTTTTGAAAATTTCCGGAGTTGTCTTTACGAAAAAACATGCAAACAAAATGGATCCCACGTATATACACGTCAAACGCTCTGCAATAGAGATTTGGTCCGAGGAGTATGCACGTTAAACTCTCTGCAATAGAGATTTGGTCAGACGTGTATATACGTCATATGCTCTATAATAGAGATTTGATCAGACGTGTATACGCGTCAAACGCTCTGTACTAGAGATTTGGTAAGAGGTGTATACACGTCATATGCTCTGTAATAGAGATTTGATCAGACGTGTATACGCGTCAAACGCTCTGCAATAGAGATTTTGTCTTAGGAATATGTACGTTAAACGATCTGCAATAAAAATTTGTCCCACGAGTATACACGTCAATCACGCTTAACTGGTTAAATAATAAAAATAAGTGTCATTGGACCGATGAGAGAAACCGGCCACTATCATTGAGGCAGAGAGTTACTGTGAATAAACCTTTACTATTTTATTTGTTGCTCAGTTTGGAGGAAAATAACCGTGAAAATTTAATATGGATATTTTATTTTTCGATAACTTAACAAATTCGAGAAGAAAGTCCTTGATATTTTGAAAAGGGCTTTTTTTTTTCTTCTCTTAAAATTAGCTTCAATAGAAAAGTCAAGTTCTCGTTGATTCCTGTACTTACCAAAACAGAAAAGCATCGATTTAATGTCACTTTAGCGAGATAAGTGGTTCGAACGCTTAGATAATCGCCAAAAACTACAAAAGTCGCCCAATAAAGGAATATAAAAAATATCAAAAAAAAAGTTATCTTCTCATCGAAAGACCTCTAAGTGATCTCTCTTTTTTTTAGACGTTGCTTTCTTGGAAAGACCTAATGACCCCTCCCACTAAGAAGACTCACTGACCCATGTCCACTCAAGCCCCCTCAATGCTCACCCCCCAACTACTCTTTTCTCTTTCTAACATGATCATTAAACTGAGAAGAGAAAAAAAAGGGAACACTGTAGTACAGAAGGGAAGAAATTGTCTTGCAGTCCAATCCTGGGCAATATCCGAGGTCTAGTATTAAGGTTATTTGGCAGAGGATGCCAAATTGCGCGCCAACTTTTTCATTCGGCCCCATTACGCAGCGAAAGGGACGAAAGTTAAAAGAGAGGTAGTTGAGAATTTATAGTTTTGAAAGTAATGATTTATCATTGATGTGTTGATTTTTCTTCTTCTATTAAGAAAGCTAGATTTTTTTTCTTTCTTGTTATGAAATTCGAAAAAAAAAATAATAATAAGGGAAATTCGAGCTTGATTGAACAGACAATAGTAATAAAAATATTCAAAATAGTCATATAATAGTATGTTCAAAAGATGAATGATAAACTAATATTTTTTGTATGAAGTAAATATATTTTGAAATATCTACTTCAGTTGAGTAGTGTTGAGCAGGCTATAAAGTCAATGAAATATTTTCTGATATTTATTCATTCTGAACTATATATAAATACAGAATGCTGGGTTGGTTATCCTTGATACAAATACGTAATAGCCGGATTTAACTTTTTTGCATTGTGTGGCTGTTTTCAACAAAGCACGGCCGCTAAAGATTAATATATATTTTAAAAATATTTTATGAAAGTGAAATTAATCAAATTGTATAAACATCAAGGGTCACAAATTAATATTTATGGGAGGAAAAAATAAAAACGCTATCGAAATATATTGAATCGCTGATGAGGAAGACGGGATAGAAAGCATCAACACCTATTTGTTGATTGAAGCAAAAAGTATTTGATACGTGACTATTAGCGTCATGAGACAATAAAACGTCCTTTGGTGATTTATATTCCGCTTTTCTCAATAGTGATTCGTGATATTTTAACATATTTTTTTTCCACTTTAATGTAATTTACGTTCCTTAATGTGATTCCTCTTTTACTCTCATATTTGGCAAAAATACTAAAAAAAATTCGATTAAAAATAGTTACTACAGACACTACGTATATAGTGAAAGAATTTTTTTTTTTTTTGTTCAACTGCATTCCTATGTAATGTTTAAAGTTGCAACAAATTCAAACAGGAACTATTCCTAAATAGATGCCATTAAATTCTGAGATGATTGAGTACCATTCAGCAAAACACATTTTCTTCTGTAATTTAGTACATTTATTTAATTCTTATTGTGATGATCACTAATTCTGAAATTTAAATGTAACTTTTTCGGGATTAAATACAATTGAATTTCGAAAATAATTTATATCAAGTTTTTTCGATCCATAAAACCTATTTAAAAGTAATTTCGTCCAATTCCAGATTGATCGTAATCGAATTCCGAAAAAGAGTCGTATCAAGTTTATTTTCAATAAAACCGATGTAAAAGTTGTTCCGTCCAATTCCAATTTCGGAATTCAATTGAATGGAATTGAATTCCGAAAACGAGTTGCATCAATTTTACTTTCAATAAAATATATTTAAAAGTTACTTAGTCCAATTCCAGATTGACGGTAACTGAATTCCGAAAACAAGTTGTATCAAGTTTGTTTTCTCAAAACCTATTTATTTCGTCCAATTCTAGATTGACTGTAAGTAAATTCCAATACCGAGTAGAGTCAGTTTTTTTACCCTGTAGAATCCATTTAAAAGTTTTTATTTGGATCATTTGGATTCCTGAGTGGCGAAAAAATATATAATTAAAAGCCAAAAGAAGAAAATAATGTCGCATTTTATTTTCAATAAAACAAACTCTTTTCCATATTTTAACATTAATTACAATTTTACAATAACATTAAATGTAACTGTAAAAAATTCTAATAAAATTTCATCTGGTTTCGTCCAATTTCAGATTGATCGTAATTGAATTCCGAAAAAGAGTTGTATCAAGTTTATTTTCAATAAAACCGATATAAAAGATGTTTCGTCCAATTCCAATTTCGGAATTCAATCGAATTCCGAAAACGAGTTGCATCAATTTTTTCCTCACTAAAATCCACTTAAAAGTTTTCGTATGGGACAGACATTCATTTGGACTTTTGAATATTTAAAAAATTTATATATATTATATATATACAAACCAAAAAAGAAAAAAAAAAGAAGTTACAATTTATTTTTAATAAAAAAAAATAATTCTCTTTTCCTTTATTTACACGAAGATAAACATTAAATGTAATTGTAAAAACTTCAAAAAAAAAAATACTCTTTTAGGTACATGAAACACGTATTAAAAGTGAAATTAACGAGAAAAACATTAAACTTTTCTTTCAGCATTTTTCCCGTCATCCCTCATCAAAACTGATCCGTGTGTAATTACACGTTCAAAATATAGAGGTCAAACGATTGGGGTAAAAATAAAAAAATAAAAAGGTTAAGACATTAATGCGTTTTTAAAAATGGATATTAATAAAACACGGGTAGGTTAGAAAAAAAAATTACCAAAGCGTAAATATTGAATTTTAGATAATGCTCAATTTTCTCTTAAAGTTTTTTTTTTACATCTTCACCCCCGGGGGAAGCTTTATTAGCGATACCTTACTTTTTATTTTATTTTTTATTGAGCCTTTGAGTACACGAGCGCCTTAATCTCGCCACAAGAGATAGGGGTGCCGAAAATTTGTTTTCCCAAAGCTTTCATGAATATTTTGCGATTGAATCTTTACAACATTGATTATCGAGAGGTTATGTAAGTAAATTTCATTTAATGATATGCGGTAATTTTCTTGAGGGGAAAAAAAGCGATGGATTATGTGTGCTTAAAATTTTTTGAAGACTTTTTTTTTTCATATGAAAAGAAAAAAAATATGTTTCAGGCTTTAGATTCTGTCTGAAAAAAATACCATAAAAAACATGAAGAAAAAAAAAACGGTAAAAAATTGTCGGAAGAGTGTGTTTTCAATAATCATTACAATTTTTTTATTAAAAAAAAGTTTCATTACCTCGATAAGAAATATTTCCAAAAAAAAAATAATTATTAATTATTTGCTTTTTTAGAAATCAGGTGTTTTTATCCAATTATTTTAATAAAAAGAAAAGAATCATTACAAATTCAAAGCCTCTTATATATATATATATATA